>NC_036247.1:26858792-26871950 GCF_002742605.1 Olea europaea var. sylvestris
AGATGCATAGCATAAGCATCCAAACACTCTTAAGTGGGAATATGATGGTTTTATGTTCAGGAGAAGCTCGTAAGGTGTCTTTTTAGAGAGTTTGGATGAAGGAATTCTGTTTATAAGGTACGTGGCTATGAGAATGGAGTCACCCCAAAACTGGTTTGGAAGATTGGCTTGAAACATCAAAGATCTGGCTACATTAAGAAGATGTTGGTGTTTTCGTTCAACCACCCCATTTTGCTGTGGGGTTTCAACACAACTGAGTTGGTGAATGATGCCTTTGGATTGGTAAAAGTCTGCCATATGGAATTCTGGTCCATTATCTGATCTAATCTTTCTTATTTTGGTGTTGAATTGTGTGAGGATCAGATTATAGAAGGATGCGATGATGTTCCTGGTTTGAGATTTGTTGTTAATGAGGAATGTCCATGTAGTCCTACTATAATCATCTACAATAGTAACAAAGTACTTGGAACCATCAATAGAAGGATAGTGAAAAGGTCCCCATATGTCAACATGAATTAGTTCAAAGATACTGCTGGATACATGTGTACTAATAGGAAAAGGTAATACATGCTATTTAGCAAGTGGGCAGACAGTACAACGAAAGTTCGATTCACTAAGTACTTCTGGTACAGTTTTGTTGATAATAGAGATTCTAGAGCTAGGAACATGACCTAATCTACTATGCCAAAGGTCAAAGGAATGACTGTAAGCAGTATTGGCAGTAGGTTCAGATGTATTGGACAGTGAAGTGTGATGTTGTTGTTGAGATGGTTGAAGCTGTAAGTGGTAGAGGCCACCATCAATTTTCCCTATCCCAGTCGTCTTCCAAGATAAAAGGTCATGAATAAAACAATAAGCAAATATGAAGATCAAACAACAATGGTGAACTGAGACCAACTTACTGGCAGATATGAGATTAAAAGTAAAACATGGAACACAGAGAACATTTGTCAAAGTAAGGTCACTTGAAAGCTGAACTGTCCCTATATGTGTAACCGCTGCAACATGACCATTAGGCAACTTGACATTCCCATTAATGGTAGCTGTGATGGTGGTAAGTTGTTGGACAGAACAAACAATGTGGTCTGTCGCACCAGTATCGATTATCCAAGTGCTCTTGGTGTATGTGTAAGCAGAACATGCTAGGCTACTACCTGAGAAGGATGATGCTGAAGGCATTGTTGGAGATTGAGTTGATGTGACTTGCAGGTCCCCAACATGGTTTACAAAACTAGTGGTAATTGGAGTGGTGGTAGTGGTGACAGGTGAAGGCATGAAAGCTTCAAGTTGAGGCCTCAGCATTGAGATGATCTGTTGACATTGATCTGGAGTGATATTAATGTTGCTGAGGCTGCTTAGAGTTTCAGAACTGTTTGATGCAACAACTTGGTGAGCTGATGCATTTTCAGGGAACCTCTTAGCTAGACGATGTCCTGGAGGATATCCATTGAGTTTGTAGCACTTATCCCTTTTGTGACCAGTGAGGCCACAGTAACTACAGATAGGCCTGTCCTTCCTTTGTCCAGAATTGCTGCTACTTGTGTTTTTAATGAGATGTTGCTGATTACCAAAACAGTGGCTAGCAAAAGCAGCAGACTCCACCTTTTGGTGTAGAGATGTCACCTGCCTTTGCTTTTCTTCTTGAGAAACTAGAGCAAAGACACGACTCAGAGAGGGAATTGGGTCCATGAGAAGGATTTGGCTTCTAACAGCAGTGTAGGAATCGTCTAATCCCATCAGAAATTGCATCACCTGATCATCAGAGTGATGGGGATTATGGTGTTGTGGTCTGTAATGAGCCAATTCTTCCCAGAGTCCCTTCAATCTGTTGAAGTAGGAGCCAAGGGATCCATTGTTCTGTGAAATTGAAGAAATCAATTTCTGCAGCTGGTAAATGCGAGGGCCATTGCTTTGATTGTATCTATCATACAGTTCAAGCCAGATGTCTCGTGCTGAATCTTTATGCATGACACTGGGATAGAGTTCCTTGGGGATTGAGTTGATTATCCATGCAGACACCATGTGATTACACCTTCTCCATGGGACATATAATGGATCACTGGGATCTGGCTTAGAGATTGAGCCATCAATGAAACCTTCTTTATTTTTGACACTTAAGGCCATAGTTACTGCTTTACTCCAAGTGGAGTAGTTTTCATCAGAGAGGACGACAGAGATGAGTTGGGCACCGGTGTTCTCGCCATAGTGGAAATAGTATGGGCTGTTAGGATCATCAACGACTCGAAAATTCATCTGCCCATGAATGGCAGGACCACCAGCAGGATTCTCTAAGCTGGAGATGGGATGTTGAACATCTCCCGGAATTGCAGAACCTGCGTGAATCTCTGAGGCGGCTTGATGATTGGTAGCCATGATTGGAAGAGAGAGCTAGATATGCTCTGATACCATAACAAAATTTGAAAACCAGAATTGCTGAAGCAAGAGAATACGTGATGGTGAATTTTCTCTTCACAATCTGATCAATCTTTACAAGTGTATATATAGGATGTAGCTCTAACTAACTAACAAAATTAAAGATGTACAAGGGAAACAGAAAGAATAAAATGCTAACAAATCTGCCATGTCAGCAGCTATACAACAGAAAGGAATCTAAATTATATTCAATAATACTCGTCTTACTTGTATTAAGTGATGAATGGTTCTATAAATGAGAGTTCTGGTTTTGGAAGGCTGATGTCAAAGAGTTTGTTGGATATGGCTCTTAAGCATATGGTGAGAACCCCATTTCTTGTATGCTAGAATTTAGTCATTACAACTTCTAATCTCTTCATGTGTTGTTGAGTCGCATGAATTTCAAAAAGACTTGAAGAATTCTCGTAAAAGTGGAGTGGTCACTGGAAGAAAATCCTGAACCATCAGAAACATATATCCAATTGTGCAAGTATGAAGCTATGAAAAGGCAAAAACATGGCGTGCTACGATAAGGAAAAAATGGCCTTGATAGAAAAAATTGCTCAATCAATATTGTGTAGATTTTCAATCATCTACATGTAAAGATTGTCTTTTTTTTCTCCCTTGCAATGTAATAGTTATGTTATTAGCTGTGGAAAATGGTCAGATGTAGAATTTAAGTTGTGGAAATGTATGGAAGACGATTAACAAATTCAAACGCTTTTTGATTCCAATGAATACTAAAGATTCAATGTAGTATATCGTAAACAATACAAATCTAAGAACAAAAGAGACTAACTCCTGTTTTTAAGCCAACTTATCAAATTGTTAGCAAAGAGATTCAAGAAATAAACTAAGCTATGTTTTTAATGAAATTGACAAAATATGGAAATGGAACTAAAGATTTGGAAATGACGAGTACATTCGAAGGTCGGGGATGAATTTTCTAGAGGCGCTAAAGGTTAGAACTAATTGTGCAAATTTTCACAAAATTAAAGAAAATTAAAGTCGATGGAATTATTTTAAAATGATGAAATATGTAAATCTTTAGTCCCCTCGATTAAACATCTATAGCAAACATTTTAATATTCAAGCACAGTAAGTGATACATTCATCCCCACCAAAAAGAATGAAGAGAAAGAGAGATGAAGGGGGTGAGAAATTTTGGTTGTCAAGGACAGTGTACCATGCACTGCAAATAACAAGACTCCATTTTCAGAGGTGGAATGAGACCATTAAAACATATTCATATGTGTGAGTGTATTTATGGCTACAAAATATAAAGTAATATTGAATCACTCTTCCTCCACACTCTCCGCACAGTCTCTGTACAGTGCGGAGTCTTCGAAAAAAAATTCTACGACAAGCTAAAAACATATCTATTTGCAAAGTGTTAGATTTTGTGTTGACTATTCTGTGAACAAAAGGGTAAAAGTGTAAATACTCAAAAGTTTGGGGTCAATTTATCAATTATTAATTATTAGGGGCCATTGTGCACATGTGTAAAATATGAGGGACTCAGTTGCAATTTTGGCAAAGTGTGCTAGGATTCGAGCTATTTTGGCAAAGTGTGCTAGGATTCGAGCTATGAAGTAGGGCAAGATGTGTCGTTTAAGTTTTGCTAGCTGCTCGCCAAGTGGTCACTCAAGCTACAAAAACAGAATGGTCGTCGCTCGCTTCTCGCCCCCACTTCACTCGAGCGAAAAAGCGTCGCTCGCTTGTCACTCGAGCGATAGTGTTACCCATAAAACCCTATTTACCGTTTTTTCGACATTTTGATCCGGCCAGAAATACCAAAAAGGCATATACATGAGAAAAGTTGGGCCGATTTCGTAATGTGCTTTCAAGGTATTGAAATTGAAGAAAACTCTCCTACACTTTAACTTTCTCATTCAACCTTATATTTGATTTGATCAATTACATGAAAAATATCAAATCAATATTCATCAAACACCACAACACAATCTTCTAGTGCCTTTATTGATTCTTGGAGATCGAGAAAGGAGATCGGAGTCCCGATCATTAGAGAACAGGCGGTTCTCTTGAATCCACAGGAGATAAACAAAATCAAGACTTGAGAATTGGTGTAGCACGCAATCCAGGAGGGCTAGGTGTCGGGAGTTTGTGCAGGATCACGCATTCCAGGAAGGCCTTAAGGAAACTATGGTCAGGATATCAGAAAAACCAGTGTAGGTTGAGTCTGGCTGATTGTAAATTTCATTTACGTTTATAGTGGATTCCTACTGGCTTGGGCCCGAAGTTTTATCCACATTGGGGTTTCTCCATTATCAAACAATTGTGTTATTTATCTTTCTACAATTAATTTATGACCGGTATTCAAACATAGGATAGTAAAGCATGTAAACTGATCTGGATAAATTAATTTTTGTGACGTGTTGCAATTATTAATTGATTGAAAAAGAAAATTCTGCATAAACACTTATTCACTCCCCTCTAGGTGTTGATTGGGTCGAACTACGATATTTCAAGTGGTATCAGAGCCAAAACTCGAGTCCTGATCCATTGTTGTCTAGATGAGTCAATCGCTATCTGTGCCTGCGTAGTTTGATGGAAGCAATTATGCCTACTGGAAGATTAGAATGCATGTTTTTCTTAAGTCCTTAGATGAACGTGTTTGGGTGAGTGTACAAAATGGTTGGAAACCTCCTTCTACAACTGTGTCAGGTGTTGTCAATCTAACTGATATTTCACTTTGGACTAAGGAAGAATTAACTGATTGCAATTAGAATAGCAAAGGATTTCATGCCTTGTTTATGTCCGTGTCTCTCGAAGAATTTAGGAGAGTATCAATGTGTGAAACTGTTAAAGAGGTATGGGACATTCTAGAGACTATGCATGAGGAAACTAAAACTGTAAAAAATTCAAAATTGCAAATGCTAACCTCAAGGTTTGAAGAAATCGGGATGAAGGATGATGAATCTTTTGATGAGTTCTATGCCAAATTGAATGACATTGTTAACTCTAGTTTCAACCTAGGTGAGAGGATTCCAGAGCCCAAAATTGTGAGGAAGGTTCTTAGATCTTTGCCCGAGAGATTTTGACCTAAAGTTACAG
This sequence comes from Olea europaea var. sylvestris, assembly GCF_002742605.1. Lineage (NCBI taxonomy): Eukaryota > Viridiplantae > Streptophyta > Magnoliopsida > Lamiales > Oleaceae > Olea > Olea europaea. Next base: position 26,864,280 of record NC_036247.1, read on the forward strand.
CTATTGAAGAAAGCAAGGATCTGGATACAATTAAGATAGAAGAACTCGTAGGATCCCTTCAAACCTATGAACTCACCATTTCACAACCAAGAAAAAACAAGTCCATAGCCCTGAACACTCTTAGGGAAGGGGAGTCTGAGACATCTGACATGGAAACTCTTAGAGATGAGGAGATTGCCTACTTTGTGAAAAAATTTCAAAAAGTCTTAAAGCGCAAAAAATGACCTCAAGAGAAAAGGAGAGGAGCCCCTAGTAAATTGCAAAGAGAGAAGGATGATAGATCAACTGCTGGGAACCCTAATAAGAAATTTGAAGGGGTTAGGTATCATGAGTGTCAGGGATTTGGGCACTCTAGAAATGAATGTCCTAGCTTTAAGAAAAGTCTAAAGAAGGGGAGTAGGAAGGCATTAATTGTGTCCTTGACTGATGATGATTCTAATTTAAGTGAACAAAGTGATTCCTCAAGCAGTGAGGAGGAAAGGGCTATATGACTTTTGTATCTACTGTCAAGAGCGAGTCAGACAAGGAAGTGAGAAGATTGAGGAGGAAGTGGAGAGTAATAAGTCCGGTGATGATTCGGAGGATGAAACGGATATACATAAGACTTATCAACTTCTGTTTAAGGAAAGTCTAAAGATCAAAAAGGTAAATAAAGCCCTATTTAAGAAGGTAGACGAGCTTGAGAGAGAGAAGGAGAAAATCACCTATGATCTTCAAGTCTCATCTAAGAATCTCAATAAGTTGAAGTGTGTTAATGAGAAATTAGAGGACAGGGTCAAGACATTGACCAGTGAATTAGAGAAATCCAACACTCAACTACAATCATTTGTGAGTGGAACTAAGAAACTAGACGATCTGTTAGGAATGAACAAACCAGCTGGAAATAAGCAAGGTCTAGGATTTGTGAAGAGTGATAGCAATGTGTCTAGTTTATCAAAGACCACATTTGTCCCCGCTTCCAACAGATCTAATGTTTCAACAAATCCAGAATCCAAAGATAAAAATTTTAATGGACTGAAGGCCATTAGAGCTCATAAGACCTCTACACCTAATTTTCATAATCATCACTCACGTACATTTGAACCTAGGTTCATACCCACTTGTCATCACTATGGTGCCTTAGGCCACACGAGACCTAGGTGTCGAAAGCTAGCAAATAGGAATCGAAGTCAGGATATCCCTAGTCAAGTTAACTTCCTTTCAAATCAGGTTAGCCACTTAACTGAGATGGTAACAAGGTTGACTAGGATCACCTCGACCTTGAGAAAAGTTTGGGTAAAGAAATTTGATGTGGGTGAATATACTGAGAATCTAAAATGTTTTGTTGCTCATGTTGTATATAAGGCACAAATTACATACATGTGGTATCATGATAGTGCTTATTCTAGAAACATGTGTGGTAACAAGGTCTTATTCTCTACCCTTGATGACTGCAATGGCGGTGTAGTTACATTTGGGGACGGAGCTACGGCACCCATCCGAGGTAAAGGCTCCATCACCATTGCTAGACTTCCTACAATATCCAATGTACTTTATGTAGATGGCCTTAAGTCCAACTTATTGAGCATTAGTTAAATCTGTGATGCTGACTATGAAGTGAGTTTTGTCCAAAAGAGATGCACTGTTTATGACGCTTCTGGTGGTGTTGTTCTTGAAGGTGTTAGAACATCTGATAACTGTTATGGAGTTCTTTCAAACTCGAACTGTGTATGCAGTAGTGCTAAAATTGATATGTCTGAACTTTGGCATCAAAGACTCGATCATGTTAACTACAGAAGTTTGTCTAAATTGGTCAAAAAGAAGATTGTCGATGGTTTACCTAAGATTGATCAAAGTGAGAATGCTGTGTGCAAGCCGTGTCAACAAGGAAAACAACTCAGGATAAACCATAAGCGAACCTTGAAAATCTTGACGAATAAACCCCTAAAACTTTTCCATATGGATTTAATGGGACCATCTAGGGTAAAGAGCCTAGGAGGCAAACGGTATATCCTGTTTGTGGTAGATGATTTTTCTAGATTCACCTGGATTGATCTGTTAAGAGAAAAATCTGAGATGGGTGATCTGGTTAAGTCCTTATACAAAAGACTCAAAGTTGAACAAAATCTTCCTAGTTCTAGGGTTCGAAGTAATCATGGAAAAGAATTTGAAAATTTCAATCTAGAAAACTTCTGCTTGGAGGAGGGGATTAAGCATGAGTTCTCCTCACCAATCACGCCACAGCAAAATAGAGTTGTTGAGGGGAAGAATGTAGTGCTTTAAGAAATGGCTAGAGCCATGCTTCATGACAAGGATCTAGCAATACATTTCTGGGGTGAAGCTATTAACATCGCGTGCCACATAATAAATAAGGTATACTTGAGACCGAAATCAGACAAGACTCCCTATGAGATCTGGAAAGGCAAGAAGCCTACTGTTAAATACTTTGGGGTGTTTGGCAGCAAATGTTACATTCTAAGAGATAGAGAGAATCTAGGCAAGTTTGATTCCAAAAATGATGATGGGATTTTTCTAGGATATTCTAAGAACAGTAGAGCATACCGAGTTTACAACTTGCGTACTCAGAGTGTCTTGGAATCTGTAAATGTTGTTATTGATGATGCCTTTACTGAGGGAGAGAGTACAGAAAATGGGGTTGACATAGAAGATCTAAGTGAAGATCAAGGAGCCACTGCTGAAAATAAAGAGCACCCAATCCCAAAATCTCCACGGTCCTCAGAAAACATATCTGAGCAGGGTCTACCAAATTGGGATCAGTCTAAGCTTCCTAGAGAACTATCTGCCAGGGTCAAATCTAATCATCCTAAGGTTAACATCATTGGGGATTTGGATGAAAGAATGAGGTTATGAAAGAGAGTTCTAAATAACCTAACATATACTAGTTATGTATCCCTGATTGAACCTAAGAAAGTAGAGGAAGCCCTTAGAGATGAATGCTGGGTGAATGCCATGCATGAGGAGCTTAATCAATTCGTTCGAAATAGTGTTTGGAATCTAGTTCCTAGGCCTGATGACTCTAATGTGATAGGTACTAAGTGGATTTTTAAGAACAAAATCGATGACCAAGGTACTATAACTAGAAATAAAGCTAGACTAGTTGCCCGGGGGTACACTCAGGTGGAAGGGGTAGATTTTGATGAGACTTTTGCCCCGGTTGCTCATCTTGAGTCCGTTCGTATTCTTCTTACGGTTGCATGTACCTTAGGGTTCAAGCTATATCAAATGGATGTCAAGAGTGCATTCTTGAATGGAATAGGAATACTCCAAGAAGAGGCATATGTTGAACAACCGAAAGGATTCATTGACCCTAAATTTCCTCATTGTGTCTGCAAGCTAAATAAAGCATTGTATGGTCTGAAACAAGCCCCTAAAGCTTGGTATGACAGACTCACCACTTATCTGGTTGAGCATGGCTTCTCCTGTGGTGGTGCTAACAGAACTTTATTCATTAGACATATTGAAGAAACTGCCCGGGGGTACACTCAGGTGGAAGGGGTAGATTTTGATGAGACTTTTGCCCCGGTTGCTCATCTTGAGTCCATTCGTATTCTTCTTACGGTTGCATGTACCTTAGGGTTCAAGCTATATCAAATGGATGTCAAGAGTGCATTCTTGAATGGAATACTCCAAGAAGAGGCGTATGTTGAACAGCCGAAAGGATTCATTGATCGTAAGTTTTCTCATTATGTCTACAAACTAAATAAAGCACTGTATGGTCTGAAACAAGCTTCTAGAGCTTGGTATGACAGACTTACCACTTACCTCGTTGAGCATGGGTTCTCACGAGATGGTGCTGACAGAACCATATTCATTAGACATATTGAAGAAACTATCGCTGTAGCTCAGATCTATATCGATGACATCATCTTTGGCTCTCCCATTGACTCTCTTGCTCTTGAATTTGTTGAATGCATAAAATAAGAATTTGAAATGAGCATGGTTGAGGAGCTAAGTTACTTCCTTGATCTTCAAGTAAAGCAAACTGATTGTGGGCTATTTGTCTCTCAATCAAAATATGTCAAAGACCTTGTGAAGAGATTTGGTTTGGACAGTAAGAAACACACAAGGTAACCCACAAGCACAAATGTTAAGTCAGGACATGATCCTACAAGTAAGAGTGTTGATCAGACTGTGTATAGGAGCATGATAGGCAGTTTACTTTACCTTATAGCTAGTAGACCTGACATAGCGTTTAGTGTTGGTGTATGTGCTAGATTTCAAGCTGATCCTAAGGAGTCTCATCTAAATGTAGTGAGGCGCATTATTAGATATGTCAATGGGACAGTAGATCATGGGATCTTATATTCCAGAGAGTCCAATCTAGAACTAGCCAACTATTCTGATGTCGATTGGGCCGGAAACGCCGACGATAGAAAAAGTACCTCGGGTGGATGTTTCTATGTTGGTTCTAATCTTGTCTCATGGATGAGTAAGAAACAAAACTCAATCTCCTTGTCCACAGCCAAGGCAGAATACATTGCAACTGGTAGCTATTGCACTCAACTGCTTTGGATAAAGCAAATGCTGAGTGACTATGAGATAAACCAGGGTATTATAACTGTTTTCTGTGACAATACTAGTGCTATCAACATATCAAAAAATCCGGTTTAGCATTCTAGGATCAAACACATTGACATTCGCCATCACTTTATTCAAGAGCTAGTTGAGTCCAATGTGATTTCTATTGAACACATCTCTACTGAAAATCAACTTGCCGATCTGTTCACTAAACCTCTAGATGGGTTTAGATTCGAATCACTTAGGAAGGTTGTTGGCATCTATGTTCTTCCCTGATCGTCTTCATAGATGCATGCATTCTTTTCTACATTCATTACGTTACCTCTGTGTGTTCATTTGCATTTTTTTTTTATAAATAAACAAAAAAAATAAAAATAACAATAATAATAAAATAATAATATTAAAAAAAGGGAGGATTGATCATCACATGTCATTTTGGCATTGTAGTTATTCCTTCGGAGTTGCAATTTGAAATCAAATGTGTATTCTACACATGATTAGTTTCTAATTCCCGTCACTTATCCTGAGTCTGTATGGAGTACTTAGTATATATCACTTCATATTATATTTGCACAACACACACTAGGACCGTGTGAGTGAGACTTGACCGCATGTGTAAGACTTGGGATGACTATCATCTGTCGTTGAGTAGACATTAGATTTGAATTGATCTTGAACTAGATGACCTAACTTCTGGTGTACCCCCGAGTGTTTCCACAGAGTATTTATTATATCACATCTTATACCTATCTTCGGAGCTTAGATAACTCGAGCAGTTAAGTTTGAGAGATTTCTCATAACCTGGTGCCCTAAAGCCAACTGGTTTGGAAGTCACCGACCTAACACTCGTTAAAGGGGTCTTCTTAGTAACTTAATAGAGATGGGATTACACGTAAGATAAAAAAAAAATTTTGAGGTCCTTAATGACAGCGGGAGAAAGAACATTTTTACACCATATTTTAACGAAGTATAGGTCCTAGTGGCATTAGATTTGACCTTCAAACATCTAAGTGTTGACTCCTACGTCGGTGATTTGGTTGTCTCTTCTCACAAATTTAAGGTTTTTAAGTCTTACTTGCTTGGAATGAGTGACACGTTTCACGAGGGGTCACATATACAATTTACTCCATCTGTACTTGGTCCCTGTGTGTGGGTAAACAGTTTCTAATCACCGTGCTTGCCGTATTTGTGATCTATTGCCTTTGATTGGACCAACTTGAGCGACAGCAAGACTTTTAATTTTCTCGCGCCTGTTCCATCTCATTTTTTTCATTTCTTCCCATCTCTCTCTCTCATTTTTTTCTCTCAAATCGACACTCTTTAGTCAATTTACCCTTGATTTCTCACATGTGGAGCTTCTATTCCCCTTCCTTGTGTGCATTCCTTGGTGATTCCTTCCTCCCTTTTGGTAAGTGCCTTGATTTTTCGTTTGGTTGTTGGTTATTTTTTGTTTTTCTTTTCGCCATTTGGTTCCTTTAGGCTTTGGTGTTTTTGGTGTGCTAGGTAGATGGTGTTATTATGGGTTGTTGGGTGTCTCTTGCATTATTACATTTGTAGCTTATCTTTCTTGTGCCTACAATGTGCTCGATGAAATGTCTCCTCACCATAGCCTTGCTTCTCTTACCCATTGTGTGCCATTTCTCATGTGTGATTGGTGTCTTAGATACTAAACATGTGAGTTAATTATTTATTTGATCTTATTTCCTATAACGTGATGTGCACTCTTCTCCTATTAAGTCATCAAACTTCACACCACTCACCTACCAAATCGGTGCTTACACTTCTCCATTATTGCATGTACTACGTTTGGAGGGTTGTTTGAAATAGGACTCATCAATTCTCCAAATATATTGGAAGTTTTTATGTGTGTCAAAATCTCATCTTGATCTTGTTTATGTCTAGTTCACGTCACTTATGTCTTGGTCATAGTTCTCGGGCTTGTGTGTGATTGCACTTTAGGGCTTGTATAGTCATGCATCTCCTTCACTTCGTTTTCCTTGGGGATTGATTTATCTTCTACATCTCGCATTGCAGATGGCACCCAAGAGGGCTAGGACCACAGCTCAGCTTGGTAGTGGATCGGGTTCGTTTAGTCGTTCTCGGTTCATTTCCTCTACTGCTCAAGAAGTCTTTGGGAGCTAGTTTTCCAGTCGTCCTATCCTAGTAGAGCGTGAGGTTACTCTATCCGACCTATTCCCTGATGTGGCAGCGATCTTTACTTCTCGAGGTTGGGAATCCTTGCTGATTGGGTTAAACCCCTCGCCTAGTCTTCTTGTTCAGGAGTTCTATGTAAACATCCATGACATTAGTGGTTCGTCCTTCTGGGTGTTCCTGCGGGATCAAACCCTTAGGATTTCACCTAATGTTATTTCCAATTCCATACATGTTTCCCCGATCATTTACCCCATTTACCCATATCTCTTGGCTGATTCTATTCCGATCGATTCTCTGGTTCGATCCACCTTGTTTAATAGCCCTTTGGGATGTGGGTCTGCGGCAATCCGCACTGATTCGCTCCCCACTGATAGGAAAATTTTGTTGCGTATTGTGTGTATAAATATGTGGCCTGTCTCTCACACTTCTTCCTTACCTATGGACAATGCGAGGTTTCTTTTTGCTTTACTGAATGGATATTCGATTGACCTACCTACCTTCATTTGCCAACACATTCTGCGTACCTTTTGCACTTCCGGTCATCGGATTGGTCTGCCTTATGCTTGCATGATCCACCGCTTGGTGACATCACTTGAGGTCTCACACTTGATGGAGTCTCACGACGAGTGCTTCATCCCATAGGGCACACTACCATCTCTCAAAGTAGGTCACATGTCACTTCTTCTGCCTCTGCATCTGTTCCTGCTGAGCCAGCTAAGCCTGTCGACTCGATAGTGCTCGCTGATCCTTTGGGTGATTTACTTGCTGATCTCTCAGCTATTCCTCTGCCTCCTTCTAAGATTCCTTCGTCGACTTCAGATATTCCCTCTTCTTCCACTTCCATTCCGCCACCCGACCAGCCTGCTCCGGCTACTGTTCCTGTTGATCCCACTGTCACACTTATGGGTCAGATGTTGATTCTCATTGAGCAGCAAGCCCGCATGATGGCTGACATTACTCAGTTACAAGTTGCTTCCTAGCATCATACTGCGAAGTTTG
>NC_036247.1:26872335-26910482 GCF_002742605.1 Olea europaea var. sylvestris
CAGGAGATAGACAAAATCAAGACTTGGGAATTGGTGTAGCACGCAATCCAGGAGGGCTAGGTGCCGAGAGTTGGTGCAGGATCACGTATTCCAAGAAGGTCTTGAGGAAACTATGGTCAGGATGTCAGAAAAATCAGTGTAGGTTGAGTCTGGCTGATTATAAGTTTATGTTTATAATGAATTCCTACTGGCTTGGGCTCGGTGTTTTACCCACATTGGAGTTTCTCCGTCATCAAACAATTGTGTTATTTATCTTTCTGCAATTAATTTATGACCGATATTCAAATATAGGATAGTAAAACATGTGAACTGATCTGGACAAATTAATTTCTGTGACATGTTGCAATTATTAATTGATTGAAAAAAGAAAATTCCGCATAACACCTATTCACCCCCTCCCCCCTCTAGGTGTTGATTGGGTGGCTACAAAATCTAAAGTAATATTGAATCACTCTTCCTCCGCACTCTCCGCGCAGTCTCCGTACAGTGTGGAGTCTTCGAAAAAAATTCTATAGCAAGCTAAAAACATATCTCTCTGCGAAGTACGAAGGAACAAAAAACTATACTAATAACTTTTTTAAAAAGATGTAGAAATAAATAAAATCATACTAAAAACCTTTCCATTACAACAAAATCATCTTCTTCTTTTCTAAATTTTTGCAACTGGAGAATTAGAAGATAACAAAACATAAGTATTTACTTTACTAATTTTTTCTGCACTCACACTCATTCCCCCATTGAAAATGTTGATTAGTATCATGAAAAAAAGAAATTTGAAAAAACAAGAAATTATAACAAAAAAGCATTTGAAAAATTATATTATATAAAAAAACACCGCCAAAAAAAAATCTCTGAAGAGTTCGCAGAGGTGTGCGGAGAGATCACTCTTCCTCCACATTCTTCGCACACTCTCCGCACAGTGCGGAGCTTCAAAAAAAATTCTATGACAATAACAATAACGATAATAGATTAAAACAACAAACTAAAAACTAAATATAATTATTATATAAAAAAATAACTACAAAATTAGTTTGTTCAAACTGCCAAAAAAATTAGTAAGCTGAATTCTCGCAGAGAGTTTTGAACTCATGCGCCATTTGGCACCTCATTTTTTTTTTTTTTTTGGACAAAATCTAATCAAAACAAATACAAGCACCCAACGAAGCATAAACACTATTAAATACAACCTGTTAAGCTGAAGGTCCTTAAACGTCGATCTGCAGAATAACGTTGCACTTCATGCATCAGATTTTTGAGTTGAGGATTCTTAATGCACGTGTGCTTTCTCTTTCTTTCACAAGCTCGTCCATTCTTAAACCAATCACCAACATTTTTTTCAGAAATAACAGGATTGTGTAACGATAAGGTGGAGACTATATGTAGAATTTCTGTATTATTTGGACTTTTATTTCCTCCATCAAATATGGATCGAAGAAAATCAACCTCTGCAAATATAAGTATCCAAAATCATTGTCTTCCCATGCCCACGTAAATCTAAAAGACAAAAAAAAAAAAAATAGAGAATCGAAGATGAAGTGAGAATATGTGATCCAACAAGAACAGATTTCACGAAAAAGCAGGAATGAAAATATCAATAAAAAGGAAAATAAGGAGTATGGTCGTGGAGTACGGTTAGCATGGTCGAAGCAAAGAATTTTTTTTTTTATTCACAACAAAAAAAAAGACAAAAAAATAAGGAAAAATAGCGTGACCAGTAAAATGGGATTTGTTTGCTGTTGTCTCCACAGTTATATGACATTCACTTTTTTATTAAAAGTTAGATACATACCAAATTTGTAATTGGTTCTTTTATTCCCACAAGTCCAATTACTATTTTCTTTCATCTAAATTTTTTCGTCTTTCTCATTCATATATCCATTCATAAATTAACAGTTAGTCGAGTCTTTTCCCTACATCATTTACCTAATTTTTTTCCAGTTTCCTTTTAATACAAAATTATATATTTTATTAATTATATTTATATACTATTCTCTCCCTTCTATGAAGTCTTCCAAACAAAAAGAAATCATTCGCAGTAGTTACAAACAAAATTCAACATGCATTCTTGAAAATGTTTAAAGTTAAAAATTTTTAAAAAAAAAAAATTATCTTGGAAGAGTTAAATGAAGAATTTTCTATATTTTTCAATATGTTATACATTTTAATGTCAGAGTTGCGGAAACCAAGATAATAAATTTTATAAATCCCATTAAAAAAATATATTTTAATAAAAAACACTTAATGAAAAATCAATAATTATAAAATGGCATGCCAAATGTTACATAAGGTAATATATAGGTAGTGTTTATTTAAATTAGCGTTTTTCTTATACTCAGATATTTATAATGATATATTTGTAAAATTTTCAGCAAATAATGCTTTAGTAATCAGTATACAAAATATAATATGTAAAATGTAAATTTATAAAACGCGGTATGAAAAGTTTTAATCCCGATTTTCTCATTGAGACTTAATTACAAAGTTTGAGAACTAAAGGACCGGATTGTGATTACTTCAATTCTAAGAAACAAAATAGAAATTTTGAAAAATAAGATTTAATTGAATGAATTTTGAAATTAAGGTTTGTTGATAATATAAGTTAGTTGAGGATAGAAGTGAACATAAGGAATTAATTGCAATATTTGAAAAGCTTAGGGACTAGATTGTAATTTAGGAAAATTGTTTTTTTTTTTTTTTAATTTCAGAATTGAAGTATATTTATAAGGTGAGTATGAGTTATTATTTGAAGTTTTAGAAGCATTTTTTGCAACTTTAGCATGTCGAGGACTAATTAGTAGCTTTGATAAACTTAGAGACTAAAGTGAAAATATAAAAATATAAGGAATTAAGGTTTTTCAAGTGAAATAAAATTTTTGAGGTTGGAATTATGTATAAAAATGTGTCTGGTTTAGTTTGGATATTTTCATATATAACATATTGAATACATGTCCTAAACCTGTTGGGCTAAAGCCCACAACAATGACAAAAAATATTCAATTTAATGGTCTGACTATAACGTTATGAGCAACTTATGGGCCTCAATAACAGAGGTCGAAGTCCATCCCATTATGACCCGTTTTGTAATATTTGTATGTATATTATTTAACCCCTATTTGGGCTCCATATTAAAAAAAAAAAAAATTATTTTTCTTTTTTATTTTCAATCAAACGCTCTTCGATAAAAAAAAATTACACGTAATTCAAATTTTTTTATTTTATTTTTTAACTATACATTCTGTAACAAAATCACTATTCCAAAACATATTTTCTCCACAATTCAATTATACTAGAGCTCAAATAGGGGCTTATAATGGAGTTTTCAATTAATAACATACTTGATTTACCCATATTGAGTGAATTAATTTTGATTATATTAATTCAATAAAATGTTCTAACAGCTTGAATGACATAATCATGCAACAAAATATTTACTCAACTATATAACCAACAAAATATAGCCAATACTTTATTGTTAAGAGAAAATATACAAATGATTTTACTATTTGAATTTAATTGTGGTTAAATGTATTAACTGATTGAACACCATAAATAAAACTTGTCTCTCTTACTTCGAGATATTTAATCACTTGATGTCTTTTTAAATTACGTACACTGATATTTAACACCAATTTAACTACATAACGTCACTCCATTCAATTGCACGACTCAAACTAGAGTCACGAACTAATTATTTATTCAATAGCAATTGTTCCCTTGAATTATTGTCCTACATTTCAAAATTCACTTTCAAAACTCTTATTTTGTACTAAGTTATTCTAATTGAATCGCGGTCTTATTTATAAAGTATTGAACCCACCAATCTTGGGTTAGAAACATGAGTGGTCTCCAAAATTTTAAACAAAAATACAATGTCGACTTAAATTGATTGTGTAAGCTGAACAATTGTCACAATTTTGCTAAATAGGTTTGCAACGTTTAATTTAACTAAGAGAAAGATTACACAACTTGGTTGGAGAAAAACAATTTTTAAATCCCCACTTTGGGCATCGGCCAAGATAAGATGAGGTCAAATCGAATTAGGTAAAAAAAGTCAAAAGATAAATTTTTAAAAAGCAAAACAAAACAAATTTTTGAGGCAAAATGGTTGTTTTTGAGTTGAACTAGATTGTTCTTATTGTGATTCGTCAATTGTCACTGTAATCTGATCGGTTCTTAAATTGTTTTATTGAGTTCTAAATTTTCGACTTTTTAGCATAAAACTAGTGTAGTACTTGATTTCTCCCATCCGACATTTCATTGTTGTACAATTTGATAACTTTGCAATAAATAAATAAATAATAATAATAATAATAATAATAATAATTATTATTATTATTATTATTATTATTATTATTATTATTATAATTCTTGTAGTCAAATTAATCGAAATAACGTAGTGACCAACATTGGACAAAGTTTAAATTTTGAGATTTATTTATTATAAAATAAATTGGAATGATAAACATAAAATTTATTCCATACGTCCCATTTTTATAAGTTTGTCTTATTTTTCACACGGATTAATAACTCTTATTTAATATTTTGAAAAAAAAAATTGTCAATAACTTGTCTAGTTTACTCTTATTTATATTTGTACAATTTCAAAATTAAGTGCAAAAATTGTTTATAACTGAGCAAATTAAATAAGTATATACTAATAAACGAACAACACAAAACAAAATAAGCTCAATAAAAAAATAGAACCATATAATTGGAACAAGAAAATAAGAAAATTAAATTTATATAAATTGGGTGGAGAGTGTACTAACGAAGACCAGCAGCAATTTTTTTCCTTTGTTCCCTGAACTTCATCCAGTAGACTGTCGACAACTTGCTTAGAATTTAGCGACTTGCAAGAGAAGTTATTCCATGAGACCAATAAATATCAGCCCGTGGTCCACGCGTTTCCGTGGGAAAACCACCAGATCCTGTTAGTTATTAACTGTCAACCCGTGGAGGTCACCACACTCACTCCGCAGTTTCCTCCATTGAAGTGACGTCGTATCGAATAGGAACTTTCCGAAGTATTACCTTCTGATTAAAAATTCTTTTGTCTGTTTCTTTGATATTATGTTAATTTAACCATCAAAATAGTCAAAATAGTCAAAACTTCCACGTCGCCCATGACACGTGTTGAATGTTTATCAGCTTATAATACTTAACCTGGCACAGCTGGGCACCCATCACTGTTCTTAGCCACAAACAGTTCAAACCGTGGGCAGCTCCCTCCGGCCCCAGCTGGCTTTTTCCGCGTGCGATATTCTCGTCCAAAAAGGTAGATCACTTATCACTCCATACATATAAATACACTAAATCATCCACAGACAAATATAATCAAATCAATTACATTATAACCAGCTTGTCAAGATTAATGGATATTTTCAACAAGTTCAACTCGGACCCAGTTTCTTGTGTGCAAGATTTCTCGTCCTTGACTGAAGCACCAGAGTCTTCATCTTTATCTGATAATAGCAATAGCGTTAAAAGAGCCACTTTTTCTGATGATGAAGTTTTGCTAGCTTCAAACAACCCGAAAAAGCGTGCCGGGAGGAAGAAATTCCGCGAGACGAGGCACCCTGTTTATCGGGGAGTGAGGCGGAGGAACTCTGGTAAGTGGGTGTGTGAAGTCAGAGAACCCAACAAGAAGTCAAGAATCTGGCTGGGAACTTTCGCCACAGCGGAAATGGCAGCGAGAGCTCACGACGTGGCGGCAATAGCGCTTCGCGGTAGGTCAGCGTGTTTAAACTTTGCTGATTCAGCTTGGAAGCTGCCGGTTCCGACCTCCACTGATGCTAAGGACATTCAGAAAGCGGCAGCAGAAGCGGCCAAGGCCTTTGGGCAACCAAATTCCGAGTCGGATGCGAGGGAGGAAGCTACCGCTATATCGCAGGAAAATGTGTCCTTTTCCGATGAGGAGGATCTTTTCGGAATGCCTGGATTGATTGACAATATGGCTGAAGGGTTGATGCTACCTCCACCTTACTGCATGGACACTGATGTCGTGGATGCATATGCTGACATGTCTTTATGGAGTTATTCCATTTAATTTTTATAAATTATTTAATGTATTGAGTTAGTTTAATTAGTTTAGGTTCCTTCTTAGCCGTGCTTGGTTTTTTGATTAGTAGTACGGATAAGTGACATGGATAAATATGATTGTATAATGACAAAAAAAAAAAAAAGTACCGAAGTATTTTCAAAAAAAATTCAAATCTTGTGACTCTGCGTATATTTTGTTTGATACTTTTGTGCGTAACAGGTGAATATTGTTTGTCGCAAAAGAACTACTAATATCCCATATGAGGTCAAGTAATTTTATAGCCACCAGAGGCTTTTAAATAAGAAAAAAGCCAGTTAGTCGGGATTAAAAATAGGAAAGGAGAAGACAAATTGAAGTGGCAGCAAAGATTGTGTTTTTTTTTTTTTTTACTTTTTCAAATTGTTCAATCGTGAGACAACACGTGTCATCCATGTTTTTCACCATGTACGTGTAGCACAGTTATTTAAATAAATACTTCACCGAGTTTATTGGGGCTCAAATAACGCGTCTTAGATTTTTTAGGACAATTGCGGCCGATATGTACTCCATAGATGGGTCCAAAAGTTCTAAATGTGTTGGGTCAAATTATCAAGCAAAATTCCTGACTACAAAATTTGTCACTGGTTTGTTTTCCTAATATTCCCAAATTAAAAGTTACACGCCTATAGTATTAAAGTGAGTTCCATTAATATGTAATAAACAATTGTATTAAAGGTACAAGGCTACTTGATAATTTTTTGACAGATATCAACTGTCGAAATTTAATTAGCTGTTAGACAACAAACACATAGCAAACCGATTATACAGTGTCGTCACCTCTATATCTATAAAAAAAAATTGTGCACTTTCCTTGTACAAGGAGCTTAATTCATTAATAAATAACACTATGGGGACTTATATCCACGTGGGACTGTGATTTGATTAAGAAATATTTGGCCGTTAAAATCTTAATATAATTAAATCCCTATTTGGTTCAGTCAAAAGATCATAAAATTTAAGTTATAATCAATAATTAATTTTAACCATGTATTTTTCAAGAATTACAATATTTTATCAAAGTTTCAACTATATATTTAATTAATTTCTAGTGATAATATTTATCAAAAATTTGATTTTCTAGCAAAGTAGAAGAGAGACACTAATATCTTTTCATACTATGATATCATATCAGTTCCCAAAAAGAGTCAAACTGCCACATCAAACATTGAGGGAACCTAAATTCACAATGAAGTAGAAACTGTGGGCAGAATCTCTCAAGCTGGCGCTTTCCGTGTGAAAAATTCGCGTACTGAGCGTATAATGAACTTGTCTTTCCAGTCTCCATCACAAATATAAACGAACACTTACATATAGATCTACTTATCACTACTCAAATCCCTTTTAAGCACTTATATTCAGACAGCTTTTCAAGATTAATGGATCTTTTCACAAATTTCTACTCGGAACCAGTTTTCCCTGTGCAGAGGTCATCGACTGAGGTATTCATCTTTATGTTACAATGGCACTAGCAGAGCCAATTCATTGATGAGGACGTTTTATTAGCTTCAAACAACCCAAAAAGGCTTGCAGGGAGGAAGAAGTTTCACGAGACGAGGCACCAGGTTTATAGGGGAGTGAAGCTGAGGAACTCTGGTAAGTGGGTGTGTGAAGCAAGAGAACCCAACAAGAAGTCCAGAATTTGGCTGGGAACTTTCCCACCGCTGAAATGGCTGCGAGAGCTCACAACGTGGCGACAATAACGCTTCGAGGGCGGTCCGCTTGCTTGAACTTTGCTGACTCGGCTTGGAAGCTATAGGTTCTGGCCTCCACCGATGCTAAGGACATTCAGAAAGCTACAGCAGAAGCGGACAAGGGCTTTGGGCAACTGAATTCCGAGTTGGATATGAGGGAGGAAGTCGATGCTGACCCTGACTATAGGCAAGGAAGGCAATCGCCTAAGGTGAGGCCCCAAAAAAATTATTTACTTTACATGTATTGTTACATATATATATATATAGAGTCCCATATTTGAAATTGATCTAAAACCCCCAAAATTTCAGGACCGGCCTTGGAGGAAGCTACCACTATATCACTGGAAAATGTGTTCTTTACCGATGAGGAGGCTCTTTTTGGAATGCCGGGGTTGTCCGACAATATGGCTGAAGGGTTGATGCTACCTTCTCTGTTTGCAATCTCTGTTTGAGTAGCATTATTGATATGAAAATGAGTATAAATACATGTAGTTATAGTACGGATCCAAAAGTTGCTAGTGTGTGTGTGTGTGTTGTTTAAGAAAATTTCAACTAAAGCATGAAATTAAAGTGTTTAGTGTCTTCTTCTACAGTTGGAAGAAATTGCCGTAATTGTACTCACCTGGTGGGAATCTTATGACGAATAAGAATAATCATGAAATTGACATCTCATATTGAACAACACTACATAGAACAATAAATTGTGTTGTCTACATACATGCTGATAAAGGGTATAGGATTATCAAAAAGGAAAATCATAAGCCAAATGTAAGAAAATAGGCCAAGCTTTGAAAGTGCTAAAGATTGCCCCCCAAATCAAAATATTTGCTATTACGACAGGTACTCGGAACTTTTAATGTCAAAAACATGACTAATAAAGAAAGCTGAAACAAGCACGTGTCCAATCTAAACCTACTCAGACTAGAAACAAAGAAACCCGCATCGATAAGCATTTCAAGGAAATGCATCAGAGCGAGAAAAAAGTAGACAAATACAAGAGAAACCAACAAATAAGTTGATACAATCACATTCTCCAGATAGAGAATGAGACGTTACTTTGTCTTCTTGATGAGCATTGATGTTCTGAATTCACTATCATCCCGGGCAAAACTCCACCATAGATAAGTGAGAGGTATCGTGGTTGCAAGGGAAAGAACATGAGCATCAACAAGACCCCAGTATGGAGGGAAGTCATATATATCTAAGAGCATGGAAGCGGCTCCTCCAGAAACCACGACCCACAGTTTAAAACAGGATGGATGTCGAGTAACACCAGCCCAGACTGCCCACAGGATAAGCTGCAATGCACCCATTATTGTACATACTATCATGTTCAAGCCTGAAATATGTCATGACATAATGTCAGGTTCTTTGCTTCATTATTCAACTTGGATTCTAAGACTAAGAAGCAACAATTCCTTCGCCCTTCTCAATTGTTACCATGTATGCTCGTGTACGCACGACATACAAATAAAAGAAGATAATAGAACACAAAAAGAACCAGTTCTCCGTCCCTGCACTGAGAAAATCCTCACTCCTCTCGTTTTAAATCATCAAGAATATCGCATGGGCAACTCGTTGAAGACATTTTCATGTTTGCTGATTCCCAAATGCTCTCAGAAATACTAAATCACTCAAGCGCTACCTAGCAAATATTTCCTGGTGACTCATAGCTAGGTACTTGATACATTACTCAGAACTCAGCATCACTCACGTAAAGGATCAATAATTTCTTCACAATTATCCGAGTATCTCTACTTAGTCCTTACAGTTGATTCTATAGTTTATACAATTTTACTCCAATATTTGTTTGGCTATTAACATCTCTTTGGCTGAAAAATATAATGTCTCAAAAGAATTCACTTTCCAATGAAAATCATTTCTAATGGTGCTTTTTTCCAAGACAAAACTGGGACACAGACAGAACTCAGTCATACCGGCATACAAAGGATGAAGTACAATATAGAATATATGCTAGACACTACTCAATGTTATAAGGTATAGCAAATATCCAATATCTTGTTTCTCTCCTCCTGCTGCTCTTCTCTTATCGTCAATGACCATGAAAAGTATTGTTTTAATGAAAAAGACTGATCATTTTCTATTCTAAGTATATGGTTCTACTGCTAGTTTTCAGTAGTGATGCATGAAATGATATTTAGGAGAAACTGCATAGAGAGCGGGCTTACCATAATCGAATTGATAAAAGTTCAAATACAAGATATGGGTTGTCGTGAACGCAATTATGGGAGCCGCAACCATTACCCTTGCAGCCTCCAGCCTCACATTGAAAGCTCTAATTGTAGCTAAAATGAGGGAATATCCAAGCAATGCCACACCAGATGAGTAGTCTAACTTCTCCGTCAATTCTACGTCTCTGCATATGATTCCAGGATATCAAGAAAAACAGCACATAAACAAGGTCACACGTGCATATCATCAAGAGTTTACATTACATACGATCTCCTTAATGCATTAAGATACCAGTTTCAGACACGTAAGAAACTTGAATAAATTCAAGTACGAGTATCCAATATTTTTTATTTATTATATGCAAAGGAAGCATAGCCATATGCATAAAAAATCGTTAAAGATGTGAATGTAAGTGTAATGAGAAATCAAATATTCCCAATGACATTCAAAGAATTTCTCAAAGAAACTTATCAGCATCATAGAAATCCCTTAGAAATAATGTGATTTGCAGTCACTCACAACCACAGTCGCCCTACGTGGCACGCATGTGATAGTTAGTGTTTTGATATATGTGACAAGAAAAAACTACTATATCGATACATCAAATCACAAACTGCCACGTAGGACGACTACCGCAGTGAGGGACTATGAATAGTATTACTCAATCCCTTAATAACATTTTATTCACATGTCATCATATGAATGATCAAATCATGTACGTGGAGAAATTCAAAAACTACAATTGATGGTGCCAGTATTATACAGTAAATGAAGAGAAGAAGGAAAAGGAAGAAGAATTGGTGCTCACTGACTGTGGAAGACAGCACTCCAGAACCAGGTATTCATTGCGAAGATTGCATATAAATGCCACATGCCAGTGTATTCATAGAATGTGGACTTATTTGGCCTAAAAGGCAGCTTGTAATTTACAAGGATAAAAAAGGATACCCATCCATGGAATTGCACAGCAAGATTAAGGGCAGAGAGAGCCACAGAAACTGGTTCCTGATGAATCAAACATATTAAGGCTTATTAATAAAATATAAAGAAAATGAATATTAATTAACCTTCCATAATGTAGGGCAATCAGTGCTCTGAGCACCTGGATTCCATAGATACGTCGGAGTGGCCACCTCCCATGATACTTAGTAGGCTTGTTGCCAAGTTTCCGCCTTTCTTCTTCCCTAGAAAGCATACATTCATATCGACAGTCACTGCGGCAGTCCCATTGTTTCCACCGCATATAAAGTGGCTCCTGCAGATACCATGGGCCATCAATGGGGTTTCCATCAGAGGAAAAATTGCAGTGTTGAAAGCATTTGTTCCCCACACATCCAGTCTTCTCACATTGCTCAACACAAGTCCTAGCAGTGCCAGTATTGAAATCAAAAAGCATGGGTTCAGTGAGCCACATCAAAATTAAACTGCTACAAGAAGCCAACTAACATAAGCAAAGAGATGCAGCTCAAAGTCAGTCATTATTATTTTAGGATTAAGCCAATTCAAGCATGTGACAGTGAGAACAAGGTACCATATATAGTGGGGTGAAGTTAATCTGCCAACCATACTCTTAGAATGACCAACTCACCTGAATTCTCCAATTATAAGAAGGAATGAAAAACTAAATTTTGTGGTATAAACTACTATTTCTCACACACGAGCACATGCAGCTGAAAGTTTGCCAAAAGAGTTAGCTTACTATAGAAGCTCCTAGAGTTTCAATTCTATTAGTGCAAGTGGTAACAATGATAAAGATCTCTCAACCAAAATTCTTAGTTGTTCCAGTCTGGGGTCATATGAACTCTCTCTTCTCAGAGGAAATATAAATTCCATATGCCAAATGTATAGGAAAAGCGAGCCCAAATAAATTTGATAAGATTTGACAAACTTTTTTGATAGGATAAGATTTGACAAACTAAATGCCTGCAACCACAAGGTGTTTGAATTAAGAAATTACATGCTTGAATATAAGGTTTAGCCCAAACCCTCTAGTATCCGAAACTCACAATAAAAAGCTTTTAGTCCTCCATATTTCCCTTGTATTGCACTCTTGTCTCCCATTTTAGATATCGCTTTTTTATAGGTTACAAATGAATATTGAGCAGCATAAAGAAGAAGTCTGTAATGCTTGGCGGCCAACCGTCGGCACCATGATCAAATCCCCACCTTGGAAAGTTCACCCACCAGAAATTTTACCCAGGCCTCCTTTCAAAAACAGGATTAAATCCAGCCAATGCTCATGTTTAATTAAGTTGGGATTAAAGTTGATTCTAGAAAGGGATATCAATTGATAACATTTTGAAGGCCACGATGATTGTAGCTGAATTATACTACAACAAATTTCTCTCAAGATTATGCTACAATGTACGATTTCGAGGATAAAACCTACAACTAAATCATTGCCCTTAATTCAAACTGGTTTCTGATCCATAGCATCGTAGAATATATGTCAAACAACCCTAAGTACAAACCACTCAGTCAACATTTTGATTTTCACAACTCCAAATGGCAAATACCCATGATCTTGGAATAAACCTAGTTACTTGGGATAAATTAAAATACTCTCTTGCGAAGCAAACATGTGAAACACAAATGAAATTGAATTTCTACCTATACTTGTACTGCCTGAGACTATATACCTGCATTACTCTCAGTGCCGCCACCATGTGATCATCATACCTCATTTTACAATAAGGAAAGCACTACTAACTTTTTACAGATCTAATGAATGATTAGAATACTTCTACACAACCAAGTTTATGGAGCTTTTTACAGATCTAATGAATGATTCAAATCATCATTCTTTCTTAGATGTAAAAATAGAAAGCCAGCAGTTATCCTTGCCCCTTTCTCTCACCTTTGGAACTGGCTAGCCTGCCTCATGTACCTCATATCAAAGGCTTTATCATTTAGATTCATAGATTAAGCAATCATAGCAAAGTATCTTCTTATTCTAATTTGCCTTATTTTCCTCATTGAAAAGAGATATCCCTACCTGTGCTCTAAGTTTAGTGGGTTTCCTTTGTATATCAAGGTTGTTGATAGACTCTTTACGAATTAGGAAACGAGATGAGAAGAAAAACGGCCTAGTCTAATTCTAATCTTGAAATGAACTTGAACTTTGTATAGTAGATCAGAATGTTATTGAACATGTTCAAGCAACCGGTCATTTTTTTGTTGCTGCTCTGTAAGTTGTACAAAGCTTTTTGCCAGACATAGCTTCTCCATCTTGCTCATATCCTCACTGTCAAATTCCTTGGAATTGTCATACAATCAAAATTAATAATTTTGTCCGAAGCAAAAACCCAAATCATGCTGATAGGCATCAATTATTGTCCACATGAGTCTACTTCCTACATGATTTTCAGCCTGCCATCCTTGATCCTCCTCCTTAAGTATTTATGCATAAGATTTCCGGACAATTCTATCTTTCACCCTTTTTGGAATAAGTAGAATGACATTTCCAGTAGAATATTGATTGCAAAGTATATTTGTCAAAAATAGATCCTTGTTTGGGCTCCATTTTAGAGAGGTTTTGGGAAAAATGTATTTTGGAACACTAATTTTAAGGAGAATGTGTTGTTAAAAAGTAAGGAAAGTTTTGAGTTTATGTATAATATTATTTTTATTTAAAAAAAATGTGTGTTGAAAATGAAGAAAGAGAAAAATACATTAAATTAAAATGGAGCCCAAAAAGGGGCTAAAATTAAATGAATTCTGAGGGCACGCCCCTTTGAGGTGTCAAAATCGAGGCTATTAAGTGTTGTTAAAATCAATGGTAAAATTGTATACCATATCAAAGAGTGTAAATAAAGCTGTTAACAATGGTATAAATGTATCAAAACTGAATAAAACAATATCAAGTGTATGGTGCATGAAAAAATAAATTGGGACAATTCGCAGATGAGGCAGCAGTGCCGTATACATTGTTCTGATGTTTTCCTAACTCAAATCCTCTATAATCGGGATTATTCACTTTAGGTTCTCGAGCATGAGGCAAAGTTTAATTGAGCTGAATTTATTGTAATTCTATCAGTCCTACCTAAACTTACATGCATAACTGAAAGCTAAACAATTTCTTCTAAGAAGCAACCACAGAACTTGTGGCATCAATCGCAAAGAACAGCCACATCAAACTTAAAAGACGGATCTTTGACCCCATATTACAACTTATGAACACGAAATAATTTTCCATGTGATTGTCCTATATGATTACAGCTTAATACATCAATTGATCAATTGTAATCTAGTCAAAAAATGTTTTCCCTTACAATTAATTTCAAAAAGAAGAAGATCCAATAACAATTTTCCTTGAGGAATTAATATAAGTTCTAATTATAACTACTCTAAAGTCTAACGTCCGTAGCCATATTAAAAAAAATTAACTTTTTAAAAATAGGGAGATACTAAAATCCAATTTTGCAGTCTAATAATTCTCCAAAATCTGATGAAGCTTACTTGTAAATCGGATCGGAGTCACCAGGGCTCGCGTTGAGGACTCCGAAAAAACAGAAAAATGCCAACAAGAAAAGACTGAAGCGACATTGTGCCATCAGATTCACTAACAAGAAAGAAGCAAAAGTCAAAAGGGAGAAAAGGTTCTAAAAGATCTACTTTGTTTTTCTACAAAGCACAAGGAATCGTCTTTGATTGATCAATTTCCACAAAAATTGATAAATTTTACTCCAGACTTCATAAACGTAAGGATTAATGATTATTTTTTGTGGGTTTTTTGGGTATACACTTTGACGTGAGGTGCGTCAATGGCGAACGTGATTGCAACAAAGAGAAGGAAAAAAAGAAAAAAGAACAATTACTATGCTGGGGCGTGGCATGGAAAGGTTCTTTGAGGTGTGGTTGAGGACAGACTCCTCTCCAGTGCCTTCCACTCCAGTTTTCTCCGATGTAAATGAACTAATGAAGTACTCTCTTCCCAGTCAACCGAATGAATCGTAAGACCATGTTTGCCTAAGTTTAAAAGGTAACTTATGAGTACATAAGTAATTTTTTAAACCTACTTTTTTAAGCATTTAAATTTAATTGTGTGTAATTACTTAAATATGTTTATTTTTAAAATGTAGAAATTATTGTCACTTGAAAATTCTATCATATAATTCTTAGAATGAATATTTAAATAATCGATGTAATACTTTTTTGGTGAAATTTAACAAGTTAATGAAACATCAATTTACCAAAAATGTGGTCTACTAATCAATCTAACACGGAAGCTTCAATTTTAATTTCTACTGCAATTTTAGATCCAAGCACAATAATACGTTTTCCATTTAGACAATGATTAGAGGTCATAGGTAATGCCCTTTTTAAACATAGTATTGAATAGTTTTTTTTTTTTTTAAGAATATGTGGTTAATAGAATTGAATTTATGTTTAGAATATTTTATTGCGTAAATATGTAATTGAAAATGAGTATAAAAAATAAATTGAAGTAAAGTAAAGGGAATTAGACTGGAGCTAAGCTATCATTAGGTCGAAATCAACTGAATGCCCATGTTTGGCCTCCATTCTTATCTCATTCTCATTCTCATTTTTTTTCCTCTTATTTTTAATCACAAAATCTTCCATAAAATAATATTACATATAAATAAATAAAAATTCATTCTTTTTCAACCACACATTTTTTTAAAAAAATTATTTCATCCATTAAAATTAGCTAAGAATGGGGGCAAACACCCGCTGATA
This sequence comes from Olea europaea var. sylvestris, assembly GCF_002742605.1. Lineage (NCBI taxonomy): Eukaryota > Viridiplantae > Streptophyta > Magnoliopsida > Lamiales > Oleaceae > Olea > Olea europaea. Next base: position 26,887,999 of record NC_036247.1, read on the forward strand.
GCGTGATTCTAGTTTAAAAGTAGTAATTGCAGGGAATTGGAGAGGAGCAGCTACGCAGTAGAGTGTATCTGGGGACCACCAATCAGAAATCTCGTGAGCACCACTAATAGAGTTATGGTCTTGATTATTGCACCAGTAGTTTTTGGACACGTGGAAGATTTTATTTAAAGAGGACCATAACATTTAGGGAAAATTGCAGCCGAGGTATCAAACCTTTCGTTTATTAGCAGACTTTGCTCGAATCTTTAGTTTGTGTCACCGGAGATACCAAACTTTTAAAAAATTCGTAGGACCAGTCCAAAATGACGATTTCCGTCTGTTTGACAGCCAAAATCCTCAATTGACCCCAAAAATTGAAAATCTAATTATTTTTCCCAAATAAAGTAAGAGCATTTTTGACATAATTCATTTTCCTTATTAAATTAAAAAGGCAAAAAACAAAACCAATACCCCCACCCCATCTCCTTCTTCACCAAACCTCATCTCGCTTGAAATTATATACTTTTTTGAGATTTATTTTCGATTGTTTTTATTTTCTTCAATATGTCATTCTTTAAAATTCACTATATTTTTTGCGATGTCGCTTCAAGAAATGGTAAAGTGAAACAAATTGAGGTGATTTAAATGCTTATCGAATTACAAGGAAGCAAAGTTCACAACATGACTTGTATCAATCTAGTATTAAAAATGGAAAAGAAAATGGCCAAAATCTTGCTTACTATCTTGTCGAGTTCAAACTAGTATAGTCAAATATGACGTATCAAACTAGAGTAGCACTTGAAAATGAGATTGTAGCATTCAAATTGGCAAGGCATTCAGTAGGAAGACTAAGGAATGAATCCATGAAAAAGTCATTAATAGGTTCGACTGTTGCCACCCCAACTAGACTGCACCTCCCTTCTTTATTCAATTTCTCCCCTCTTCCTCTTTTGATCTTTCCATTTGATTCTTCTGATGTTAAAACTGTCTGCACCGTCAATGGCGGAGCTTTGTAGATACTCCCTATGGAAAACCAGAATTTGGCCTTGAACTTCAGATCAACCTAGCAAAACAGCACAAGAAGTAACTTTCGATTATGCAAGAGCCCAATAACTATAAGGTTCTATCGTATCAAAGCATGTTTCGCCGAGCTCAAAAGTAATTTTTTAACAAACCAATGCCTCGTCTGGTACCCATTTTTTCTCTATTTTTTTAACCACACATTCTTTATTAAAAGAATATTACACGTAAGTCAAAAATATTTTCTCATTTCTCAACCGCACATTTTCCATCATTTTACTATTCTAAAATGCATTTTTACATGAAAATGAGTCTCAAATACCCTCAAAGACCCTATTTGATAGCACCTTATTTTTCATGGAATTTAAATTTCAACTTCCACTTTTTAATTGTTTGATACCATTTTTTTTCAGGTAATTGGTTTTCCCACTTTTTTTGCCACCTAGACATTTTCCCCATTTTTCTTGAATATCAATTCCCACCACCTGTTGTCCTTTTTTTTTTATTGGCAATGGATACAAATTATATCCCTAATTATAAAAAAATATTTTCCTTTAATTAACAATTTTCATGTAAAACAAAGTCAAACAAACACCAAATGATAAATGATTTTCTTGACTTTTTTTTGGCAATGGAAATAAATTCTATCCCCAATACCAGTAAATTATATCCCTTTAATTGACAATTTTCATGTAAAACAAAGTTAAACAAACACAAAAAAAAAACTTTTATTTCAACATATTCCACGTGAAAAATTATACTAATTAAACATAATAATTGACAATTTCCAGTAAAACAATTTCTAGGCAATTTGATTTCATGAAATTCGTTTTCTTTTCACCCAAATTCCATTTTTACAATAAAAAGGATCCTAAAATAAGCCTTAAAACAATAAATTTTGCTTAAAATTCAGATAAGTAACTTGCAAAAAGTAGATGGGTCAGAAACCATGAACATTAAGAGAGTTGTACGATGTACCTGACCAGATTCTTGATTGATGCTTCCTTGGAAGAGCTCCGGAACAATATCAATTCTCAGAAATGGTGGCAAGCGCATTCCCAAGAATTTAGTAGTGGCAGTCGACAATGGAGGAATATACAACGTTTTTATGTCAAATTCAACAGAAATTGCATCATTCATGGTTTTTGTACCTGTCCCTGTTCCTGTTCCCCCTGCTGCATCGTACTCAAAATCGGGATATCTCGAAATACCAAGTTTACAACCTCCTAAAGTTTCGAATTTAACACTGTATGTATCTGATTCTGTTACTTTTGCTTCAGTTAACGTTGAGGTAGAACTGGGCTGCTGTTTTTTTTCTGCATTCACATTTTTGTATGAAGAGAAAAGGGATATTCTGCGGGTTCTGAGATTTGGTTGAATATTGGGTATTCTGCAAGAAAGTTGAGGATTCAAACACTGAATCTGGTACCCCATTAATTTAGAAGAAAGAAAATGTGTTTGTGAAAAGATTTTGGAAGAGTTCATTGCAAGGAAGTGAAAATGGAGAGTTTTGTGGGCTCCATGAATTGTGTGACCACCTCTAATTGTGTCCATGAATGAGAACCTTATCATTACCCCTCCCAAGCTGCCATATCCTTAAAGCCTTTCCATTTTTTTTCATCGAAAGATTCAAAATCAATTTTTCTGTTAATCCATAAGTTTTAAAAGAAATTTTGGATTAAAATTTGATTTTAATCTAAGTCAAAATTAAACAATCAATATTAACCACATCTTTTATGATTTTCACAACCTTTCAACCACATATGTCAAAAACTTCTATTACAATCTATTAAAAAATTCAAATTTTAACCCCCACTAAACACAATCTTAATGTTGATAAAGGAAGCGATTCATCGTAATAGATAACAATAGCCGAGATGATTTAATGTGATGCACGTAAAGGTCTTAATTTTGAATATCATCGTCATTTATTTATGGCAAAATAAGTCAACCGCACTTGTTTATTGGTTCCATTTTCGATGACATGCTCATTCTCCAACATTTTGGCCGAAAAATTGAAAAGAAATATAGAAAAAGGAGAGGAATGAATCATAGGCCTCATTCAAAACAACTTTGCCTGGTAATTCATGCACAGTCAATCGTGCTTTTGATACATAATAAGCTAATTCATGTCATTTAACGATACACAACGCCAAAATAAACATGAAAGTTTAATGTTGATGAAGGAAATCGGGGAAACCACAGGACAATTAGGGACTGAGAATAAGCAAAACATCTAACTCTCTACACATGGCAAAGACTCATCGGCTACTAGCCTATTTTGTCAAGCTGCTAGCATATAGAATTGCGAGTTCAATCCTTTAACAGACAAGAGAAGACCTAAGTGACGTTGGTGTTGATAGGTCAGTGCACGAGGCCCATCGAATAACTGATTCAGTCACCATGAGATCAAGCTGCTCAAATTCGCCAAGGCCAATAGTGCGGTTTCTCCTGCTATGGATACCAGATAGTTTAGACTTGCCAGACCCGCATTTTCTAACCTCAACTTCCTTTTTGTCCATCACACCAGCTGCACGCTCCAAGCATTGAGAAGAATCTGGGGGTTTAAAAAACTTCCCCAAATCAGAATCTGCAAAAGACAAAATCAACAAGAGTTTGAGCTATGCTGCCATGTTTGGTTAGGAAGATTGAATAGCACTGGATAGTATTAGAGAAAGAAAAAGAGTTTAAATCTAGTTCCTCATACTATCCAGGTCTACTCACTGTTGCATACCAAGTCGAAAATATATTACCTCTCTCGACCAAGTTGACTCTGGAGGGGTTCATGCCAAGAGCCAAAGCCCCGTTCCCTTGTTCAACCACATTACCTGGGCTGAAGAACGAAAAGCTTGGCAGTGCGACGACAGGAGTAGAAAATTCTAGTGTGTTTGATCCGCCACTACTACAGAAAGAAAATCCACCAGGTTGAAATGAAGGTGTCAATGGGTCCATCAGGAAAGAGGAGAATGACGATCTGCATGTGAAAGAAGGCGACAGGATTTCACCCATAGAAGGCGATTCAGTTCCAAAACTGAGATCCTGATTCCTGGGCATTAGCGAGGGAGAAAAACAACCTTTGTCTGGATCCAATCCACAATTTTGCTTACATTCATGAGGTTCAACGGAAAGCTGCACATCTTCTCTTACCCATAAGTGGTCTGTAAAAGGTGGCCATCATTATGTAGGAGAGAGGAGTATACTTCGTTAAATTAGCGAAGCATCTTACATCTATATCTCTATACTACAATTTAAGAAAGCATTACAAGCCACGTACAGTGTTACATCCGGTGAATACATTCCAGACCTGAACATTCAATAAATGGTTGATGTGATAATACTGAACAGCAATGGATATGGAAAAATCCAAAGCGTGGTTCCCCAAAGCAGAATTCTGGTGTCATCCAAATTATAATATAGAGATAAATCCCTCAAGACCATTTGTTTTACATGCCAAAAGAATGTTGAGAATTAGAAACCCTAATTCTATTCCATCGAGAGTAATCAATAAACAAAAAGAAATAAAGATACACAAGATTTATAGATGTTCATTTCAATGTGAGACTTCGTCCTCTATCATCATGATTAAAGTTTACAATCTAAAATTGTACACCTATCTTTTTTAACTTCTCTTTTGCTATTTTATGGTGGTAATTTACAAAGTCTAATGACTGCTCCCTATTTATAAGACAAATTAGGAAAAAATCAAAATTTACGAAGGCTCAAATTCCTAGACTACCCTTGATTATATTTTGGTACAGGGGCTCCACCCCCACCCCCCCCGGGGGGAAGGGGGTTTCCTACCCCCTTCGAATCACCACGGCGACCTCATCGTAGAGATCGATCGGCCCCCCCCCCCCCCCCCCCGGGAGGGGGTAAGGGGGCTTCCTACCCCCTTCGAATCACCACGGCGACCTCATCGTAGAGATCGATCTGCACGCTAGCTCCGTGAAACAGCATTAATTAGACTTCACAACTTAACAAAGAGAAAAAGAAAGAAAAAATTACAGCTTCACAAGATATATATTTTCACCAGAGAATTTCAGGACTATTTCTCATCGCTATGGAATGCAAATATTTGCTTCAGGGACTGATGATATTTGTTGACATAGGAATAAAGAGAACCTATATATAGTACACATCAATTACCAGGTAAAATATTACAGATGAATTATTTTGGGCAATCACCTAATTGTTTAGTCTTGACAGTTGATCCTACAAGTATTGTTACAATTTTCAGATGATTTTCCAATAAATTTGAGGATGAATCACTTGGATTATCAAGGTTGCTTTTTCTGCCAGTTTGTTTTATCCTTCTTTTTGCACTCTAATGATTCACATCAATGTGTATCTTCTTGGGTTTTAATACAAATCGTCAGTTATGAACAGAGACTACTATCCATAAGAAGCTGAAATAGGAAACTGAAATTCGAATTTCAAATAGCTGTGTGGATGAAAGAGACAATGCAACCTACCCAGAACTTGTTGAGCTGTTAGCCTTTTAGAAGCATCTACAAAAAGCATTCCCTTAATCAATTCCTTCGCAGAGTAAGATATAGAATCCCAGGGATTAGACGGAAATCGCAATTCAGCAGTCCTAACAGCCTCAAAAATTCGCGACTTAGTCTTCCCCCAGAACGGCGGTATCCCACTGAGAAGAATGTAAAGTATCACACCAGCACTCCAGACATCAGCTGCCTGATCATACCCTCCTGACAGGACCTCTGGAGCTATATAAAATGGACTGCCAACAGTGCCATGCAAATTTTGTCCTGTTTTGGAAAACTAAAAATGCTAAGAACGTCGACTCAAATTAATATCCTATATTGTTAGTAGCAACGAATATCACAGTAACATGGGACTCTACCAGGATTGATGTAGGTTGCAAGACCGAAATCTGCCAATTTAATTGGAGAAGAAGAAGAACTTGTGGCTAGAAGGATGTTTTCGGGCTTTAAATCTCTATGAACAACACCCTTATCGTGACAGTACATCACCACTTGCATCAGGTGCCTGAAAAGAGTACGGGCCTTGGGCTCAGAGAACCTCCCATGCTTTTCCAACAGGCTGAACAGCTCACCTCCAGCACAAAGTTCCATCAGTAGATGCACATAATCTTCCTCCTCATAAACGGCCTTGAGATCAACGACATTAGGGTGCCCAGAAAGCCTAGTCATTATTTCAATCTCAAGCTTGATGCTGCGAACATCTTCTCGAGTGATTAACCTATCTTTAGCAATAGATTTGCACGCTAGAACCTTCCCAGTTAACTTATCCATGCATTCCCTGATTATGCCAAACTGCCCCAACCCCAACTGTTTTCCAATAACATATTGATCATTCAAATTTGCAGTCTGGTTCGCATCCAAAATAGTTTCCCTCAAACTTGCTACTCTATAACAAATGTGCGAATAACATGATTGCTCAGTGTACCTGTCGCTCTTGGCAACAGCCATACGAAAAGTTTAACCCGTGAAATAATGGGAAATCAGACAAGAACTCTACTTTAGGGTTCTTCCAATAAGTAAGAATGCAAAATTTTCAAGTCAAAATAGTTGATTGTTGTTCACATGACAACACAGCAGTCACAGTCAAAAAGATTAAAAGAAGCTTCAGGCTGAAGTTGGTGGAGTTTGAAAAATGACCGCCATGTGAAGTTTGCTGGGCATATATTTCGACAGATTGACCTCAGAATGGCATAAGATCAAAACCTAAGCTCCAATTCCCAAGTAGCTGGATCTGAAAAAGTACCAAGTGTACAAGAAAAACACAAAAACAAGAAACTTTTCACTGTCTTTATTGAACTACTATAAAATTTTAATAAGAGATCAACAGAAGAGACAAAATATAACAAGCCAAAAACCCTAGAATATCATTCTTACATGGATCAAGAATGTATTTATACAAAATTCAAGCTGAGAGCAGAATATACAAAATAATAAAGAAGAACTACTACAGAAAAAGCACCACCTGAGGCAAAAAGTTTCAAACTCGAGCAGAAGACACCAAACGGAGCCAATTCAAACCCCAAAATCTTCAAATTCAAGATATTTTTCAAATATCATAAACCCAACATTTAGAAACGCATAAAAATATCAAACAAACAAGATTCAAGAAAATCCCATCAAAATTTGAGCTCGAAAAAGCAATCCCAGATCCAGAATTTGTCCAAAATATATGAGGAATCACTTTTTTTCAATACTCACCTGTGTGTAAAAGATAAACAAAAGACAGAGAGGATGTAAATAGGTGCACAGCACTGAGCAGAAGATGGAGCTGTTATTCAGTTCCTCCTATGGAAAGAGGCTTCAAGTGGGGCACTCCGGTCCATCCTCAGTTGGCCAAAATCTCCCCCTCCCTTGAGTTTTTATTATTTATATTTATGCTATTTGTGCCTTTGCTGATTGATGTTTTGATTGGTTATGTTGGCAGTTGGCTTTATGTTGTTTCATTGCAAATTTTGAAATCAAATGTTTTATTTGCTAGAACTCCCGTAAAGTTCAATTCATATACTCTTAAACCCCAAGATTTAGAGTTTATGACTTTTGATGCCATTTTGACTTGATATTAGTTTTATATTCATTTCCCTCTTTTTATCTTCTCCATTGTGTCCTTCTACTGTAAGCTCGAAAATACCTCAAACTTTTAGGTGACACGTGATAGACGGAAGGAGATGGCCCGTATTTTAGTTGGGACAAAATAGTTCTTCAAATTTGACACAAACAAAATCTTCTAATTCAACAAATAAAAGTTATTAAACCAATTCCAAGTATTCTTGTATATTATAAGCGTATAATATTCTTCATAATTGTTTATATCTAGATTTCAAGGGTTCATTGTTTATACAAAATAATCCATGTTTGTATAAACACTAAAAGCCCGCTTCAACTGTACGAATCAATGTTTTCTTGAAAAAAAATGCCGTCAAATAGGCGCTGATTACTTACATTAGAGTGTAATTTGTCAATAATTACTAAGACGCATGAGTAAGAATAGAAATAATAAATCAGAGAATAAAAAATATTCATTCCCAATACTCCACACTTCTGAAGAACCTATCCTAAAAGAAATAATCTTATAAACTAAGCGCAAAACGGAAAAAAAAAACAACGTTCTCAAATATTTTTGAACCTTGAATATAGATTCATTTTAAACGATATTGAACCAAAAAGTAAACGATGTGGTTCCAAAGGGTCAAATTGAACTTTTATTGAATTAGATCACAAGTCTTTTAACTTTCCTAACTTTTACATGTAAGGAAATCGATTTTCAAGCTGATTACTAATTTTTATGGAGATTGATCTATCCCATTCACTGAAAAGATTAACTCAATCTAGTAAATTTTCCTACCAAACATGTTTGTGAATTTTAAATCCTTCATTTCTTAGCTCGTTAAACAAACAAGCATTCTTGATCATTCAAGTGCCATTGTTTTGGTTACTATTTATAAATTATTCATAAATGATCGAATTACTTTTTATCCACATTTTATTTTATTCACAAGTATTGTCAACTTATCAATTACTATTTTTTTTTTCTATTTATAATTAACCCCATTTTTATAATTTAAAGGAAATTGGTGCAAATGATCCCTAGACCTATGGTGCAAACATCCTTGACTTCCACTTTGGATGGTTTCTATCCAATTGACCTTTAAAAAGTCAAATGGTTATAAAAAGATTGCTCTTGTTTGGTAGGGATTAAAATTATATTTTAAATAAATCTTGGTAAAAGTTGATGAAACATGTAATCGAAAAACTATGAGTCCCATAAAATATGCTGTTAAAATTGATTATTAATTTTGATTTATATTAAAATCACTCCCAAGTAGGGTTAAAATATCCGTACTTTTAATTAAATATAAATAAAACAAGGGGAAAAAATATATAAATTATGACAAAAAGAAAATAATATTTGTAATACCAACCAATCTTTCGTAAGAACATCTTTAACGCAACCATGAATTGCTATAGAAATTATGTCCTAAAAGTAAAATATAAATTATTAAAGAAATTTCTCTTTAATTAAAGTTGATAGGGATTCCATCATAAGGATGTGGCATAGAAAAATGGATAAAGAAAGACGTTACGTATATATTACATTGATATCTAATTTTCGAAAGCATTATATGTATAGTTATCTAGATTTCTTTTACTTTCTTAAAAATATTAATAATAAAATCACATTTAAATTTGCATGATAAATATAAATTTTGCTAAGTGGGCATGTTTACAAAACATTTTATGTGGTTATATCTAGATGGGATTACGACAAATCGACTTGATGAAATTCCTATAACTTGTATTGAAGGGTTTAAATAAGTTATATTTGTTGGGTGGGGGGGGATGTGTGTGTGTGTGTGTGTGTGTGTGTGTTTTGACATCATTTCAATCACACATTTTTCAATAAAATAATATTACAGATAATTTTTGAACTTTTTTTTTAAATCACACATTTCTTATCAATACGCTATTCAAAAATGCATCCCTCCCCAAAAAAAAATGAGGCTCAAAAAAGGGCTTTGCTTATACGATAATTTTTGTTCTTTCTAATATATATATATATAACTTCTATTAAAAAGGGGGAACGAGATGTTACTGTGGATGGAACAATAAACTAATCCGAAAATACTATACAAAAGAATAAAATGACGTCATTTTTTGTACCTTTTTTTTATTTTTTTCGGCTAATACCATACCGTTTCCATTTTTTCACTCCTATAATCATTTCTCTGCTCTTCTTCTGACTTGATGGAGGCAAAAGAAAACCATCAACAAAATCAAACAACGACTACACCGCCTTTTCTTCATCCTTCTACGATTTGGGTCTGCACTCCTTCATGTGGTCACTCCTTCTACAATTTACAGCTTTCAGAAGCATCCGTTGAATTATTGTTTGCTAGATTGTTCACTACTTCTGTTGCTTTTATGATGGCTTGACCTGTGCATTCATTAGTGGTAAATGAGTAAATGATTTGTTCTCCATTCATTTATTTATTTCATGTCTTCTTTTATAAAAAATGCTAATTGAGATAGAGGTTTTGGATATCATCTTGTTATTGTAGTTATAAATTGTTGATTGGAGTATGAGTTACAAAGAAATTCAGGAAGCCTTCTTTTACTAGAAATAAACTTTAAGTTGTGATTTTATGACAAAATTTCATGATGTCATCTCTTGGTGTCTTAAATGGAGTTGTAGAAGAGAAGAAAGATAAATGACGTAAAATAATAGGAAAAATAAATATTGTGTAAACAAATAAAGAAAAGTAGGGAAAGAAAAAAATAAGAAAATTACCGAGAAAAAATAATAATAATCTCTCTGCAGAGAGATCAATTGATCTCTCCGCACTGCACAAAGAGATCAACTCTCTCTACATTGTGCGAAGAGATTTTTTTTTCTCTTCGCACTGTGCGGAGAGTTTTGCCATGGTGCGAAGAGCTCCGCACATGGTTTGTCATAGCTTTTTATCTCAGTTTCAATTTCACTTTTGGTAAAAATATGTTATAACAATATGTCATAGTTAAGATTTCGTCGTCATTGGAAAAAAAATGGAGTAATAGAAGAGAAGAAAGATAAATGGCGTAAAGAAGTAGGAAAAAATAGATATTGTGTAAACAAATAAAGAAGAGTAGGGAAGGAAAAAAAGAAAAAAATTACCGATAAAAAAAAGAAAAAGAAAATCTCTCCGCACTGCGCGAAGTGATCAACTCTCTCCGCACTGCACAAGGAGATTTTTTTCTCTCCCACTGTGCGGAGAGTTTTGCCATGGTGTGGATTCTCCGCACATGATTTGCAAACCATCTCTCTGCACTGTGCGGAGAATTTTGCCATGATGTAGACTCTCCACACATGGTTTGTGATAGTATTTTATCTCACTTTTGGTAAACAATATGTTATAGTTAAGACCGTGCGGAGTGTCCATACACCTGACGAACACTCCGCACACAGTAGAGTGTCCGCACAGCATGCGAACACTCCGCACAGCCCTACCATACATCGCACATTTTATTTTATTTTTTTAATTAGTAATTAGACTAAATACATTAATAGTAATTAATTATTTTTTTTGAAAATTATATAGAGAACAATGGAACACTCTGCGCAATGGAACACTCCGCGCAACAATTTCAACTTCTCGGACAATATTTACTGTAAGGGGAGTATTCGGATTGTTGAGTCAAAATCATGGAGTTGCAAGGGGAGTATTAGGATTGTGAGAGGTGGATCCTATACTATTTTTTTGTTTGTATTGTGAATTGTTTTATGTTCAAGCATTATATGTTCTTTCATTTCTACAGAAAAAACAAGTATTGGGAAAATTTTATTTTCCTTCCATGTGCCAATGCCATTAATTCACTGCCTTGATAGACACAGGTATAATTGTATACTAGGTACATATATGGTTAAGAAATGCTGATACACACTCACCATACGTAATTTATGAATGTACCACTCAAAATTCATTTTTCTGACTCAACATTCATTTATTATGTATTATGTCAACTCTAGCACATTTATAGTGTCAGAGCATAAATGCAGCTATTTGATCAGTATATGAGAGAAGTGATGTGAATTATTATATATTCAAGTAGCATATATTTTTTGTCTGGAAGGAAAAATTCACATTCACTTTGTATAACCTCAAACATATTTTTTTTACTATTGTAATTGTAAAAATATTTTGTAATAATTTTCTTTATATCATGGAAATATTACTAGATATTCCTTCGAAAACTTTCCTAGAAACTAAAATTCATACGCTAATAAAACTATGATAAATACAAAATTCATGCAAAGCACGTTACATTGACTATGATAAATACAAAATTATTGTAATTAAGTTTCAGTGAAAAATGGCTAATAAATTTACAATAATTTTTTTTTAACAAATAGCATAAAAAAAAAATTTTATTTTCAACAAAAAAACACATTTAAAATTAGCAATTTCATAATCTTTTTTTTTTAATTTCCAGAAATACAATTATAAAAAAGAAAACAATATTGAATTACAAAAATCAATATCTACCAAATATGGTATCTAAAGACAATATGTGCAAATATGATATGCTGTAAATACGGTTTGATGCATATACGGTAAGCTGTAAATATGGTATGCTTAAATACGGTATGTTTCATATACAGTACGTAAAGTGCATATACGGTATGTACAAAAATCAATATCTATCAAATACGATATCTAAACACAATATGTGCAAATACGGTATGACGCAAATACGATATGATGTATATATGGTATGATACAAATATGGTATGCTATAAATACGGTAAGATGCAAATACGGTATGCTGTACATACGATGTGCTGCAAATACGATATGCTGCATATACGGTAAGCTGCAAATACGGTATGAATGAATCCGGTTTCGTTCACTACAATAAATTTCAATACTGTATATACTGTCTACCGTATTTGCAGTTTACCATATATGCTGCTTACCGTATTTACAACTTATCGTACATGTAAGCAATTTATCGTATTTGCAGTTTATCGTATATGCGACCTACTGTATTTGCAGCTTACTGTATATACCAATTTTTGCACTTACAAATATCGAGAATGTAGTACACTATACATTCACTTACCAAACCGAATGTTAGAAAAAAAATTCAGATTTTTTATTTTTTCAACATAAATATAAAATAAATATTAAAATATATGAATGACAAAATATAAAACGCATATGAATAAGCAAGTCGATTTATAATTTTGTGCTCAATCTTCAATTTTCTAATATTGAATTACACAAAATTTAGAAATATAATATTCACATTTAATTTAATCATATCAATACTATCAAAGAATACAAACAAAATAGTTTGTACAATCTCGTATATTTCTTATTCGAGCATATTTTTTTTAGATAACACAATACTGTTACAATTGTAAAAATAATTTGCAATCATTTTCTTATATTTTGAAAATATTTCTAGATATTATTTCAAAAACTTTTCAAAAAATTAAAATTCACACGCTAATAAAAATACGATAAATACAAAATTCGTGTAATGCACGTGATAGCGTTTTCTACTAAATTAAAGATATTTTAGTTTTGTTTTTGTATCAATTTTTTTTTCCAATCCAATTATTTTTTGAATAATGCTATTTATAATCGATCATTGCTTCAATCCTCGTATTGACATACATGTGATTAGTGAGTTATTGCATAAATTAATAAAAAATTAACACATCTATGTATAAAATATAAGCCACACATATTGCATTTTATTGGTTTGAGTTCTTCGCTACTTCAAAATCTAGTATTTTGGTTGAAACCAAATGAATATATGCTCATATGCCTATGGTCTTATGTATGAAATAAACAAAATCTTATTTATCAAGTAAAAGTTGGAGAAAAGATAGAAGGTGGTTTTTTGAGTTTTGACCAATGAATATTTTCACTGTAAAAGTTTGCATAAAAGATACCAATACAAGTAGGAAAATAAGTTTTTGAGTATTACCAGAAAAAAATGAAATACAGAAATTGATATTTTTAACTCTGACATAAATGCTTTGTTTGAGCCCCATTTTTGAAGAAGAATGAATTTTTGAATAGTATATTGATGGGAAATGTTTGCTAAAAAATAAGGAAAAATTTTGGATTTGCGTGTAATATTATTTTATTGAATAATGTATGGTTGAAATGATGTCAAAACATTGTTGAAAAATGCATTTTTCCAAAAGAATGGGGCTCAAACAAGGGCAAAATAAGACATTAATTTTTTGCCTTTAGCTTGTTTTATTAGTTACTTTCCGGAATGCTAATATTTTTTATTTTTATTTTTTTGCGTCTTGATTTTCTTGTTTTTCTACAGGTGGTGGGTGTTTTGAATTTGGGAGGTGCAGTAGGCTGCATGCTAAGTGAAGGTCCATGGCTATTTGTTGGTTTAACAAATCTCGTCAAGGTCAGGGCAGGCCAAAATATTGCTTGCTATTCTTTTTCTCATTATTTCATCTCATAATTCTTTATCTATATGGTCCATTCTATCTTTTACGCATGCACTTATTTTCCTTTGCTCAATTTTACACTTCCATTGATACCTGTTTTTCAATTGCTCAATTTTACCTCCATTGATACCAATTTTTCAATTGCTGGTCACTTCTGCTAATATTGCAGGCATGGAACATTGAAACATCTTTGGACCTCAGTTTAAATGGACCTGTTGGACAAGTCTATTCCCTCGTCGTGGGCAATGATTTGCTCTTTGCTGGTGTCCAGGTACTGTGGTTTCTTTCTCTGTTATCTGAACTCTATTGCTTTTGTTCTCCACATATATTCGATTACAAGTATTTCGCACATGTATGTTTCTTTATATATCTATTAAAAGTTGCACCATAATAAAAATGTTTTCAGAATGAAACAGTTACAGCACATGTTTTAAACAGAAAAACCTACTTAGCACTCATATATTGCATATCCTTTGATGTTGCCACGAGTGTAAAAAACAAAGGTGGTCACTGGACTTTCATGTTGGTGACTAAGCTTTATCTTGTTACATTTGACTGACTTGAAATGAACTTTCAGTTCATGGATCAACTTGAAACGGAATGAAGTTTAGTGAGCAAAGCAAAATTTCTCTATAAGTTTAGTAACCACCAATTTGTTTAACCTCATTACTATGATTTTTAATATCACAGTTGCTTACTCATAGAAATGCTAGTTTCTATTTTCTAGTTTCCTTGTCTTGTAAATGTTTTTTTTTTATAAGATGTGCTGTGGATTTTGAAGTGCTGAAATACACAAGACACTTGTCCGTACTTTCAGAAACAAATGATATTTAGAAACACGTTATCATGTGTTAAGTGTTTGTCTGAACATTCTATCTACTTCAGGAAGGGACGATACTGGCATGGAAATTCAATGTTGCCACCAACAGCTTTGAGCCTGCTGCATCACTCAAGGGCCACACGCTTGCTGTTGTGACATTAGTCGTTGGAGCTAATCGAGTGTACTCTGGTTCTATGGATCATTCTATAAAAGTAGGTTGCTTCAGACATAAAACACATTGCAGATTTTTTTTTCAAAATGATTTCGTAGATGTCATAACCATCTCCAGCTGTTGTCGTTACTTATTTTCGTTTGATGTTTCTCAATACCTTCAGGTATGGGACCTTGAGACTTTGCGTTGTCTACAAACTTTGACAGAGCATATAGATGTTGTAATGTCTCTTTTGTGTTGGGATCAGTTCCTTTTGTCAGCTTCATTGGACAAAACTGTGAAGGTTTGTGTTTCTGTCAATTAAATGGAATATTCATTTTTCTTCATAGTCTTGAGACGATTTCCTGTTTTTAGTGTAGGTTTGGGCTGCAACTGAGAATGGGAACTTGGAAGTTACATTTACCCACAATGAAGAACATGTAAGCTAGTTAATGACATGAGTTCGCTTGTTCTTGTTCTAATCCAAATGGAGTTGACAAACAATAATGGCAAAATTTGACATTTATAGTAATAACAACATTTTGTGTAGTTAAAAACTAAGATTTTTAGTGGGAATACAAATCCTAATATCTTAATTTGTATTATGGAAAAAGATGTTAATATCAGAAGGTTGCTGCAGGGGTTACTCACTCTCTTCGGGATGCATGATTCAGAGGCCAAACCTGTGTTGTTGTGCTCGTGCAATGATAACTCCATTCGAGCCTATGATTTGCCAACGTGAGTTTGCTTATTGCTATTCTTATATTGCTAATGTCTCCCTGTTTTGGTTTGTTGCAATTGCTTATATCCCTTTATGAATTTTGTTCTATTTATTTCCATCTAGATTTTCTGAGAGAGGGAAGATCTTTTCCAAACAAGAGGTTCGCTCCATACAAGTTGGTCCCGGTGGTTTGTTTTTCACTGGTGACGGATCTGGTCAAGTAACAGTATGGAAGTGGTCAGCTGAAACAACCCCAGCCTAGTGAGATTAACCGTGTTTCTTTAACTATATTGTATCGTTCTATTCTTTGTTAATGTACAAGATTAACATATTGAAGATGGGAGAATGCCAGTTTGAGTATATTTTTCCTTTATTTTTCTTGTCCCCAAATCTTGTAATGCCACTTCAACTGTAAGTACTGGATATTATTATACGCTTTGCAAATTAGTTTCTAAACTAGCATAATCGTGGGAGTACATTAGGACTAAACTCCCCAAGGTTCATTGGGCACGGATTTTGAATTTTGAACAATAATAAAAGTTCAAATTGCGTAATGTTTAAAGAAAAATGCTACATAAAATGTCTTTATTAATTATCAATAACAGTAAATCACAAAACAAATTCAAGGTTTAACATCTATAGTTTGTTCAAGCTTAAAGAAAAAGAGGGTATCCCTCTCTCTCTCACATTCTCTTGTTTCTTTATTTCGCACCCTTTATAAAGAAACAACTACTACAGATTAAACATGACCTTGATAGCTTTACCACCATGTGCACTGGTTACAAAGGCTGCTTCAACCTCCTCCTGAGAGAATCCATACCTGTGGGTGATCAATGGCTTCACGTCTATCTTACCGCTCCTTAGAAACTCTATGCATAAAGGCCATGTGTTCTTGTATCTGAATATGCCTATCAAGTCAATCTCTCTGAAAATAATTTGAAATTATCAATTAGAATATGCATTCAAAAAATGACGGATGATAAAGGAAATAGAGGGAAACGAGCTTTGTCTCAGTCGGATTGTGGTTGTACCATCTTCTGGAACCAGCAAATTTGAAAATGATACAAGAGGCAGAGATGTGCTGGAGCATGTTTGGCTAAGCCTAAGAAAAATTAGAAGTACTTGAAACAAACTTTTTTTTCCCCCAAACATCTTTCACATAAAATATTACAAGGGACTTTTTTAAATGCAAGTCATTAATTACTTTTTTCTTAACTAATTTCACTTTTTTTAAGCTTAGCCAAAAACACTCCTAATATTCCCTGTTGTGAAATAGTGTGATCAAAATTACCTTACAGCAGCCGGGGTGAGGGGTACGGTCATTATGCTATGACCCATTCCCACGAGGCAAACTTTTCCACCCGAAGAGGTGGCCCCAAGAGCTGTTGTCATGGTTTTATTAAAGCCTACACAGTCAAAGCTCACGTCCACTCCAGCTCCCATAGCTTTCTTAATCTGATCAATCTCTGCAGCCACATCCTGTTTAAAATTTGCGTTAGTGGATTGCATTACAATGGTGTAGCAGCTCAGTTTGACAGTAAAGAAAGAAACACAACAAAGAAAATGGAGAAAAGTATGAAACAAGAATAGAGGATACAGTAGTTATCAGCTTTACCATCAATCAGAAAGAGGTCTGCTCCTGTACCTGGGAAAACTCTACCTCGGATTTGTTTAAGGAAGCCGATACTAGTCTGTAGCTAGACCAGATCAGTGAGTGAGCCATGGGTATGGCGCACGAACGAAGGAGTTAAAGGAGTTACGCTTGAGTTAGAGTTTGAGATAGAGACCTTAGAATGGTAAAGGAACGGAGAGTACTATAGATTATACGAAATTGCAGATTCTGGGGGAAGACGGGATCCAGTAATTCAATTGGCTTTGACTTGGGATAAAGATATGTTGAACTAATTTCTTAACAAGAGACAGGAAACAGAAATCATTCCACTAGCTATTGATCAAAATGCTTGTAAATTAACATTATGCTCCTTAGAGGTAGAGCCAGGGGGACAACTTTTTTAATTATTTATTATTTTTATTTTTTTGGGTAGATATAGGGGAAAAAAAAATTAGCTTAAAATATAAATTGGCTTCCCCTCCCTCCACCGCTGATTTTCACCTTTCACCTTTTCAATAGCTTCAAATGGAGTTCAGAAGGGTCTTAAACATGAATAATCTGATGTTAGAATAATAATATAAATAACATAAAAATAATGCTTCATGCACAAGATTCAACCTTTGTATCAGTAGAAACTTTGACCGCCTTGTCTGCTCCAAGCTCCTTAGCGACTGAAAGACGGTAATCATCTACATCCACAATCACAACTCTTGGGGACCCAAAGGCACGGGCTGCAAGCAGTGTTACAAGCCCAATAGGTCCTGCTCCAATTACCAACACATTTGTCTCAGGACCAATATTCGCACGACGACATGCATGAACACCAACACTTAAGGGCTCACACATAGCCCCCTCCTCCGAACTCACATTGTCCGGGAGTTTGAAACATAAATCTGCAGGATGCACAATCTGTTGCAAGCGATCAAGAGAAGAATGTCACTTTTAACCCCCATAAATGACATCCGGTCAATCAAAAGGTATGCATAACTACACAAAAAAAGAAGAGATAGAGAGAATAATGCTCTTTGGCCATTCCTTGAGCTGGCCCAAGTTCAATGAAAAGCCATGGATTTGCAAAATATGTACGACGAACCTCTTTCTGGTACATAATAGAGAGATAGACATTTAATTGCAGCATTATATGATGTAGTCAAGCTAAAGACTTTTACGCGGTAAGAATGTGAGATTGAGAATTTATGTGAGTGCCTGTGCACGTTTAAATTGGACGGTTAAAGCAAACAATACATAATGGAGAAATTATTACTTCTTTGAGAAAGGTACTTGTACTGCATGTTCAATTGTTCACATAAATGAATTTGAAAGAACACGGAGCCTGTGAATTCTCCAAAAATGCAACCCCCCATATATTGATAGATACCTGATTTGCAAGAGAACCATGGACCGGGGGAGTAGCGAAAAACTTCATGTCAGTACACAGATTGTATCGACCTTCTTTGCAGAGATTACAACGCCAACAACTGATTCCTGGTTCGACTGCCACGCGATCACCAGGCACAAGATGTTTTACCTCAGCACCTACTTCTTCAATGATCCCGGCACACTCATGCCCAATCACCATTGGTTCTTTGACAATAAAATCTGCTAATTTCATCTCCTGAAATATTCATAAAACATGATATTCATCTGAAATTGACAAAAGCATATTAGGAGCCCGTTTGAGTCAAATTATTTGTAGAATGAGAATGAAAAATAGAGACGTTATGGACCCCACACAGCAGATAGAAATTAAAAAATAATAGCTTGATGTGATGGATAACGGTTATATTTTTCATTTTAATGAGGTAAAAATGGGGCTCAAACGGGGCCTAGATATACATCATCGTATGATAAGACTAGACAGCACGATAAGCAAGATTTTAGCTTATTCTTCTAATTTAATAGTGTTGAGTAGTATCCAATCCACCGACAAACAAACGTGGCAAATATTAAGTTCATGTAGATAAAATAAGAACAGATTTCACCTTGACGTAGTGAACATCACTTCCACAGATACCAACAGCTTTCATCCTAATTCTAGCATCATGGGGGCCTAAAAGTAGCATACGAGAAAACATATATAGGAACAAATTGAAACATATCAAACCCTAAGCTCAGAAATCAACAGATATCTCTATATAAATCAAGCAATTCAAAGAAACATAGCAAAAACAGAAAAATCATCACTTACCAAGAGGAGGGAGCTTGAAAGGCTGAATCTTGATATTATTAACACCCAGAAGCCAAGCTGCCATGTTCTCTTCTTCCTCCCCACTATTTCCATGAGACATTCCACCCTTTCCCATTTCCCCTCTCAAATTCTTTATCTAGAAATCAAGATTGATTCTTTGTTTGAAATTAGATAGTGAATATGAAGAGTGAGAGTAGCAGTATTATTCTGATTAATTAATTTGAAGAGGTCAAATTATAGATTGGAATCTTGTGAACGGGATATTGTTGTTTATAAAGGGGAAAAAGTTTTAAAAAGAAGTAATTGTGGATGAGGAGATTTTTCTAATTTGATCTATCAGTGTTTATTTTTGTTGGAAAGTCTATATTACCCTTGATAAAAAGATTTTTTTTTTATATATTGCAACATATATTTTAATCTTTTAAATATTTTATCTTGTATTTACCCTATTTTGAATAGTTGAATATAATTTCATTCTATGATCTAATAAATTGGAATAATCTGTAACATATTGTTCACATTTATTATTTAATATATTATATTTTTCAGAAGATGTATCCATATTTTCTAATTGAGAATACATATTTTTTATTACTTCTAACATTCTTTTTAATAAATTATCCAATCATTTAATTGTATATCCCGATCTTCGAGTTCTAAATCTGTAAACTACTTCCTTCAACGGTCTCTTGTCTTTCATGGAATTGTTACTGTTTCAGCTATTTGCTCTCACTGTTTCAACTTCTAAAGAATGAAATCCTAGACTTCTATTAAAGAAAAACCTTCTTTTTGCTAAAATAAGAATGAAACTTTTTATCAAATCTATCAAGAATCTATAAGAACAAAGATTTAGAAACTCATATTTATATTAAAAAATATTGGAGTTTTATTTCTATTCAGAATTTATACAGGACTTCTACAAAGGGATTTCCAGAAAAACTGATTTTTCAAACTGAGAATGAGTTTTGAGTAGTTATTGCTTACAACTCGAGATTTCAAGATAGAATGAGATGATCTTTATTTATGATAATGTCTCCATTTATACAAGTTTATGGGACTCTATTACATCATAAATTACATCAGCAAGGCACACCTGCCTCTCTATTATTGTCCTCATTGGACCTACATCTTCACATCTTGTTATCCAAAGAGCATTTTTTTCTATTATTACCCTTTATCTTCAATGTTTTCACATGCAGCTGTACACCTTTGTCAAAGGTGCTCTGTTATTGTCCTCTTATTTCTTCACATGCACTTGGGGCACTCCCTTAATTGGCAGGATTATTTATAGTGGTAGGATATCTTGAAAATTGATGTATATCAAATCTTGTAATATAATCTTTTAAAATATCTGATTTTGCATATCCTCCATTGGATACCAACATCCAATTTTCATATTGGCACAAGCACGAGAATTTTTTATCAAACAAATTTTTGACAATGTTGTAGATGACTTTAATTCCAAGTGCTTTTCTATGTCTGATCCATGATTTTGTCACTGTTGAAATTTTTCTATTATTTTCTATAACATCAATTTGAAAATTGGCTGCAACATATCCAATTGGGATTATGTGTTCAACTGGATAGTAAATAACTCCATATTCTGGACTGATTGAATAGAATTTCAAAAATATTTTCCTTCCCTTAGCAAATTTGGATACTTCTTTAATGAATATGTCATCAAACTTTGAAATTTCAATAAAATATTTTCCCGAATAGACCAAATTCATGAATCCATAGTTAGCCATAATTTTTATAAATGAAGGGTCACCTCCTTCCATGATTGTTATTTTGGGGTAAACATTATTTCCCGAAAAAATGAAATATGAATCACTCATTTTTATTTCATAAGCAATTCTGACTATTTTGGCATATTTTTCTTCTTTTTGATCTAAAGGGATTTTATCTTCTTGGTCTATGATGCTAATTATTTTGGTATCTCTTTTATCTCCATGTATCATAATTTTCTTGGTTGATGAAATAGAAATGGAATCTCCTTTATTATCAGTTGGTATGTTGTCACGTCTAGGTCCACTGCTGCTTCCAGTTGTCCCTGTTTGGTATTGATTTAGAAAACTCATTTCTAAGCTCTTTGATATATTTGTCTTAGACAGTATATCTTTTAATTGTGTTGCAATAGCATCAACTTGATTTTTAAGTTCTATGGCATATTTTTGATGCTCAGTAATAATATTCAACAATATTTTTATATTTGAGTTGAACGTCTCTAAGATCTGAGTTGCTCTAGAATTTATATCTTCGGATTCTTCTTTAAGAAAATCTATCCTTTTTTGTATATGTAGGTTAGATTGGTATAATTTCGTGACCTTGTCTTTATGCATCAGCAAATTCTCTGTTTCTGTTGAAAAAATCTGCAAGAAAATTATTAACTCCTTTAATATGGACTATATCGAAATTATAAAATGTTAAATAAGCTTGCCGTTTATGGAGCCTTCTGTATTGAGGTTCTGATGGTAATTTATTCCTGACTAATCCTGCAACTTGAGAATTATCGGTTTCAATAATAAACTTTTTGGACAATAAAAATAATAAAAACTTTTTTATTCCTCTAATAATTGTTAGTAATTCTTTCTCATGAGTAGTATAATTTATTTCTGTTTGGTTAAAAGTTCCACTTGAATGTCTACAAATTTCATTTAGATCTGTTTTTAATATTGCTGCCTAATATTTATCTAAGGTATCAGTATTAACAATAAAATTATCTTTTTCATCTGGTAATCTTAATTTTGGCAAATTTTTGCATTATTCTTTTAATGATTTAACTATTCCTGTATGTTCTTCATTTCATCCTTTAATATTTGTTTTTCTGAGTAAAACTTGAATTTTATGTCTTTTTTAGAAATATTTTCAATAAATCATTCTGTATAGTTTAAACATACTAAGAATTTTTGTATTTGTTCTTTGGATTCTAATTTATCTGGAAAATTTTCTGTCTTTTTAGATATATGAGTTTGTAATTTTATCTCTCTTTTATCTATTGATAATCCAAGAAAGTCTATTTCTTATTTT
>NC_036247.1:26910702-26915889 GCF_002742605.1 Olea europaea var. sylvestris
TTTTTAAATTCTTGTGTATCTTCTATTGTATACATCATTGGTCTTACTCTTAATATAACATTTTCTATTAATTCTATTTTGGCCTTTGGGTGATGTGGTTTCCAAAATAATAATGATTTTCTCCATAAACTTTTTCTAGTTTTTCAATGATTTTTTCTATATTCACTTCTATTCCTGTTTTTATAACCTTTTTTATAAAATATTCTTTTATTTTTTATTTCATTAAATATAATTAGTTTTTCTTCCATTTATCACCACGCTGGACTGGCTGAACTCTGTAAGGTTTAAATTCTCTAGGAATTTTTAATAAGTGTCCACAAGGTGTTTGTAACATTATCATATAATTATTTTGTTTATAATATTGAAATTGTTGTATGAAATCATTTCCTAATAATATATCACATTCTAATTTATCATATTTATAAATTTTATTTATTGTTTCTTGTTTACTTCCAAGAATTATATTAACTTTACTAGCACTATTAATTATTTGAGTATTTTCTCCTGTAACTCCAATTATTTTTATATTACTATTATTATTCCATGATTTTATTAAAAAACTTTTAAATATTGTCATATTACTTCCTATATCTATTAAACCACTAGTTGTTATATTTGTTTCTACTATAGTAATTTGTATATACACAGGTAATGAAAAACTTATTTGATTATTCATCTAATTCTTTTTATATAATGTAATTTGTCCATTATGAACAATATATAATCTTTCTCTTTTTATACTAGAATCTTCTAATCCATTTAGAAAACTCATTTCTAAAAGTATATAAGGATTTATATCCATACTTTTATCTATGTAATATGGTACTAAAAGATCTATTCCTCCTATTTTTATTGGTACCTTAACTTCTAAATCTGTTATATGTACTTGTCCATCAAAATTTATATACTTATATGACTCAATTTTATGAGTTATTAGGCCTTTATTTTTAATCAAAGCTATATGACATTCACTAGTTCCTGTATCTATTAATATATTTGATCCATTTATATTTTCTCTTCCATTATAATATTCTCCTTCTATTTTCATATTTCCAGCATTCCTATACAATTTTACCTCTTTTATTTTGTTGATTTCTTTTAACTGATTTTTATTAGGTATTTTAAAACTTTTTTATCTTTTAATTAATTCTTCGTCCTTATATATAATATTATTAGAACATTCTCCTTTATTTAATTCTGTTATTTCAGGTTTATTTTTTGTTATATTAGATTCATATTCCTCTGAAATTAAACTTATTTGTTTATTTGGTTCTATTATTTTACTAATATCTTTACGTTCTTTATGAATTTCAATATATGGTTTATTGGAATAAATATTCTCATAATTAGAATTAGTAAATGTATATATAGCTCTATATTCTATAGTCATAATCACCTGGTTGCATGATATCATCCCTATGAAATTTAAAATGTAGTCCTAAAATTTCATTAAAATTTCTATCTTTTAGTAATACACAATATTTTGGATAACATGTAAACATAATTTTTTGATATGCTAAATTTTTTTCTATTGTTCGTAAATGACTATCTTTTAAATTTATTTTTCTTCTATCATGTAAAGTTATGGTTAAGGGTGAATCTATCACTTCTCTAAATAGTGATTTAAACATTATTTGTATTCCTACTAAATAAACATATTGGATTTTTTCGCTTTGTTTTTACTAACCTTTGTTAATAGTTCGTCAACTGTATTTTTTGTTAAAAAATTTAATTTGTGTTGCCCATAAATTGTTCTTACATGTATGATTTTTTATATTTTGTGATATTTATTTACTACCATTCTTTCTCTTTTCCAAATTCTATCAAAAACTTCCCATTTTCATATTTTAAGTCTAACGATAATTTTTGTAATTTTCTAAACTTGTTATTATCAAAAGTGACTTTTAATCCATATCCTTCTATTCCTTCGTATTCTTGTATATTTATGTTATTACTTTCTATTTCTTCAATTTCTTTATTTAGACCCTGATTCATCCTCTGTTTCACTTATATTATAATATTCTCCAATATCTGATATTTCACTTAATTCATCTTTTATTTCTAAATATTCTTTTTGTAATATTCTAACTTTCTTTTTATCACAATCAGGGCTTATATGACATATTTCTCCACGATTCCAATATTTATATTGGCTTTTATTTTTATTTTTGTTATTCTGTTGATTATATGAGTTATTTTTTCTTTTGTAATACATTCTTCTAGTTTTTTATATATTTTTTATTAAAATTTCGAAATTTTTTAAACTTTTTATTTTTATATTTTCTTTTATTAATTCTTCTTTTAGGATTACATCCCCATTACACAGGGGTTTCCATATTTCAGCAATATATTTTAGTTAATTTTCCTGATTTTTTCATTAATTGTCTTTGTTGACATATATATGCAAGTCTTTCAAATAAAAAATTTATTCTTGATCCTAAAGTTCTAAGTATTCCAGTGTTATCTCTAACATATTTTTCAAATTCTATTTTAAAATATATTCCCCATGAATCTAGTAACTTATTATAATACATATCTTGGTATACTTCTTGATTTTCATTACTATAAAATTGAACATAATAGTAATTTTTAAATTCACAAGTATATTCTTTGATTTTACATATATCACATATTGTTAAGTTTATTAATTTTATTCTAGTATTATCTTTTTCTCTTATTGATTTTTTTTTTCAGCATTTCTTATCCAATTTTCTCCTAAAAATTCATCTGAAATATATTCCACTACTTTTTTTATACCTTGTTTATCTGATTTGATTATTTCTGTTTGTACACTTCTTTTTATTATGTTTTTGTATCATTGCTTATTCATTCCCATCAATTTCTAACATCTACTTCAAAGGATGCTATTAAGAAATTTATTTTTATTTCAATATTTTCTCATGTGTCATCTTTGTTATATAAAAAGAATAATATCATTGAATCTATCCAAGTTAATAAGGCTTTTTTTAGTATCTATTTTGCAATTTAAATCTAGTTTTGTTTCTCCATGATTAATTGGTTTATCATAATTATCATTTAATTCAAATCTATCTTTATATTTATTTCCTTTAGGTGGTTGTCTATCTCTTACTTTATCATAAAATTGTTTATATGATTTATTATATATAGATGCATAGCTTTCATCTGTATCATGTAATTCTTGTTTAGAGGTTCCTGCTAGATTAGGTCCTCCTCCAGTATTCATTAAAATTTGGTATTCACTTATATCAGTTAGGCTTAATTGATCAAAATTTTCTATTAGCAAATCTAATTCTTCACTCATCTTCTTTTTCTTCTACTTTTAATTTTCCTAATAATTTTTATCTAGATTCTTCTTCTTCTAATATTTTTGGTAATATATTCTTTCTAAATTCATCATCCATACTTCTTATTTCTATTACTATATTTTCTTTTTCTATATATTTCTTTCCTATTCGAGTCATTTATTTTTCTGTAAGTTTTTTTTACTTATTTTTTATCTTTATTCTTACTATTTTCTTTTAATTATCTAATTTCAATTTTTAATATATTTATATCGTTTCTTGTTTCTTTTACTTCATTTCTCAAATCTTGTATATCATTTATTAACATTTTTACTAATGACCTTAATTCTTCCATATATTTACTTATTGACATCTTAATTTTTTTTTATTTCTAACTCATATGTTAATTTGAATCTTTTGTCTTCTTTTTTATCTATTATTTTTCTAAATCTTCTCTCAACTGTTTTTAGATCTACTAATTCTTCTTTTACTATAATAAAATATTTGCTCTCAAATCTTAACCTTTCGCATTTTAATTTTAATAATTGTCTATTATTTAATATTCTCATTTCTTCTGGTATTAACATTATATTTCGTATTTTTTCTTGTATTTTATCCATTTTCATAAGTAGTTTATTTAATTTTAAATGTGTTTTATTACTTGTACTCATACTTTTCTTTATAATATAAATTATTATCTTCATCTTCATATATATTAATAATTTTTTCATATGTATATATATCTTTTATTTTTTTTATTATTAATTTTTCTAATATTTGTTCATTTATTTCTTTAGGAAGTTCTTTAATTATCGTTAAAGTCATTATTTTTAATCTATTATGAATAGGTTTTAAAAATATATAACAACCTCTTTCTTCTTCTAAACACCAATAATTATCTATTTTTCTTATTTTAATTTTCATTATCACTATGGTTCTGATACCAATAAAGGGATGCTACCTAGAGTGAACAAAAATCAAATAAATCTAATAAATTTGGTAATCTATTAAAATTCAAGTAGTATTTAATTTTTTAAGGACTAAAATGAAAGATTTTTATTTTTCATTAACTCATTATGTAATATTCTAAAAATGGGGGTATTTTGGGTATCAAAATTAGTCAAAGGTTATTTTGGAAAAATGATCTTTCTATTTGGGTCATTTCCAAGTATTTCCCTGTGGATGATGATAAATTTTTTTTTTGTAGGAAAGAGCATGGGTGGACAAAATTCTATCATTTTTTAGTCACAAAAATATGAAGAGAAACTTGCCTTGTTTGACTCCCATTGAAATTTTTTTTCTTTTATACTTTTATTTTCAGTCACACATTCTCATAATATAATATTCTACTCGAAACTCAAATCTTTTTAATCACAAATTCTTCAAAAGAATTACTATTCAAAATATTAACCTCTCCTAATTTCTCTTGATAATGACCATCAGACGAAGCTCATTGTAATGAGAATAAGATTCCAGTAGAATTCTTGTAAGTTATTTGATGAGCTTTGATTGAATTATTCTTAAGATTGTAATTGATTCCTTGTACTGAAAACATAAATTATTAATAATTTGTGAAAAAAATAGTTAATTGTGTCAAGATTAAGAGACTCTAATAATATTTTTGTAAGTTATAAACGCTTATTTACAATAAAGAGTCGAACTTACTTTTAAGATAATGGTTTACAGTTCAATCGTTAATTTACATGGTTCGATCTTAACTAGATTGTTTTCTATAAATTTGGAGGATGAATTCTTTTCTCCTATTGTAATTTATACATTACTACATGTAGGGGTGGAGTCAGAAAAATTTCTCAGTACGGGCACAAATTTTTTATTAAGACACATTTTTTCCAATTTTTCTCCCAAAGTGTAGGTTTTCCAATTTTTATGGTCAATGTGCAGATTTTTTCCCAAAGTTGAGCTT
>NC_036247.1:26917517-26934915 GCF_002742605.1 Olea europaea var. sylvestris
AGCTATGGTGGCCTTGGTAGTTACTTTGATTCCCATGACTTTGTGGTGGTGAAGGCCGATGACGAGATGGGTTTGGCCTTCTTCTAACACCCAAATGCTCAAAGCTCTGAGGTGAGGAATTATTGGTCCCATCCCCAGACGATGAAGGCAAAAATGACATATATGTCCTCGGCTCCTAGGATGGAGGTGGAGCGATATAACGTGGTAAAGGGGCCGAAAAATTCGATAAGCTATCCGATGATTTTGATGCTAAGCTCTTGGGGCTACAGGAATCCAACACCACTGATGAGGTATTATCAGATGACGAAGAAAGAACTGTCGAATTTTGGTTTTGGGTTGAGGGATTTTGGGTAGGGGTGGGGATGAGGGTGAGGGTGAGGGTGAATAAGAAAGTTTTTCCTTTTTTATTTTCTTCTTCTTCTTCTTCTTCTTCTTTTTTTGTTTTTTTATTTAAGCTTTTAATTATTTTATGAAAAAAATATTAGAGTACTATTTTGCCTTTTTAAAATTGATTAAAATGTGGACAAAATTAATTTTTTGGATCAACTAACTCTAGATTGGATGGAAACCGTCCGTCGAGGCTTTCGATTTTATGATCGAAAGATTTGGGGTGACGGGTGCAACAATTGAAAGGTTAGGAAAAAGTTTGCCACTTTGAAAAATTTTGGGCCTCGGCTGCAATTATCCCTAATTTATTGTTTAAAACTAGTTAATTAAGTATATCAAATAATTTAATGAAGTTAGTATTAAAATCCATGCATTGTATTAAAAAGCCTGTCCCTCGAACGGAGCCATCGGATCACGTAGGTCCAAAGTAGCAATGTGGGCCGATCTATTTGGTTATGTAATAATAAGGCCTGAGACAGAAGGATTATGTGGACCTGTTTGGTTAACCTTTAAAATTGAGAAAATTAGAATCTGTACTTTTTTCCCCCAAATTATTAGATTTATATTAAAATTACATTACCAGATAAAATATATATTTACCATTTTAATTATATACTAATTTCCAAATTCATAACTTTTTCTAGTTTTAAAAGGTCAACCTCCTATAAGCTTGATAATCCAAACTGAATTTGCAGGCTATTAGCCTATTACGTCAATTCGATGGTTTATCCAGTGTGCACCCAAAAGGTGGCGGTTGAAGGTTCTTTGTCATAAAAAATAAAATAAAATACAATCTGAATTATTATAACTTTGTCAATAAAATGGTTCAACGATGAGACATTATAATTATTCAAGCATACGTTGACCTTTTAAAAAATAGTTTTATAAGAAATTAAAAGCATCATTTGGGAGTCAACTCTCAAGTGTCAATAACTTTAAAAAATGGTACATTTATGTTATTTTCTCATCCACCACCTACAAAACCAATTATCTTCAACCCCCAACTATGGGTTTAGTGGATTTAAAGCAAGCAAGTCAACTTAGAAGGTTCCCAAACAATTTCATTAGTTCAATTTTGAGAAATAACTAGATTTAATTTCACTCTCGTTGAATTGAATTGAACTGACATAAACTCAAAATTCTTACATGTTCCGTGTTTTTATATTGGCTCTCACGTGAAATCCGAATAAATTTTTAAATTTGATTTAGCTAAAATTAATATTCTTAATAAAAGTTGATAAAAAAATTGTGAATTCCACATGTTTAAAAAATGAATTTGAAAAAACAATTAAGCCCTTGTTTGTTTGTTTGAGCCATATTATTGGAATGAAAATGAATTTTTGAATAGTGTATTGATGTGAAATGTGTGGTTAAAAAATAAGGAAAAGTTTTGGATTTACGTGTAATATTATTTTATTGAAAATTGTGTGGTTGAAATGATGTCAAATCACTGTTGAAGAATGCATTTTTTCAAAGAAAACGAAACATTTCTAGACGTTTTCGAAAAATTTCAAATCTTAAAAAAAAATCTTTAACTTGATTGTTTACCCCCTATTTGATTGAGATTAAATCAAATATTAAGTAAATTTTGATAAAAAATTAAAGGAATATGACGTTAAAAAGTTGTGGGTCCTATGAAATATGTAGCTAAAATTAATTGTTGACTTTAGTTTAAATTAAAATCTAAATTTTAATCCCTACAAAACATGGGCTTAGTATTTTACTCTTAATCAAATATATTTAGGTTCTGTTTGGCATGATTTTTGAGATCCAAAAATAAGTGTTTCTTCTAATTTGTCTCCTTCTAGAAGTCCTCACCAAGGAGAAAGCTCTTTTGAAAATTAATTTAACATTTTTAGAAAGTTTTTTTACGAGCAACACAAATCCCACTAAAGAGTTTCATGACTAAGACCTCGTTTGATCTTCATTCTTTTTATGAGAATGAATTTTTGAATAGTATATTAATAGAAAACATGTTATTAAAAAATAAGGAAAAGTTTTGAATATCCATGTAATATTATTTTATTAAAAAATATATATGGAAATGATATCAAAATATTGTTTAAAAATGATTTTTTTTTTCCCCTGGCTAAAAAAGGGGCTAAATTGACACGCCAAAAATTGTTGAAAACTTCAACCCAACTTTGTGCCCCAACAAATACGCTCGAAGACCTTCCACACGACCTTTTACCATTTTCTCACGCCCTTCAACTCCCAGTGGCAGTGTCCACACGTATGTGTGTCTATATATAAACCTCGTGTATAAAGGGCTCACACTAAAAGCATCTCATCTATTTCTCTTATAATATGGCTTCTTCATCTCTTCACATAGCAGATGCATACTGTGCCATAGTTATTTTGGCCCTTTTGTTATTAGGTTCAATCGGAGACAGCTCTCTCACAGATTTTGAATTAGAGGTCGACGTTGGAAGAAACCAGCTCAAAGACAGGCCATGCGAGGAAATATATGTTGTCCGAGAAGGAGAAACTCTTCACAGCATCAGTGACAAGTGCGGGGACCCCTTCATCGTTGAGCAGAATCCTCATATACATGACCCAGATGATGTTTTTCCTGGACTTGTAATCAAAATTACTCCTAAACCTACCAAGGTATAGATGGGGGAGACACAATACAAAAAATCATAGCTTGTTTTCTATTGTCAAACATCATAGGATGATGTAGGAATATATCATGATGTATAATGAATTCATGATTCTGATATACAGAACAATTTTATAAGTCTTCCTAGAACAAATATATATGTCTTTTGCTTTAGTTTGACCCATTTCGAGTTAGACTAATCCCAAATTGGATCCTTAAACAAAAAGAACATGTTTGTGTGTGTTTAAAGGAAAACTTGGGCAATTAAAAAGATAAGATATAGAAGTGACTATGTTGTCGTTTCTCATGTGGGCCCAGATGGGTCCACTTTGTAAGGACCTTCCATGTTAGTACTGATCTCAATTGTCACTCCAGTAATAAGATATGTACGAACATTGCTAAATTATATTAGGTCCAGCCCATTAACTCAAGGCCCATAGAATGGATCCGTAAATGGTGCGTAAGACTTACCCAAAGCCCGTCATCTCTGTCCATTTGAAAGATCGTGGGCGTATATGCTGAAGCAACTACTTAGAGCATC
Organism: Olea europaea var. sylvestris; assembly: GCF_002742605.1. Taxonomy (NCBI): domain Eukaryota; kingdom Viridiplantae; phylum Streptophyta; class Magnoliopsida; order Lamiales; family Oleaceae; genus Olea; species Olea europaea. The sequence continues at coordinate 26,921,048 of NC_036247.1, forward strand.
TCAAAGAAATTTCTTATTTTCAGAGAGTTTGGTCATAATAGAAAGCATATTTAAATTTAAAGAATTTAACAAACTCTTTATTTTACACTTTCTAACATTCATTTATTGTTTTTCCCACATTATTTAATTAATATATACACTTTTAGATGTAAAAAACAAAAATATTTTATATAATATTAATAATTTAAAAATGCTCTTAGTACAATATTGTCGGCACTTCAAACTCAAAATCTCAACTTTCATTTTTGCATGGACAACAGGGGTGGGCATAGGATGACGGTTGATGTCAATAGCGATATTCAAAATGGTCCTACATGCTAGTGTGCGGACAACGAGGAAATTCTGTCCATTGGGCTATGTGGAGGATCATGCTTACCAATAGATGTGGAGGCAAAAGTCTACTAAGTGGGCATTAGCATATTAGGGTGGGAGAGTGAGTCATGGACATAGAGGATTATTCCTACTTAGGTGGCTCAACAATATACGTACCCAAAATTCCGTGTGATCCTATGTCAAGCTCATTGGCCTTGTGGGTGACTAGCTGGGGGACTATGCTTGGCGTGGGGTACTGTGTGCCACACATACTCAGGTCAAGTGGTATCATCAAACCTAATTTGACAGATAATTACTAGTTGTGTTGGACCACCCAAAAAAGGGTATAGTCTGCTTCACACATTTGAGTAGCACAACTAAAATTGAAATGTTTCATATTTTCGGGACCGTGAACTCTTGATTCTTGGAAAATGAAAGCACCTTTGAACCATGCAAGAATCCTAATCCTTGTGGAATTCAAATTCTGAAGCTGGAGGCATCTTGCAAAAGATCCGTACTCTGAACATTTCTCAAGAGGTCATAGTATACAGAGCACCAACGTAGGGATCCAAATGATAGTCCTAGAGTCACAATCCACTTGAATCAAGACCCTCGAGAGTGATGATGAGATGTTTCTTTACTTTCTTTCGAAGGTTTCACAAAAATTCTCTTAAAGCAAGCTGGGGCAAATTCCCCAACTACATGTATGCGATAATGAACTGTATTAGACAATATAAAAAACAAGATTTTACTTTTCATTGAGCTATACAACATGTCATAACCCATTTCCTTTAGTAAAAAATCAAAAGTTGACTCATCAAAGTCAAAGTCTAATAAAGACTTGAATTGAGTAAATTATTTTATTGGATTTTATTTTACAATTTACAATATTTGAGGGTTTAAGATGGACATCATTTAAATTTGAGGATTTAGTTTACAAGTATGAAAAGTTAATGACTAGATTTTATATATATTGTATAAGGAGGAACTTCCGTTGCAAATTATTGCTTAGTGCTCCACTAAACATCACTTATCCCACTTTTCATTTACAGACACACAGAGAAAGTTGAGGAGCCGAGAGGAAAGCAGTTGGAAAAGAGAGAAAAGAAGAAAGAAAAGGTGAAAAAAAAGGAAGAAGTAGATGTGTTGATTTCTTCAAGCTTGAATTCAATTTATCTATTTTCTTCAAGTGATAAAGAAATAATTTATGTTGAATTTCTAGAATTCTAAATGGTTGATTTAAATTTCAAATTGAAGGAAATAGCATGATTTCAAGGCAATGTTTTTGAGTAGTGAATGATATTTACATCAAGGTAAGAAATACCATTACTGAGCAAACCCTGAAATTTTTAATTGGGTTTTGAGAAAATATAGCTTAGAAAAATGAGAGTATGGAGGAAACACTCACTTCAAAGTGTGAATTTAAGGAACAAGATGAAAAATAAATTAGTTAAATTATGATTACTAGTTTTCACTATATTGGAAAGTGTAATTATTTTTATGGTTGAGATTGAGGTAATTTTGGATATAGTACATAGTTGTTAAGGTCTTAGAAAGTAGAATTATCTCCAATTGATTAAAGAAAATTTGAAAAATTTACTCAAGTATTGAGAAATTTGATTTACGTATTATATCATTACTTATTAAAGGTTTCTTGATTTGGTAGTGGTTAAATTGGTTATTGGTGAAGAATATATTGAAAAAACATATCAATCGTCCTAACCTATAACTTGTATTGAGCGAGTGGATATCTACTTTTTAGAAATAAGCACTTATTTAAATTATATTAGTTCTCAAGCTTATATAAAATAATTGTTTATTATATTTCTTATAGCAAATCATATAAGCTGTAAAAGTTATTTATTTTAGACGATTGATTTAGAAACTATGATTTTAAGAATAAAGTTACTTTTTTTTTTAGAATAAACAATTCTTCTCAAAGTTAAATTTAGTTTAGTTAAATCATTTCATCGGCTCATTATATCAATATTAAATATTACAGCATAACTAAAGTTATTTTAAAACTACCATAAAGTACTCAACTGTTTTTATCCTAGTCTGCACTTGTGCTAATGTATTTCCACAGTGTATGATCCCATATAGTTATCCATAGTGTATGATTAGATTATAGCCTTAAGGCAACTCTAGGAGCGTATGACCAGAAATACAGAATTTTAGAATTTCAAAATTTTAGAATTTTAGAATTTAATAGCTTTTGTCATGTATATTGATATTAATCGATACATGAGTAAGGTTATATTTTTGATACCTTTTTGTGGTGATTTTTCAGTATTACTACATTTTATTAAATTTAAGATTATTGAATTTAGTTTATTCAGTTCACAGAATAAAGATTCCAACTTACAATATTAAATAACAACAATATTTTATAAATTTTCATGGATATCAAATTATTTATATTCATTATACTTTGTAGTTGTTTATTTAAAATAAAGAATAAAGGATTTTATCATATTTCAATTTTAGAAATTATTATCAAATTTCAGAATTTCTTAAAGTTGAAATAGAGTAAGTGAAACTTTACAGTAATTAGGTACAAATAGAAAATGTATACTTAATTACAAATTATTCAATCACTGAATTACAAGCTCATATATTTTGTCACCCTTTTCCTTATCAGATAGTAGCTGAGTTGAGCAACGTAGGAGCTTGTTGTCACCTGTTGATCTATCGAGTTGAGCCACACATTGTCATTAGTTGTATGACTCATCTTTTCAATTTATATAGTTCTAATTTTTGAGATACATCTTTTGTTTGAAAATATATCCATATCATGGGCTCGCTGTATTTTTTTTTTTGTATTTATTGTGGAATCTTCTGGCTTGTATGGAATTGTAAATTTCATTTCAGTGCACTTTATTTTGAATAGTTTGTATTTAAAGCGTAGTGCGCTCTATTTTAAATTATATGTACAGGTTTGATAAAATTGATTATTGTTCGGGTGATTTTAATTCATATTTCAGAGGAAATTTTGTCAATTTTTTTTTAAACAATTTTTCACAGCCAAAGTTGCCTTGGTGGTAGATCGAGCACTTAGCTGGTATCTACCATCAATGCACATCACATATTGGGTCCATTAGGTTATTCAGGACAAGTCGTGTCACAACATCTCATTTCTTTCTATAACCCATTCACCAATGAATTCATGGACAAAGGCACAAAGAAATTTGGTGTAACTGTAAGGGGCCTTTCAAGATAAGAAATTGTTTTTGCATGTTATTACTAAGAAAATCGGCTATTTATATCGATGTTAAATGATAAAATCCCACATCAAATAAGATAAAAATATAGACCAATTTATAAGGATTTTGATCTTAATAAAATTGTTCTCGAGCACAAATAGTCCTTGGCCGTCGTCAGCTCATACAGTAAGGTGTTTAGTTAAGTCCTATAAAGAGCACAATCCTTGTGTTCAGTAAGTCTTCACATAGTAACAGAGTTTATTAAACTCCAATGAATAATACCAGTCTGATTAAGATTAAAAAAATTGAGCGTACAGATTTTAAGATTGGTTTGCTCAAACATGCCACCATCTTGCAGGAACACATTAAGGAATAAAATTTCACATCAAATAAAGAAGAAAACATAGATCAATTTATAAAACTTTAGACTACTCCTTTTTAATAAGGTTGACTTTTTAAAATGAAACCCTTTAATAAGTCTTTACAATCATATCATCTGTCATTTCTCCATTGGTTTATTCCTTTGCCATGAGACTCCTTCATATAATTAATAAGACTAGGATTCAGACAAAGAGAACCACAAGCAGCGGTTAGGAACCAAGAATTTAGAAAATTAAGATTAAGGGTTCAATAAGCGAGCCATTCGTAGGGCTAATCTTATTTGGCATGAAATGTTGGTGGATCGTGCCATAGTTATGATCAGTGGCGAATCCAGGATTCAAGTTCAGCTAGGGTGGTTTGACCGTTGATCGACGATCGTTGACTGTCGACAATCGTAATTGTTCGATCGTTTATTAAAATTTGGTTACATAATATTAAAAGTTATTCAATATATATGTAAATGAACTAAAACGTCAAAATCGTATACATATGAAAATATACTTCGATACAACCCAAAATAGTAAAAAAAAAAAAAACGATACAACCTTAAGTAATAAAAGTTCTTCACTACTGAAGTCCAAAGGATAGAACTGAGCAAAACGTAGCAATTTATCCTTATCAAAAGCTGCAAATGAATCTCTTGGACTTAAACATGAAATGCAAGTAAAAAACTCAGTAGTTGTTTCTGGAAATCGATCATTCAACTCTTGCAAGATTGAGTCTATCACATGACAATACAAATCAACATAAAAGCGATGAAAATAAGTCACCTGTTGAGCTACACGCCTAGGTCGACCTTTCACCACTACAATATTCTCCATATTAGGCACTAAAATATGTCTATCAACACAAAACTCAATCACCCTACTGAATAAAGTATCCCAACCATTCTCTCTCAAGTTCTGCAATGCACACTTACACAAATTCAATAACCTCATAGCATTCTGAAATTCCTGATCCTTTTTCTGTAAGGCTTGTGAAAGGTCGTTTGTAATTGCAAGAATTTCAAACATAAAGTGAAGACTGAACACAAACTCAAAATCTTGCATATTGTTTATTTGTCTTAAGGCCGAAGATTTTTGATCTGAATGTACGGCATCTTCTGATATATTCTCAAGAACATCTATAACAACATTAAACATATTAATGAAACGAGTAACCGTCAATAAATGTGAGCCCCATCTAGTATCACCTGGGCGTGCCAAACTCATTTCTTGAAACTGACCACTTCCACCAGTAAGTTCCCCAGCATTAAGTTTCTCCAGAATATTAGCTTGATAACTTGTTCGAAGAGCATCTACACGCTTACATGATGCACCAACCAAATTCACAATAATAGCAAGTACGTCCAAAAAATCACCAACCATACAATTCCTACGTGCCACAGATACAATTGCTAACTGAAGCTGGTGAGCGAAGCAATGAACATACATAGCATGCGGGTTCTCTCTAAGAATTAAAGCTTTCAACCCATTGAACTCACCTGACATATTACTTGCTCCATCATAGCCTTGACCTCTCAGACTAGATATACTCAACCCATGTGTAGAAAACATTGCATCAATGGCATCCTTCAGTGATTGGTCACAAGTATCAGTGACATGGGATATACCCAAAAAACGCTCCTTCACTCGCCCACTTTTATCAACAAACCTTAAAACAACCGCCATTTGTTCTTTCATAGAATTATCGTGAGCCTCATCAACTAAAATTGAAAACAAAGAATTACCAATCTCATTGATAATAGCCCTTGTCGTCTCTACAACACAACAATTAATCAAATCCTTTTGGATGGTTGGTAAAGTCATTTGGTCATTTCCAGGAGCATTACTAAATAATACTTCTTTAATTTCCTTACAACGAGCTGCATACCAGTTCAATACCTCAATCAGATTTCCTCTATTAAGAGACTCTTCCGATTCATCATGACCACGAAATGACAATCCTTGCATCAAGAGGAGTCTAGTACAATCTAGCACCGCAGTCAACCTGGTCCTATAACTTTGTTGTTGACTACTACTTTGGCTAGAAATAACGTAAGAGATACTTTGCTTTTGATTCATCAAGTTGGTAAACTTTGCAAAAGCTTGATTATGAGTGCTATCAAAGAGACTAACACGATCTTTCAATGTCTTTTTGTGCTTCCAATCCCTAAAGCCGGTCTTAGTAAATATATGCCCACCCCCTTGACCTCCTCTATCAAGTTTGAACAGGTAGCAATGCAAACAATACGCCGCATCCTTTTCTATACTATATTCCAACCAATGAAATTCGGAGAACCATTCTTTCCGAAAACATCTATTATCATTCCCCATCGGTCTTCTTGGGAAATCATGTTCATATGGTTGACAAGGACCCTTCTCCAAGTATGCCATCCTAACAACATCTCTAATATTAGGATTATATGATTCGATAGGGGGCCGTTTCCCTGGATCAGATACAAGATCATTCACATTCAATTGAGCCCGAGACTTCTTTGTGTTATTCAATAACTCTTGTGCTCGACTAGAATCAGTGGCGGGACTAGACCCACAACTAGAAGTAGAAGAATTGGGTATGGACTTTCGTTTTGGTTGAAAAAATCGTTCCATAATCTGCAAAATGTCATCCTAAACGTAAATTCCCAAATCAATAATCATTCCTAATATCATATTCCCTCATCAAATCATAAATTACTCATCATAAATCACAATTCGCAAATACAATTTCGTAAACATAAATTCACATAAATTACTCATCATCAAACACGGGGATTGAAACCTAATGTCAACAAGTTTCTTACTGGAAGTCTTGAACCAGACCATACATTTAATTTCATGTTTTTGTTCCATTTATAGCATTATGGAGAAATTCTTTATGTTTGACTAATACATTATTTATCGCAAAGATCCAATTCCATTAAATTGTTGTCAAATTCTTTATGAGAAGGTAATTCTAATTCTGAGTGTCATTTTTGTTTTCAAATTCTTTATAAAATTCTTTATTCCCGTCTTCAAATTCTCACTTTTCCATTCAAGAATTCCATTTATCACTTCACAGTTCACAAATCACAGATTCACAAATTCTTCACAAATTCACATATCACAAATCACAGACTCACAAATCACAGACTCACAAATTCTTCACAATACTTCACAATTCTTCACAAATTCACAGTTCACAAATCACAGATTCACAAAATCACAAATTCTTCACAAATTCACAATTCACAATTCTTCACAATTCCAAGTTTCCAACCTCTGAACCAGTGAACCCCATCCCATGATTCCCATCGACATTGTCACATTCGCCTCTCACAGTCTCACTCTCACTGTCTCGCTCTTGCAGACTCGCGCTGTCGCACCGACTCGCACAGCCGACACAGGCACAGTCGCACAGACGCACAATCGCACAGACGGCAGTCACGGCACAGTCATCATCAACAATTCAACATTCAAAAGTTCAACACCAAAAGGTCCAAAACCCAAAAAAAAAAAAATAATAACTAAGAGTGAAAGAAGGAATCATCACTCACCGGTCCGAGATTTTGATGCCTGAACCTGAAGATTGAGGAAAATGGTTCGGTAATTTTGGGAAAAATTCGAAATTCTTGGAGCTGCGCGCCTGCGCCTGCTGCCTAACCTGCCTCTCGTCTTCTGCTGGCTTGGAGTCTGGAGAAGGAGTTGGGGCTGGCCGGCTGGGAGGGTTGATTGAAATGAAAAAGGGCAAATAAAATGGGTTATGGGACATGGGTACCGGGTACGGGTTGCCGGGTTGGCTAAATTCATTTGGGTTGGGTTGCAGCTTGGGCTAAATAAATTAAATAACAATAGTCAATAGCCTAAAAATTAATATACTTAAGCCCAAACAGCCAAACACAACCAAAAAAATTAAAACCCGGCTGCTGTTCTCCTCCAGTTCTCCTCCAGGCTCCAATGGCGCAACTGCAGTTTGCAAGTACTTACCCGGCGGCTTTGTAGATTCCGACGGAGCCAGCACGCGCGGCCGCACCCCCTCGCTGGGTGCTAGCTCCGCACCTGGTTATGATGATATAATCACTGAATAACATGCTAAAGGAGAGTTGTCCTGTGATTGGTTCGATTTAATACATGTCTTGAATTGTTCATGTCGTGACGGTACAACGAAACGGGAATAAAGCAATATACAAAAACAAGTTAAATTCCTAGTTCCACTATACTAACTAACATGACTATCATGGTATCAGCCGTCCCTCGTTCCCCCGATAGTCGAGCTCACTCATGACATGTTGTTTACTATTTATCTATCAACTTCAACTTATTAAAGAGTTAATATATAATTAATTTAGTTATATAAACTATTATTTGAATTCAGGTGAGTCCTAAAATCATTTCTTGTGCTAATGAAATTTGTTGGACAAATTATTATCAAACGACCTTGCAAGCTATGATGTGATTCAGTATAATTTTCTTAATCGACATCGACCAAATGACTGAACTAAAAGACGACACACCTCAATTAAACGACTTGACTCTAAAATCATTTGAGTCATTGGAAGTGGCCGAATTTAATTAGTAATGTTAATGGCCCATTTTCATGCTTCTTGGATGACTCATAAGTGACGGCCCACTTAGTGATGCACCTGAATCACTTACCGTTGGGAAGCTACTTATACATGCACAGCGAAAAATTAAAATTATTCGATTCTCACCGATGATCCCTTTGTGTTTAGATAGAAATTGTGATAAAGATTATACCTTTGAAGAATTCTGCAAATCTTTTGCTTTTCTTTTAGTTCCAGCAATCTTGATTCGCCATCCACAGCTGTCCAATTGTTCAGCTTCCAACGGTGATCCACACAGAGAATAAGATTGTAGTTACCAGGTTTTCTCTCTTGTGCCAGCAAGAATAATGAAAATCATATGGACCTCAAACCCTAACCATGTATTTATATAAACCCAAACGGGCTCGACCCGATTCGATCCAATATTTAATTAATCTATTTAATTAAACCCAGTCCGTGAATTAATTAATCCAATTAATTAATTCGAGAATATAAATAACAAATCCAATTAATTAATTTATCCAACGATTGTTAAATTAATCATTTGGCAATTTGCAATCTTCCAATTCTCTTTTGTGTGCGACCCATTAGGTTCCCGACCACAATGCCTAACGACGTGAAATATTATTTTGATCTAATCAAAATTGATAAATTAAAACACCCTTTTAATTTATCGTCAATTCACACTCGCCATCCCTGATTGACATCTAGCAATGTGTCAGGGTAATACATGTGACGGAAAATGTCATGTAGTGTGACAAAACCAAACTCGTTCGTTTACCGTTAAACTATAATCCTTTCGTTAATATGATGCGATCAATTATGAGATATGGAAGTGTGTCAATCTCGATCATCAATCATATCTTTCACTCAACTATTAAGTCAATATAAATCGAAAAGTCATTTTCGACTTATGAGTACACTTTGGCCAAGGATTTCGTTATCGACTTAATTGAATGAAACGCAGATCATAATCTCCTACTATCTAAGAGTGACGAATCCTTTATTGGTCAATCACAACTTTCATACGATCTTGACGTACCCGAACGATGTCGTATTAGTGACTCTTTGCAGAGCAACATCCAACATCGTCAAAGTATGGCCGTCCTTACATAAGGTACCATGACGACCTCAAGTCTAAGGACCAATTCCATTACCGAACGTTAGAGATTAACCACTGACACTCAGATAGTTATCCATGTGGAATCTCTCGACGGGTCTCCAATGTTTTGTTCTTTAACAAAACATCCACGTGTCATTTAAGTGTCACCACACTTTAGCTTGTGAGATCAGCTACTTACTTCACAAGTAAGAATGCCACACGTGATGGTCTATTCGTAATAACTATATCCGTATCTCGTTATTACTTACGACCGCGGACAATTTAAAATTCAATCAGATGTAATTTATATCTCACAATCACAACTCCTTTGTGATTAACAAATTACGAAAATTTGAATCTATGGACTCTATTATTTATTTAATTATTTATTAATTAAATAATAGATCTGCCATTAAATTGCATTAATTATATATACAAGTATTTATGTTCAAAGTTGATTGGACCTAGGGTATAATACTTACAAATTCCCACTTGCACTAGATCCAATCACTTGTGTATCCAATATCATAAGTCTACATGACGATCATATTTCTGCTACAACAACTCTTTGTCAGTGGATCTGCAATATTGTTAAATGTGGGAATTTGTTCTTCTCTTTACGTCATTTCTATGTATTATCTCTCTGATGAGATTATACCGCCTTAATACATGTTTGGATCATTGATGAGACCTTAGTTCCTTTGCTTTCGCAATGGCTCTATTGTTACAATGACGTGTAATCAACAGTATTAGGAACTACTCCAAGTTCATTTATGAACATCATGATCCAGATTGCAACTCTTTGCTACTTCTGAAGTAATCATGTATTAGGTTTATACCATTGAATCAACGGTTGCTTCAAATTCGGAACCTTTCCAATACACCGTTTAAGAGTAAACCAATTTCTCCATGTAAAATCTTCTCAATATTTTATATAGATTGGGACGAGTTAAGCAACCTTCTAGATCTATCTCTATAGATCAAGTTGTTTCTCCCATATCGTTCAAGAATAAATCCTTTAACAACCATTATTTCAACGATTGAAACATAGGGATGTCGTTTTCTATAATATTAGGAATACGACAATGCTCCCACTATTTTCTTGTAAACACACAATTCGTCTTTAAATTTGATAAAATCAAACACTTTGACTTTTTCCATCAAATCGAAAATTTTAGCTCCATAGAGACTTATCTTAACCTTTAGTTACAATATGCAACTGTTGCAAATAAAACTCGAATGGACTTCAGCAAGGCCACTGGAGAAAGGTTTCACCAAGGTCAACATTTAACCTTTGCTTCGTATATATGGATATTTATATCCACATCGACCTTTCCCTTGTAAACTATTTACAAAACCTTATGGATTTTATCCCATCAGGAGGCTCGACCAAAGTCCAAACCTTGTTCACATACGTCGAGTTCATCTCGAGTATCATGGCCTCTTGCTGTCTCTTTTAAGTCAACACTTGACTTTATTTTGTTGCAACTAGCAGGTTGATTATCCTGGATCACTAATACCTGATTAATGATCATGGATTCACACCTTCTTGAAGGTCGTATGATCCTACTAGATTCACATAGAGCTGTCATATCCTCAGGAGGCTTTACTTCCTGATCCAAAGTATGTCCCATATCAGATATAGGATCAAACTCGAATTTATCTACTTGGTTAACTATATTTTGTGGACTCTCAAACTCTTTCAAATTCTATTTTACTCCCACTGTCCTCTCCTAGAGTAAACATTTTCTCTAAGAAGACGATATGTCGTGAGACGAAGACTTTCTTCATGATAATAGAATTAATATTCAAACATCTGCTTTGAATATCCCCACAAATACATATTTATCAGATTTAGCGTCAAATTTATCCGATTCAAGGCGCTTCAAATAAGCGTCATGGCCCCAAGTTTTCATATAAGATAAATTGGGACTATTGCTTTTCCATAACTCGTATGGAGTCTGTTAACCAATTTAGATGGGACATGATTTAGTGTGTTGCACACTGCAATCAATGCATGATTCCAAAACAATTTTGGGAGATTTGCATGGCTTGTTATTAATCACATTATATGTAATAATTAACGATTCATCCTTTTAGATACACCACCTTGCTGTAGTGTATATAAAGGAGTCCACTGCACGAGAATCTCATTCTCTCTTAGATAATCTAGATTTTATCTTTAAGATACTCTCACTTGATCGAATCTTAATGTGAGGGTATCTTTACCTATTTGTTTCTCTAATTCTAGTATGAATCCCTTGAACTTTTCAAGAGTTTCATGTTTGAGCTTTCATCAAGTATACGTGATCATTGATAAAATAAGAGAAACATTACCTGGCATTAATTGACACGAGTCCATATGCATCACCATGCATTATACCAGTAATTATGCTGACATTTCTTCTTTTCAAGTAAAAGAAGATTTGGTCAATGTGTCAGACATGCATAATTTTTTCTTGTCAAAATCAATTAATCCCAAGTATACATCTTTATGTAACTTTGAAATTACATTTCATCTAAATGAGAAAGTCTGTCATGCCAGATTTTGGTAATAATTAGATTATCGCATTTATGCCTTTTAATTTCTATATTCATTATTGTATTTAAAGAATATAAACGTCGTTTTGTAATTTACCATAGCCATTGGGATCTTTATCAAGATAAACAAGAACAACAATTGTCCTTAACATTAAAATTGTTCATGTCCGAACATGAAATTCATTTTAATGTTCCAGCTGTGGTGAGTATAAAGCGACATTTCTCTAATTCTAATACTAAAACCAAAAGGCAATGGCAAGAAGTATATTCATACAGGCAATGCAGCAACCTTTGCTCATCTCCAATGTGTATGTCAACTTCTCCCTTTCGCAGTGGTCTACTTCTTTTTAGTTTCTCCATATTTGTATAAATATGAGATTTACATCTGGTATCAAATACCTAAGAAACTCGTGAAGTAGATGTAAGTCACGTAATATTCCTTTCAATTGACCTTTAATTCTATAATGAAACCAAAGATCATTAGATTTGGTATTGTCCTTCGCTTTGACGGTCTTAACCATATTGGACGCTTTCACCAAGCCCCTTTAGACTTCCTCTTAATATCTTTAGAGGAATCAATTGCTTGTCCACTACTAACTTCGATGTTGGGCTTAACAGTTTTAAGCATGTTAAGCAACTCAATAATTGTGCATTCGAGTTTATTCATGTTAAAATTATAATTAGTTGTGAATAGCTTTCTTTGACAGAGACTGCAGAATCAAGTCACTACTTAGTTCATGGTTTATGATTGAACTTAATTGAGACATTTCTCAACGTCAATCATCTTCAGTATCTCAGCATCGATTGAAGATTACTCTGTCATTTTGCATCGGTATAGTTGTTTGGAAGTCTCATATCCTTCCACACATGATTATTATCATACAACTCTTTGTAATAAAGAATTATGTGTTAACATCTATACTCTCAAGTTGCTTTTGTAACTCAGTGACATAGTTGCAAGCATCCCATGCGTGCAATACTGTCTCATTACTGTGTTTATTATAGTAGCCACATTTTCCTTAGTTGAGTCATCACCAGATGTCTCTGGAAAATAGCAACTTAAGGACAACCAATTTTCTTATACTTGAGAACAATTCTCAAATTGCAGTGTCAATCAAGAAGATTTAATTTGATTGTTGGCATTCAATATGCCTCTCAAACACACATGGTTACTCACGATTCAATAAATATAAACGACAAAAAGAAAAAGAGTAATATATAAAATGCATCAATTAATTTAACATGAAATTTTATTAAATTAATTATGCTCCCACTATTTAACTAAAATTTATGACCCTCTTACATAAATTTATAGAGTCCATACTTGACTCCCAGTGGGTTGGGATCCCATCTATTATATTAAGACCTTGAGTGTACTCAACAAGCCATAGTATAACATTTGGGTAGATACTATTATCAATTGTTTCTCCATACAACTCCCAGATCATTAAGCTGACAACTCTTTGTTTTCACACATCTTATGTGTTAGCTTAATACGCCTCTAAAATTTATCTCCTTGAGGGTACTCAACAAAAGATAAATTTTAGTTAAGTCAAATCCGTCATTCAAAAATATCTAATATTTCATAGTGTCAAACATATCCCTAATAGACCAGCCTTGAGTGTACTCAACAAGTTGACACGATTTGGGACTCTCTTTTTCACTATAATGATGGAAGGCGATTATAAATGTGACTTAATATTTTATGGAGAGATTTTGCATTTAAAGGTCTTATCAAAATAATAATAATAATAATAATAATATATATATACAAATAAATATATATAACATAATATAATAGTGTGGA
>NC_036247.1:26936319-27028281 GCF_002742605.1 Olea europaea var. sylvestris
AATCCTTTATTGGTTAATCACAACCTTCATACGATTCTTGACGTACCCGAACGATGTCGTATTAGCGGCCCTTTGCAGAGCAACATCCAATATCGCCAAAGTATGACTGTCCTTATATAAGATACCATGATGACCTCAAGTCTAAGGACCAATTCCATTACCGAACGTTAGAAAATTATCACTGACACTTAGATAGTTATCCATGTGGAATCTCTCGGCGGGTCTCCAATGTTTTGTTCTATAACAAAACATCCACGTGTCATTTAAATGTCACCACACTTTAGCTTGTGAGATCAGCTACTTACTTCACAAGTAAGAAATGCCACACGTGATGGTCTATCCGTAATAACGATATCCGTATTTCGTTATTACTTACGACCACAGACGATTTAAGATTCAATCAGATGTAATTTATATCTCACAATCACAACTCCTTTGTGATTAACAAATTACGAAGATTTGAATCTACGGACTTTATTATTTATTTAATTGTTTATTAATTAAATAATAGATCTGCCATTAAATTGCATTAATTATATATACAAGTATTTATGTCCAAAGTTGATTGGACCTAGGGCGTAATATTTACACTTACCTCTTCAATTGAGCTTGGTACCCTTTGCGTGACTCTATGTTATTGCCATTTTCTTTTCTCTTGTCGAATTCGGCGCTTGCTTTATGCTTCTCTTCATTGTGTCTTCTTCATCTTTTTCCTTGGTCTTTGTGGCTGCCTCCGTGGCCGCAATAACCACCTTATTGTGTGTCCTAAGTGGGTAATATCATGCAACCAGAGTTGAGGGATTGTTTTGGGTCGATTTTGGGTCGGCTTTGTCGAGGTGATGGATTATTGGATTCAATACAAAACTCAAATTCAGTCTTTATTTGCTCTAGTACCATGATATCATATTAAAAGACGAAATAAAGTTTGATAAATAGTAGATGCACTTTGTTTAACGATTTGTTTAATCCCATTTGCTCGTAGAAAGAACTCTTATCATGAAACAAAATGTTTTGAAAACAACTGTCGTTCGGCTTAAATACTTTGACAAGGTTTTTTGATTTCAAACCAATTTTATTTTTATTTATTTATTTTGGTTCTTTTGTTTTTTATCGTTGTTTTTGTTCATAAAAACTGGAAAAGGCAACCAGATCATGATCCCATTATATTTAGTATTTATTGAAAGATTCATACATCATGATTATCAATTGACGTCACTCTCACTTGTTGTCATATATTTTTATTTTTATATCTTATTATGCTGCACGTGAATCTTCACCTCCTCGTTTATGTTACATTTATTTTGTGAACATCTTGACATTTACTGGACCAGCACTTGAAGCCATCGTGCATTATGCATACCTGGTCTAGTCAATGTTTGAACATAAATAAAATCTTTCTATCGCGCCAACCCACACACATAATTATGAATAATTAACCAAGAATGGCCGGCCTATAAATTTGAACAATTCATGATTAGCAAGAGACTTGTACCGTGTGAAAGATGCACATGTCAACAAAATTAGATATAATTTAGAAATTGATACGGATGTAAAATTATTTAATTTTCTTGCATCAAATTATATGGTAAGAACATGTATATTAGTATTACACATTATTCTAAAAGGTGTAATGCATGACAATGCATTGATGCCAAGCTAAGGGCAATACGAGATTAGGCGAAGCAAATACATAAAAATACGCTTTCTTATTTTAATATTATTTTAAAATTTTAATCAATGAAAAAATTATTTAATAATTATAAGTTTTAACTTAAAAGAATTGTAAAAAAAAAGGAAAAAGAAAAAGAAAAAAAACCTAATAATGCGCGCTTAGGCGTACATTGGCGCCTTAGCCTTGCCTCGCTTCGCGTCCCTCGACCGCTAAATAAGGCGCCAAGCACTTTGTCTCGACTCACGCCAATGTACGCTATTTAGAACAATGGTATTACATAGGACTTGCCAATAAAATTAATAAGATTTTAATTTCTTAATTTTGTTATATTAAAATTAGTTATTAAGTGTTGTCCAGTTTAAATTACCGACAATATCACAAACATATTGACTAGTAGGTTGAGAAATAAATGAAAGTCCCAATTCCCATGACCTAATCCGTCAATAATAAGCTTGCGCGTACAATTGGGTCAAGGGTTCCCATGGAAAGCTTCCACTAAGACAGCTTTTGGTCCACCTACAATCTTGATGCCGGCCATTATACAATGCTATTTTCTTTCTCACATCACTTCCATTTAGTTCAATTTTCAATGTTTATTGACTAATTCTTATAAAAATGTAATAAACAACAACAAAATAATAATCACATCAAGTGAAAATAATTTTTTGAATGATTTTAACCGTACCATAATTCAGTTATTTCAATAATATCTTACTTTTTATTTTTAATATATATTGTCACTTATGAATTTTGTGTTATTAATTCTCAATTAATTATGTTCGTATTAATCTAAGAAATGAACCTTGACTTAATAAATTTTGATCTATATGAATTTAGAGCTATTATAGATATACTTATTTCTATTTATGTATTTAGAAATTTTAATAAGTATTTAAATTCATATGTTAGAAATTAATTCTTATGTACCAATGTAGTATACAAGATTGCTCATTGTAGTATTTCATCATCACAAAAAAATTGAATCATATAAGTTGAGTTTTGAGAGTACAATTTTTTCTCTTAAAATCCGTGTCATGTATGAATTTAGTGTTATTAATTCTTAATTAATTAACATTCACATTAATATAGGCTCAATACATTTTGATTTGATGAATCTCAATCTACATAAATTTAGAAATATTATAGAAGAATTTATTTCTATTCATGAATTTAGAAATTTTAATTGGTTTTTAAATTCATGTATTAGCATATAATTCTTATGTACCAAATGTAGTGTAAAAAGATTGCCCATTTGTCGTGTTTCATTATCACAAAAAAATTGAATTATAAAAGTTGAATTTTAAGAGTACAATTTTTTTCTTTTAAATTTTTATTCTAATTTTTTTTTAGTTCATTTGAAACTCATCAAATCCTCCAAATAAATTGGTATCAAATATTACTTTTAGATCACTTATAAAATATTTTAGATATCAGCGTAATGCACGTTCGAGTCTGAGTAATCCATAAAAGGAGGACACTTTAACAATTGGAACATGTAACCTTACATATAATACATAACTATATGACACGATAATGAAACTCTTTACAAAAATAGATATGAGGTAGAGACCATTGAAACTTGTAGTTCAATAAGTAAGAGATTCAACATTTTGATTATTTGGTTAAGCTTAAAAGTAAATCAAATTTTCTTTTAATTGTTTACTTATTTTGACGGTAAAGTGAGAGTTACTTTTTAAAAAGATTATGGGTTGCGAAAATTTTTGTTAATTATAAGTAGACTAACTTCTAAATAAATTTTCTAAGCTAAGACTTGTCCCATGAGCGAAATACGAGCAAGGGGGATATTACTTATTCCAATTCTTTCTCAAATGCCTAGTCAACTTTGGCAAACACGCGCAATAAATTAGCAAATAAAGATACAAAAGGGGGGAAAAAGGAAAAGCCAAAGTCCGATAAATTTGCAAGAAAAGGTCAATACAGCAATGCTAAACCACCATTTTCATGTCCCTTTCTATAAAGTGTTAAATACATACTTTAAATAATAGCTTTTTCACACTTCCTTCACTTAATAAGCAAGTTTCAGACAACTATTAAAACATGGAAGACGTCGAAATTGAAACATAAAATTATTTGAAATTGTTCAGAGAAGACACAAGAAATATGCACTCACCTGGCTTAAGGGGGGCAACTCAAGCTTGTTTTGAAGGTTGTTGTCCAAATCCTATCTTCAGAGTACTCGAGCTCGACCAGGCGAATGTCAAGAACAGAAGCACGTCTTCAACTTGTCGTCATGACTTTGCAGCAACGACTAACTCCTCTTTTTTCCCGAATACTCAGTTCACTAACCATGAATCAATCCCTTCTTTACAAGAATCTTTTGTTCAGTTCATTAAAGCTTACCCCAAGTATTCTGAGACTGCCCAAGTCGATCAAATTCGTGCTCACGAATATGTTCATCTCTCAGAGTCCAACCATGTTTGCCTTGATTACATTGGTGTCGGTCTTTTTTCAGAGTCACAGTCCCAGTCACAATACATCTCGACAAGCGCAATCGCATCTTCGTCTTATCCTCCGTCTCAAAAGTCTGACTGTCCAGTGTTTGGTATAACTTACAAGTCGGTAAATCTCAAGTCGCAGCTGCTTCATGGTGGCGACGGATCCAAGTTAGAATCTGCAATCAAGAAAAGGATCATGGATTTTCTCAAGATCTCTCAGAATGATTACTCTATGGTATTTACTGCCAACAGATCATCAGCTTTCAAACTTGTTGCAGAATCTTATCCTTTCCAATCTAGTCGTAAACTACTTACAGTTTACGACCATGAGAACGAGGCCCTGGAGACCATGATTAATACGTCAGAGAAAAGAGGAGCCTCTGTCATGGAAGCCGAATTCAAATGGCCTAGGCTAAGGATTCACTCAGCAAAATTGAAGAAAATGATTGTAAGGAAGAAGCAGCAGCAGAAACACAGGGGACTATTTGTGTTTCCTCTTCAGTCGAGAATAACTGGAACCAATTATTATTATCAATGGATGATTATGGCACAAGAAAATGGTTGGCATGTTTTGCTTGATGCCTGTGCATTGAGACCAAAGGACATGGACAGCTTTGGTTTTTCTCTTTTCCACCCCGACTTCCTCATTTGCTCTTTCTACAAGGTTTTCGGTGAAAATCCAACTGGTTTCGGATGCCTTTTTGTAAAGAAATCAGCTGTACCAAATCTGGAAGCATCAACAGGTGCTGGAATTGTATCCCTTATACCAGCAAAACAGTTGCTTCGCTTCCCTGAAGACTCTTCAGGCACAGATACAGAGCTTGAACAGATATCCAAATTGGGAACATACCCAGATGGTATTGATATATCAAGCTCTTTGGCAACTTCTATTACTGAGCAAAACAAACAAAATAGAAATTCTAAAGAAGGAGATCAAAAGGATGCTGGTTTAAAAGAGAACCGTCTAGAAGATTCAGAAAAAGGGGAATCCAACGAGAAGAATAAAACAGTGGATGAACTTGGAAGCTTGAATTTTGAATGTAGATGCTTGGATCAAGTGGATTCACTGGGACTGAGGGTTATTAGTAGCAGAGGAAGGTACCTAATCAATTGGCTGGTCAGTGCATTGATGAAACTTCAGCATCCTAATAGGCTGGACAATGCTTCCCTAGTCAGAATATATGGACCAAAGGTAAAATTTGACAGAGGACCTGCTTTGGCATTTGATATATATGACTGGAAAGGGGAAAAAGTTGAACCTGTTCTTGTACAGAAATTAGCTGATAGAAGCAACATTTCTCTTGGCAATGCGGTTCTCAACCACATTTGGTTCTCAGAGAAATATGAAGAGGAGAAGCAGAGGGTCATGGAGAGGAACGGCAAAGAGAGAGAGAAAAAAAGAACCAAGAGTAAAAAAGCTGAACCGGGAATTACGGTGGTTACAATTGCACTTACTTTCCTAGCCAATTTCGAAGATGTGTATAGGCTTTGGGCTTTTGTAGCTCAGTTCCTGGATGCGGACTTCGTGGAAAAGGAGCGATGGAGATACACGGCTCTGAATCAAAATACAATTGAAGTGTAAGCACAAGACTAGTATCTTTCAAACTGTGGAAGTTCTAAGGATGAAATCATTGTAATCTGTCACTTTTAAGATTTGAGTTCCATCTTAATAAGGTCAATCTTATTAAAAGGAGTGGTCCAATATCTGTCTAAGTTGGTCAATATTTCGATATTTAATCGATGTAGAATTTATTTCCTTAACATGTCCCCACAAGATGGTGGTTCTTTTTTAGCAGACCAATCTCAAAATTCGTGTGCTCATTTTTTAGATTTAATCGGATCGAATAGCTCGTTGGAGCTTAATGGGGTCTGATACCAAATTAAGATTTGGGGTACATCTTAATAAAGTCAACCTTATTAAGAGGAGTGACCCAAAATTTATTTAAGTTGGTCAATATTTCGGTATTTAATTGATGTGAGATTTATTCTCTTAACAATCATGATAATAACAAAAGCAAAAACAAAATAAAATAAAATTTATGTCTTTCAGGATGGTGACAGTCCCAGCGAAAAACACTTACCAGTTCCAGTCTTTGAAATAACATTTCAAACTAAATTTTTAATAATAGTGTATAAATCATACTGAAAATAGCATTCAATCTAACCTCTAACCTTAGTCAACATACTGAAATCAGCAAGGAATATAACACGGTAATATATATATTCACACACACACCCCTATTGGATGGCTCTTGGATCTTGGCAAATTTAATCCCTTTTTTTGGTCCAATTAAAGCCTGACTTATTCCTCTATATATCTTGCTTACCCTAGCCCATTTTGTGTGTGAGTTGTGTACAGAGAGAGAAATAACGTGGTTGCCTACTGTTGGAGAAAAAACTTGTGCAATTGAGAGTGAAAATCAGTGACTTCCTCGTTTTGGTCACCTCTTTGTGTGCATTATTCATTGTTTTTCCTGTGTCTTTGTGGCTTGCAAATCAACACTGTTATCTTGCTATTTGTGGATGAGATTGAGAAGCAATCGAGATAAATATATTGATTGTATTTCAGAATCGTTTGGATTGGTTATTTGATAGAGAAATGTGACGTGAAACGAAACTGAGCCTAAAAACCATCGTTTCAAAGATGTCGGAGCGAGCTTCCACATCAATTGAAATGATTATGACAATGATATTTATGGTCTTAGTCCTGTGATGAACGGCCGCCACCATTACAAAGCCTTATTTCCAAAAAGAACTTGGGGTCAACTAACTCTCATTTTAGCCCGTTCGTTCAATCCACTAGTTCCACTACTAAGTTTATGCACTTTGAGGATTTTTATTTTTGTGGAATTGAGAATTGAGGATTTTGTGAATTTGAGAATCTTGTTGCTGAATGATGAGGTTTATGATCTATGAAAAATGGGAAATTTGTGAATTTGATAATATTTCATAGACGTGGACTGTGAATTTGATTTGTTAAATGATAAATTGGAGAATTTGTGTGATAAATAATACATTTGTTGTTGGAAATCGGAAATTTAAACTTGATAGACTGATAGTTTAATATGTGATATACACGATTTCTACATTTTAGTGCATTCACATATAGATTAGAGAACTTTTAATATTATTAAATTAAATATTAATAAATAACCTTGTTATTACGATCGTTGACTGTTGATGATCAATAGTTAATCGTCAATGATCGCTCTAGCTAACGTCGAATTCCGAATCCGCTACTATTTATGTCTAAAGGCAAAATGTCCTAGCTTGTTAGGTAATCGGAATGGGAACATAAAACAAGTTCACCGTCTCAAATTTCTTGAACTTGTTTCAGATTTTTTACTTTATTTTATATTAAAATTATTTTTTCTTAATTTTTTACCACACATCATCCACAAAAATTATTTTACATGTAAAAGGGGTTCGAAAATCTGATAAAGTTGAATATATAAACAAGTGGGATAACGAGGAAGTGCACTTGAATTGAGGGTAGTGCACGTGGCCGCATGAGTGGTCCACTGCCTAGAGTGGTGGGAGCGCCAAGTTATATAAGATTTAATTGAGTCTTAAAAACTCAAAATCATGCTATAAGTAAAATTTTACAGACAATACATGACGAGAATTCATCGAAAGATAGAAAAAAAAAGGGAAAAAAAACAGACGGATCTGATGTTGCCACGATAATTGTTGACCTACAAAAACGTGTCAACAAGTTTCAATAAAAAAAATGCACACGTGAACGTATTCTTCCATATATTGACTGTAAGCTTAGACACGTGTTCAATCCTAATTAATACTATGTACCTCTCTGATAAAAGTAAATGAAATATGTAATTGAAAAATTGATAAAAATTGTAGGCTCAATAAAATATATTTTTAAAAGTAATGGTTAATTTTGACTTAATTTTTATCAGCATTTTAAATTGTACCAAGCATGGATTATATATTAAACGCGTTACATTGAGGGGAAAGAAAAGGATGAATACTTGCAGTACGGTACCATTAATGTACTCCAACTTTCACCTATTGTTCGCTTTAGAAAACTAACCTGATTGATACATACTAACCATCAGCAATGAACAAACTTTGGAGCTCTTACGTCGCCAAAAATCTTAACATGCAATCCACTTAAATAGCATTTTCCTCGTTGAGCACTACTCACAATATAATATACATTGTTAACCAAAAAAAAAAAAAAAAAAAAAAAATAAAATAAATTAAAAAAAATAAATAAATTAAATTAAATTAAATTTTGGATGATTGGATTGTACTGAATAATAATATAGAATGTCTCTCGCAAGACTATCATATTTCACTACAAAAAATTTCACTTTAAACAATGAATATTTTTGTCGTAAAAAGTCATTTTGGGTTGTGATAAGTTCATTTTGTGCACTTATTCGAATCACATTACTAAGCCCCTGTTTGGTCCCCATTAAATTCTATTTCATTTTTTTCTCTTCTATTTTCAACTACACAATCTTCCATAAAATAATATTGCACGTAAATCGAAAATTTTTCCTTCCTTTTCAACCATTTATTTTTTAAAAAAAAACACTATTTCACTGATTTTTACTCCAAAAAAGGGGGGCCAAACAGGGGCTAAACTTTTATGTCATGACAGTGTTGACTTCTACTTGATTTGGGTTAATTTTTGTTTATTTTAGTGTTGGACCTGTCTCTAAGCAAGTGGAAAAGAAAAATGGTGAAATCCAAAGTATGATGGCTAAAATTTCAATGTTCTAATAGTTGATTCAAACTACAAAATGAAGATTAAAGATGTTACATATCTAATTGGATGCAATTAGAAGTTGAAGGGTTTACATTGCGAGAGAAAGGATTTAAAAGAAACAAGAATTGAATTCGGAGACTAAAATGCAAAATTTGAAAGTTGACATTATATTTTCCTGGCGACCTCCTGGACATGAAAACCAATTACCGAAGCTGAAAGGGATGCCTGTGCAACCTCATGGGTTTTTTCTTGGCAATCGATGCAGAAAAAACTAGTTTTGTTTCAGAATTTCAATCCAATAATGAAAATTCTTCTCGGGCCAATTTTACACAAATTCTAAGGAGTTTGGTGACTTCTAAGAAAGTACTATAAATATCAACTATCAACACATAATTAGGGTGAAGAATTTATTGCAAAAGGAGGCAAAGAACACATCAAAATTCAAGAACATTAAGATTGAATTCAAAAAAATTTCGGATGATGAACAGCTTTTATATCATTTGCTTTCTTCTTCACAATATGTTAGGCTAGATTTTAATGTGTTAGACAAATGATGAATCTTGTAATATGAGTTTTTAATCATTAATTTTACATATTTGACATTAAAGTACGTTTTTGAATTTTGAATGATTTATATAATTATCTTTTCTCTACAATTATTATGCACAGTAGTTGTATGAATTTGTTGGCTTATATTATGTATTTGAAAGAAGAAAAATACATGATGTAAACTGTCATAGAGTATGATAGGAGATCGAAATTTACCACTATACTCTATGTGAATATTTAAATGTTCATAAAAATTCATACACTCTTGTATGTTCCCATCCGTTATAGAAATATAGTCGAGTCATATATGATAGTAGATTTAATATTACTCAAGAGAAATTCTTGAATAAAATAGGAACATTAATTCTTCAATATTCAATCGTGTTGTCAAAGTATAAAACTAAGGTTAAAAATGATTATTACATGATAATTCAAAATCTTGGCGTGTTTGTCAATCATTAGAACGCATCAACTTTCATTTAGCATAATTTGCATTTAATTTAGTTAATTCACTCATAATTACATAAATAGCTAAGTTTAATTATAATTTAGTCACCTTACTGTTGTTTCAGTTAAGGTCACGATAATTAAAATCGAAAAAAGTCAATCTCTATAGGATGATACTTGCATTCAATTCAACTTTATTACTTGTTAATTTAGTCACCTTACTGTTGTTTCAGTTAAGGTCACGATAATTAAAATCGAAAAAAGTCAATCTCTATAGGATGATACTTGCATTCAATTCAACTTTATTACTTGTTAATGAACCATACAGTCTTACGGTGGTTCTATTTCAAAAGATGTTTTCGTGAACAGGTCGTTTGGTTAAAAAATGATCATCGACAAAGATTTCAAGGCAAAAAAATTTAGTCATTAAACGTGAAATTTCTTGTGGGGTACTTTACTTTCAAAGAAAGGCTAAGATGTTGATATTTTTACATATAGATAGTATCGAAAATTGAATAAGGAATAGTTAACTCGATAGCACTTTGAATTACATCACTTAAAACTATTAGAAGGTGAATAGTTCAGTAATTTATTTCTATCTTGACTTTCTCCAACGTCGTGCCTCGAGTGCATAATTGATATTTGAACTCCAAAAAATAATCTAATATAAATTTAGAAAATATTTGTTAATTGCAGTATTGTTGATCGTACAGCGTAATTAGAACAAAAGTTGGAAATGCTTGGTTTCAAAGCACAACAATGAACTCTACTTCTACATAATTTATCTTGATTGAGTAACTTAAAAGTATTGAATTTTCATGCATCAAACTGGAAATTTCGCAACTTATTTATTAAGCACATCAAAACTATATATAGCATATGTTTCTGTAGCAATCTTATTATCATCTGCTTCGACTTCTGAATTCTTGGTTTAATCTAATCGTCTCTCTAAATTTCCAAATAAAATGGCATTCCAAATGATCTGTTCTTCAATAATTCTTCTTATTTTTGTCACAATTCCTCCATTGACAGAAGCAATTCTTGATCCCCATTACTACGATAAACCATGCCCACAAGCTGAAAATATTGTCTCTCAAACAATTCGAAATGCTTCAACTTTTGACCCTAAAGTTCCAGC
This sequence comes from Olea europaea var. sylvestris, assembly GCF_002742605.1. Taxonomy (NCBI): domain Eukaryota; kingdom Viridiplantae; phylum Streptophyta; class Magnoliopsida; order Lamiales; family Oleaceae; genus Olea; species Olea europaea. The sequence continues at coordinate 26,947,317 of NC_036247.1, forward strand.
AAGAATTCTCAGGATGTTCTTCCATGATTGTTTCATTAGAGTACCCTCTCTCTCTCTCTCCCCCCCCCCCCCCCCCCCCCCCCCCCCCCCCCCGGCACGTAACAATTTCATAAATCAAGCCTTGTGCGGTTGCCATACCATGTTAACCATTGTATCTTGATAGCTAGAGACTACCTGTATTCATCTTCAACAGTTAGGCAGCCACTAGCGCCATGTTAGGAATGTGGGCGTGACACCATTCAATAGAATGATATGCGAAAAAGAAATTAATATCTTGTTTTATGCATATCATAATAAACTCTAAAATCTTGTTCCCTATATATAAATATTGTATGTTCTATTTAATAGGTCGTGCTAAACATGCTCTAAATTTACAATTTCTTTTGTTGGGTAATAGGGATGTGATGCATCTGTATTGCTGGATTCAACACCAGAAAGCAAAGCAGAAAAAGATGGGCCTCCAAATATCTCACTCAGAGCCTTTTATGTGATTGATGAAGCCAAAACCAAGCTTGAAAAGGCTTGTCCTCGTACAGTTTCATGTGCTGATACATTAGCCATTGCTGCAAGAGACGTTGTCACCATGGTAATTTTCACGATAGAGGTTTAATTTTCATGATTATGTGCTAAAAGGCTTAATTTTCCCGATTATAATCCAAATTATTATTATTATTATTATTATTATTATTATCAACGTCATCATCGTCATCGTCGTCATCATCATCTATCTTTTTGTTACACTTTCTCAGTCTGGAGGTCCCTCTTGGGAAGTACTCAAAGGAAGAAATGATGGAAGAATCTCAAGAGCAAATGAAACCATAAATTTACCAGCCCCATCGTTCAACACGTCTCAACTCATTCAAAGTTTTTCCAAAAGAGGCCTTTCCATTAAAGATTTGGTTGCACTTTCTGGTGGACACACACTAGGGTTTTCCCATTGTTCTTCCTTCGAAGCTAGACTTCACAATTTCAGTTCAGTGCACGACACTGATCCAAGCTTGAACGTCGAGTTTGCAGAGAGCTTGAAGAGGAAATGCCCGGAACCAAACCATGATCAAAATGCGGGACAGTTCTTGGATTCATCTGCATCAACTTTTGATAATGGTTATTACAAGCAAATTCTTGCAGGGAAAGGTGTGTTTGCATCAGATCAATCACTATATGGTGATTTCAGGACTAGATGGATTGTTGAATCGTTTGCAAGAGATGAAAGTTTGTTCTTTAGTGAATTTGCAGCTTCTATGGTGAAACTTGGAAATGTTGGAGTGATTGAGAATGGAGAAGTCAGATTGAACTGCAGAGTTGTCAATTGATTAATGAGAGAGGATTCTTTGATCTTTCCACTGAGTGAATATGTCTTTTGAAAAATAGTGCTTCTAATAATAGCTTCTTTTTCTTGTGACCATTTAATTTTCAAACTAATAAAATTGAAAGAAAAATATTTTCTATTAAGAAATCAACGTTTCACATGAGTAATGCATTTTTTTCCTACTACATGTTACTTTTTATTGAATAACTAACGTTTTGCGAGGTATAAAAAATTCCATTAATACTGCTGTTTCGCGCGGATAGTCGCTAACAATTAAAAAGGGATCAGACAATTGTGTAAGAAACAAACATCTTGAGACAAAGTCCCAAAAAGGGGTGTTTTATTGGCGATGATTTACAATTGGAACTAAACAGAATGCCTCCAAGAGGCGCAAGCACACGAGTACTGAAAGAAATGTTTAAGTTTAAATTAAGAAATTGAAATTACATATTTTCTATTTGAGAGTGTTTGATTCGAGGTCCTTTTTTCTCTGTGTCTTCTCTTCCTTTTATATTCTCTTGATGATTTCTTTGTGACAAACTGTTTGATTGCTTTATAACTACCCATTTTTTTTATGTTGACTAACTTGTCGTGGAACTGCTGTCTCTAACTGTTGCTACTACTCTTTGTCGTTCAACCGCCTTCAACTGGATTCCTTGAATCGTGGAATGTGATAAGATTACTCAATAACTGTTTCAATAACTGCATTTCTGGATAACCATAACATTTTATGTTTGCTAAAATCTTGGGCGATTCGAAGGTATGGGCGAGAACATGGTCATCGCTCTGGGCGACTGTAAGGCACTTCATTCGCTCAAATCTTGAGCGTCTTGCAAGCTTGGGTGATGATGTTACTGTGTTCGTGGGCTTCCACTGCATTCATTAATAACCCCGTTTGGGCCTTTATCTTGAATTGCCCAATTGGGCTTCATTCTTTGAGCTATTTGATTTGGAAATTCCTCAATTGGGCTTTATTCTTTGGGCTATTCGATTTGGACTGTACTTTTAGTGTGTCAACAATTACCCCCCAATATGGCAGAATTAATACTAATTATTACTTTTTGTCATATTCACTTCGTATTTTTCAGCAATATTTGAAATTCCCAAGAATTTCAATCATTATTTCCTTCTACAATCTGAAAAAGTATAACATTACAAACCCTTATAAACCAAAAGGACACGCCATTTCATTGCACCACTCGACCACGTCTATATTTCGCGCTTCTTCCTTGCTATTTTACTGTTCATCTTCTTGCTTTTCTGCTACGTTTCTCAGGCAAACTTTGTCAAAACTGTATTTTGTTTCCAATGGTGACTTCAAAAACTCAATCTGATGATTCCTTTAGTTTCGAAGATTTTCAGAACCTCCTTACTAGGCCATATGTAAATCCAAACTTCCTTACACAAGTTAGTGCTGACTTTAATGAATTTTACTTGGGTCCATCATTCAATAATGCCGAAGTCGTCGAACAAGTGGCGGTGGGCCAGCTGTTCCCTTGCACTCATGACCCTCCATTCCTGAATTCTTTGCCGCTGAAGCCAATTCGCGAAAAAGGTATTCACACTTGGCCTAAATCTGATGTTATTTTTCGTAGATGGCATGCTCGCCTTGTGGGCCATGGTCTTACCAAGGCAATTTTTGATCATGCTAGGATTTCTAATTTATTAGAAATGGCTCTTCAACCCCCAATTTTTGACCCAGTGCTTTTTCTTATTGCTTTAAGTTTTTGGTCTTTTGAATATAATACCTTTGTTTTCCCTCTTGGTCCCATGACTATTACTTTAAGGGATGTTGGGGCCCTAGTAAATCTTCCACCTTTGGGCGATATCATTTTCCCTGGTATTTTGATTTCCGATGTCGCCCCGAAATTTGACAAGAAACTCACTGAATCCTACTCAAGCCTGCAAAGCTCTTATAATCACTTAAGCGTTAAACATTCCCATGCTAAGCGTGTGGCCTTCCTTCAGATTTAGCTTTGTAAATATATTCTTTGCGTGCCAAGTATAAAACCTTCCATGAGCTACTTACCCATAGCGCATGAATTGGCACGTGGTAGGTCTTTGAACTTATGTTCTTTCTTTCTAGCCGCCCTTTATAGAGGCATGGCTTCCCTTCAGTTTCAACTGAAGAATGGTGCATCTCCCACTGGCAGTGGCCCCCTTTGGTTCACTCAACTGTGGTTGAGAGCATATTTTCCACCACTTGGCGCTCCCGTTAGTTAACTCTTTACATATTGAACACACGCTCCATCCATTTCCAATCGTTCTGCTAGCTGCTATGGGCTAGCCATTGATCCACTGACCCCTGTACATATGTCCAGTAGGGACATTTTTTCATTCTTTTATTCCTTAAATTCGATTCCTTCTTTCTTTCCTTTTCCTGCTCATTTGACTTTAGATTATGTGCAACCTCCATCCACCCTGGACAGTGCGAGCGCCTCTCTGCTCGTTTGGGTTCAGTTTTTGACTGGGAGGGAGTTGTTCCATGATATTTTAACTGAAACCAATGCCAAAGCTGGGGTTGAAATATATGCTCCCTAATTTTTTGCTCGCCAACTTGGTTTTGGCCAAACTTGGCATGTTCCTTCTTGCTATTCAAAAAATTTGACACACCATTAATAAGGCAGAGGCACAAGCTATAGATGCTCGCAACATTCTTTTGACGAGTAAATTTTCATTAGCCCCCTTTAATTCTAGCCGTGCCATCTATCCCCTTTTTGAACAACTCTGGCCATCAGTGAAGCGCAGATTGTTTGCAACTGATGCCAATCGTGCTTTCCATTCACTGGACCAGCCAAACACTTCTTCCACTTCTCCTATTTTGGTCACCCTGTGTCCATTAGGAATCATTTCTCCCCTACTCGTGTTAAAAAATCTATTCATCCATCTACTTCTCTACCTGCCAAGGCTACTGCAGCTAAGAGTACCTTAAGCTGCAAACGGCCAGCTTCAGCATCTCCCATTTTGGAGGATGATGATGATGATAACGCTCCTCTCATCGTTAGGAGAAAGGTAATTGAATTCTATTTATTCACAGACATACCTTTTTATGTGCTAATGGTTTACTTGAATTTCTCAGAAAAGTTCAGCCTCTCCTTTGAGGGCTTTGGTGTTGGCAGCTCCATCATCCTCTGCTGAAGCTGCTTCGTCCAAATTAGCTGATGAAGAGACTATGCTTAAAGAGAAACCTTCAGTCCCGGAACCTTCATCACAACCAATGGAAGAGCCACCTTCTTCCCAGGGCGCCGACCCCCTAAACATTGAACCAGAAGGTAATACATTTTTTGACGTTTTACCTTTGTTTGTGCTATTGGTTTCTGATTTGTTGCTTCTTGAATTCTGCAGAGGCTCCCATGGGTCTTCCCGTTGTGGTAGAGTCTTCTCATCCAGATAAGGAGAAGTCTCCACAGTTGGTGGAGCCAACTGGTGATATGCCACTTCCCAAGATTGCTGATGAGGTAACCTGTCGCTTCACTTTCATTTTCGCTTCGTTTATTGTAATGAAAGCCCTCAATGTTGGCATTTTTCTTTGTAGGGTGCTGATGACATTGTGCGTTCCATCTAGAACTTGTTTACTTCCTGGAGGCAAGTCAAGACGTCTCGCCCTACTTCAACCGGTCGTCCTTCTGCTTCTTCAAAAGAAAATATGAAGTTCCTCAAGCAGTCGATATTTGAGTATGTGTCTTTTATGGACATGGACATCGGTCAGGCTAGTGTTGCTAAACATAAGGATAAGCTTGAGCTATTGAGTGCGAAGTTGGCGCAAGCACTGACACTTTTGTCGCTCAATATTTCTGCTGATTTTAAAGCGACGTTGAAGGTTGTCCACTCCGACATCCTCTTTTTGTTGGCCAAAAATGTTGAACTGAAGGTCAGGAGTACTCAATATCTTCGCGCTGCATCTGAAAGAGAGTATTTACTTTTAGAGATTAACAAAACCGAGGACGAATTAAAAGAAATCTCTTCCGAAGTTATGGTTGAAGACTCCTTGATGACCAGTTTGGCTGCAGAAATGAAGGAGCTTCAAGCAAGGATGGACGACTGTTAGGCGACAATGGCTGCTAAAAAGCGTAATGCTTCCCAAGGAATTGAGTGAACCAAGTCTTTGATCGAGCAGTACAAAAAGTTGGAGGTTGATGACGATTTTGTTGCTGAATTAAATGTCGCTTCTTCTCAGTAGAGCGAGGATTGGAGGAGACTTAGGAAAAGAATTCGATCGGCCTGGGGTGAATTGTAATTAAGACATCTAATGCCTTAAATTTTCCTTTTGCAACTTCATACTAACTGTCATTGCTAAATTTGAATGTAACAGCAACCATTGTCATTAATGAACGACTATTTTGACTACTTGCGTGCTGATTGACGTAGTCCTATTGTCAACCCCCCAAGCATTTAACTGCTTTATGCTAAGATTCATGTACATTCTCTCTTGGTATTTCTGTCTCTTTTTTTCAAGACTTTGGGCCACTTGACTCCAATTACTATGCACGAATGTGGCCGTTCATATTCTGTCTCTTTACCTTTATACCCCTATAAATGCGTGTTTATTTTGCACTCATCATTTTCATTTCCATTTTTTTCTTCAAAAACTAATTTGCTGCCATCGTTTGGCACCTCAACAATTGATCCAAAATTTTTGTCTTCCATAGAAATGGATCATTTGATCCTCCCATTTTGCTACCTGTTTTGATGTCACCTTTGGTATGGGAGATATAGAAAATATTTTTTGGCCAGCAAAGTTATTCCCATTGTCTCAATGATGGGAGGCAATTTTTGAGGATGCCTGTCAAGCCACCTTACTTGCTGAGAGTGCTTCTCAGTCTCCTTGCCCGTTATTGCAGCAATGCGATTAGGCAGGTGATGTGAAGGTGCTTTTCTTCCCTTTTGCTTGCTGAGAGTGCTTCTCGGCCTCTCTGTCTGCCTTTGCAGCAGTGCGATCATGATGGCAATCAAGGCCAGTCCACCCTCTTACTTGGCGATCGACCGAGAGATTAGTTTGCTCTCAATTGTAGTTTATAGAGCATTTAGTATTTTGTATCTCGCAATTTGTAATGAATGTTTGATAATAAAAGAATTTATTTGAACGTATTTCGTTCTGACCCTTTTTATATACGATCGTTCAACGCGATTTGATTACGCTTTTATTTGTTCACTTTCCCATAGGGAAAGAACATATTTTTTTAAATATTTGCCATTAATGAACCTCATGTGCTTGGTACCATCTAAATCTTCCAAATGATAGGCGCCATTAGGCAACACACTATTTACTTTATATGGCCCTTCCCAATTGGGCGACCACTTGCCATATTTTGGATCCTTGCTATCCAAAGAGAGTATTATTTTCCAAACCAATTCGCCCAGGCTAAATGACTTTGCTATAACTTTTTTATTATAAAACTTAGCCATCATTTATTTTTGAACTTGCAATCTATCTAGGACGTCCAACTTTAATTCGTCCAACTCCAATCAGTTTTGAACTAGTGATTCGGTATAATCATCATCACTTAACTTATGTTGCAAACACACTCTGATCGATTGCACGTTGATTTTCATAGGCAAAACGACCTCCTGTCCATAAGTAAGTTGGAAATGAGTAATTTTGGTACTTGACCGAGGCGACGTCCTATAAGCCCATAAGGCCTTGTTTAGACATTCGTGCCAATTTCTGACATTTTCATCTATCATTTTTCTTATGATATTTTTTAGAATCTTATTAGAAGATTCTACTTGCCCGATGGATTGAGCGTAATACGGTGTGGAGTTCACTACTTTAACTCCAAACTCGCTCAAGAATTTATTCACTTGATCTCCATTTAAAGAAATTCCGTGATCTACTATCAAAGTTTGTGGAATCCCAAATCTATAAATAATATGATCACGGATAAATTCTATGATACTCTTTTGGGTGATTTCTTTTAAACGTATCGCTTCTACCCACTTAGTGAAAAAATCAGTTGCAACTATAACAAAAGTATGCTGTTTGGACGATGGGAGATAAATCTTTCCTATTAGGTCTATCACCCAACCCTTGAACGACCAATGTTTGATAATATGTAACATCTCTCTTGCTGGCGCCCTTTGTATTGAACCATGCTTTTGGCATGTTAGACAACTCTTTACATATTGAACACATGATTCTCCCATCTTGGGCCAAAAATATCCATTCCTAATAATTAACCATCTCATCCTTTGGCCAGCTTGATAAGCTCCACATATCCCTTCGTGCACTTCAGCCATAATTGTTCTGAATTCTTGCAAACTTACACATTTTAGCAATATACCATTAGAGCGTTTCTTAAACAACTCTTCATCTATCAGTGTATAATTTAGCAAACGATACTTTATTTTTCGACTATCTCCTTTATTAGGTTCTTTAAGGAATCTTTTAATCTCTGCCCTCCAATCTATTGCATCTCCATCTTGTATGCAATACATTTCAATCCTTCTCACCCTTCTTTGGACTACAGGCAATATTACTCCATATTCATAAATAGATTTTCAATTTAAAACCTTTGAATACCCTGAGGCCATCTGGGCCAACTCATTTGCTACGTCATTATATATCCTATTAACACATTGAAACTCTACTTGATCGAATTCTTCCAACAACTCTTGGGCGATTTCATATTGACTTATAATGGAATCACTTTGGCACTTAAAATCACCAATCATTTGGTGAATTACCAATTGAGAATCGCCTCTAACGATCACATTCTTTACTTCCATATCTATCATTAATTCTAGGCTCACGATTAAAGCTTCATATTCGGCTTGATTGTTGGTGCACATCCTATCCAAAGTGAATGTGAATTTGTAACAAATCCCTAAAGGATTTATGAATGCTACTCCTACTCCTGCACCTTTAGAGGTTTTTGACCCATTGAAATACAAAATCCAAGGTTTTAATTTGAATGAATTGATTTCTAATTCAATTTCTTCAGGCATGTCAAGGCATGGATGATCGACCAGAAAGTTAACCAAAGCCTGCTTTTTTATTGCCTTTTAGGGTATGTATTGTATTTCGAACTCTGATAATGCTAACGTCCAAAGGCCTACCCTTTGGTGTAAAATAGGGCGAGAGAACATATACTTAACCAAATTTCCTCTAGAAATCAAATAAACGGTTACGGGCTGTAAATAAACCCTTAATTTCGTACACGTGAAATGCAAGACATAATTTTTCAATGGCAGAGTAATTACATACACATTTTGTTAACTGTCTACTCAAGTAATAAATCTCCATTTATTCACCAAATTGGTCTTCTTGTGCGACCATTCCAGCTATTGATTCTTGTTCAGCCGATACATACACTTTCATTGGTCGTCCTTAGATTGGTGACACCAATACTGGTGGACTTGATAAATATGTCTTTAGGCTTTCAAAAGCCTTTTAATGCTCTTCTTTTCAGACGAATTCGTCCTAATTTTTCAACTTTAAAAGTGGAGAAAAAACTTTAGTTCGTCGTGCATAGTTAGAAATAAAGCGTCTTAAGAAGTTTACTTGGCCTAGAAACCTTTGCAATTCTTTTTTATTGCTAGGTGATTTACCTCTAAAATGACCTTCGCTTTATTTTTATCAAATTCAATCCCCCTTTTGTGTACTAAGAAACCAAGGAAGTTTCCTGCATTAACACCAAATGCACATTTCAAAGGATTCGATTTTAGTTTATATTGCTTCATTCGTTCAAATGAACATCTCAATTGTTCAAAACGGTCCTCTTCTTTAATGGATTTGACCACTATATCATCTACATACACTTCAACAAACTTGCCTATCATATCATGAAAAATCAAGTTCATCGCCCTTTGATAAGTTGCTCCTGCATTTTTCAGGCCGAAAGGCATAACTACCCATTCCAAATATTCTAGAGACCCAGGATATCTAAAGGCAGTTTTGTGTATATCTTCCTCAGCTATATAAATTTAATTGTATCCTGAATACCCATCCATGAAGGAATACATTACGTGTTCGGCAGTCGAGTCTACTAAAGAATCTACCGTGGGCATTAGATATTCATCTTTGGGTGTGGCTATGTTTAAATTCCTAAAGTCTATGCACGCCCTTAATTTACCATTCTTTTTTAGTACTGGCACGATATTGGACAACCATTCGACATATCTGGCTGTTCTAATAAAGCCTGCTTTTAATAATCACTTCATTTCTTTCTTAATCTCAAAGAGTACATTAGGAGCGAAACGCCTAGGATGTTGTTTATGAGGTTTAAAATTTGGCTTGGTTGGTAATCTATGGTTTATGAGGTTTAAAATTTGGCTTGGTTGGTAATCTATGTTCTACCAAACCTCTATCTAAACCAGGTATATGTTCATATTCCCAAACAAAACAATCATTATATTCATTTAATAAAGCGATTAATTTATCACTAACCTCTTGATCGAGCATTTGGTTGACGAATATTGGGCGATCATCTCCTTCATTGCCAATATTCACTTTAATCAGAGGATCCTGTGTTTGAGCGTATCTAGGCTTGGTGATCCTCATTACTTTGTCGTCCAATTCCCTTATAGGCACTTCTTCTTCTAAACTATCCACCTTGTTAACTTCTCGGCCAATATTTTGTTCTAACTTGAACATTGCAATTTGTCTCTCAATGCTTCCAAGGTTGTTTCTTCTTTCGTCTTGTCCTTACATTCTTTATTGAAAGCCATTAATTTGGTTTTGAAGGTCTGAATATCAGCCATTTGCCTTTGTTGCTTACAACTCATTTAAAACTCATTGATTACTCTTTTGCCAATTACTGGCTCTTCTAGAGCCACTATATTTGGCCTCATTTGACTGAACATTTCAGTGAGTGCATCTATCAAAAACGGCTCTTCACTCTGTGCAACAATTTGAGTTTCTTCTCCATCTTGGACTACTCGAACAGGTCCATAATTTCCTTTGTACATGAACCTTTCCACTGAGTTTGCTTCTGCGACAAAAGGCTTATGATCGGCCTGCACCACTTCTGTTTCACCCTTATCATTCCAAAAAACCAGGCATTGATGGAACGATGAGGGTATACAACGACTTCCGTGTATCTAATCTCTTCCAATAATACATTGTAACTAGTAGGACCATCTATTACAAAGAAGACTATGATCCTAGTAGTTGTAAGGATGACTTTCGTTGGAATCATATCACTTTCTGTCTTTGCAAATTTTCTCATCATCCTAGATGGAATAGTATTTATAGCTGCTTCATTATCAACAAGTACTTTTGCCACAGGTATGCCGTTAACTAAAGTTTTAACGTACAATGGCCTCAAGTGTTTAGTTAACTTCAGGGCTGGTCTCTTAAAAATAACCTTTTCGGCGGCATCTATTTCCACTTCCTATTTGTCCTCTATCGAGTTATCCTTTTGTGATAAGTCAACGTGCAGTATGTCGCACTAAGCTTCTGTTTCATGAATTTCTTTTTTACTGTTTTCTAATGCTTCTTCTTCGATTACCCAACCTGTGGGAGGAGGCATTATTCTTGGAGGTGATCCACACTTTTCAGAGCAAGAAACTCTCTTTTTTCTTTTGGGCGTTCCGTACAGCACGTAATAATCGAAAGAACGTCCAGACGGTTCCCCCAACAAGTCCACTTCACGAACCCCCTCTTGATGTAGTTGCTTCAACAGAGTATTGTGCGATACTCCTCTCTTTCTTCTTTCTGCTTCTAGATCAATTTCCTCTTCGATATCCATCATACCATCATCTCCTTCATCATCGTAGGCACCTCTAGAAATTTGGCCTTCTTCACATTCCAGCACACATGCTTCTTGTTCGTTATCCTCCCTTTCTTCTTCTTCTTTCTCTTTGTTCTTGAACTCATTGGCTAGTAAGTAATTATTAGCCATGACAGGAGGTAACATACCGAACTTAATAGTAAAGAGCTGATCTGGATCTTCTCCATCTCTTCTGTCTCGCTCAAACTTCGATCTCCCAGAAGAAGTTTCTGGCAATTCTTCCATTGATTCACCTGTACCAGTCTCTTCACTGTCTTTGAGAATATTTTGATTGGCTACCTCGAGTAGTTTAGGCACTTTAGGACGTGGCATTCCCTATTGTTGCCTCATCATTCATCCATAGTTCTGTTGAAAACGCCTTTATTGGGTTCTAGTCATTTCGTTGAAGGGTATCACCCTTCCTGCGTTATATTGGAACGAATGCCATACATTTGGTTGGCGTGGTTGTGGTCTGAATGTTCTCCCATTATTTACTGGCCTGAACTACCTCTCAAAAAGCGGTCCCCTATAGAATGATGTACCTCGTCTTCTACCAGGCTGAGCGTTTGGGAAAAAACTAGGGCGATGGTGATACTACCATATCCCTGGTTTCTCTATATTTGCACTCACTTCTCTTTTGCATCTTGCATACAGGACGTCTTCATCCTTTTTGGACTCCTTCCCTTTGATATGTTCAAAGACACTGGGATGTGGCCCAGGGTCCTCTTTCCCATCATCTATAACCAACTTGAATTTTGACAACTTGTTTTTGAAACCAGTCGTCACCATGTTCACCCCAAGTGGCTGTGGAAAAGGATTTTCATCCACTAACATTTTCTTCTTGTCTTTGAACGTAATTCGTCCTGATTCAATGGCATCCTGTAACACATGGCGAAAAATCAAACAGTTGTTAGTCAAATGTGATTATGCATTATGCCACTTACAATATTTTTTACCCTTAACTTGTTCAGGGCTTGGCAATTTATGTTTATCGCTCAGCTTTATCTGTTTATCCTTATATAGTTTATCAAATATAAGGTCAGCTTTGGTTACATCGAACGAGAACGTTCTAACCTTTTTGTTTTCATCTTTTATAGGGTCATCCTTCCCCGAGGTCTAGGCTTAACCATTATAGGACAAGTATATGTATCTCCTTTAATTAATTCGGTCAAACACATTTCGGCTTGATCGTAATATTCGTCATTAATGGTATGAACATCAAAATTTGGGTCTCTATAATAAGTGCCCTTACTAGAATTTTTCATTTTCTCTTCTTCTCTTATTAATCGTTCATACCTAATCACGTTTGCGCTCAATTGAAAAAGATCAGGAAATTCCTTGTCTTGGAATTTCTTTTTCAAATCAAAGTTTAGACAATTTTGAGCGATTTTGACAAACTCCTATTCAGGCAAAGGTACAAAACATTTACTTATTGCTGTCTTGAACCTTTGAAAGAAACCTTCTGCCCATTCATTTGGCATTTGACGCAGACTCGTCAAATCGGCCAAAGTAACTTCAAACTCAGTCTTATAAAACTGAGCATGGAACAATTGCTCCAATTGTTACCATGTTTGAACAGAGTTCGCTGGGAAATTGATGAACCAGGAGAAAGCTACTCCTGTTAATGAACTAGGGAACAACCTCATTTTATGGTAGTCTGTTACTTCACCACTTTGCAGTGTGAATCGCCCTATGTGTTTTAGAGTAGACACATCTCCTAAACCGATAAATAGTGAGAATTCTGGCACTTTATACCCTCGAGGCCATGGATATACTTGGTCTACCCAATCAGGATCTGGCTTTGTGTAAGTCGGCCTAATGACAGGACGTACTCCAAAAGTCATCTGATCCTGTACTATTTTCATAATTTGATTCCTCAACATAATGTTGGGGTCATATGAAACTCCTACAGGTTGGTGATCAGTTGATTTGCTTGAGGCCTGATGTTTGGTCCTTGGTTAGCAACAAAGTTGCCTTAATTTGGGTTGTTGTTACCATTAACCTGAATATTTTTTAATGAACTAGGGAACAACCTCATTTTATGGTAGTCTGTTACTTCACCACTTTGCAGTGTGAATCGCCCTATGTGTTTTAGAGTAGACACATCTCCTAAACCGATAAATAGTGAGAATTCTGGCACTTTATACCCTCTAGGCCATGGATATACTTGGTCTACCCAATCAGGATCTGGCTTTGTGTAAGTCGGCCTAATGACAGGACGTACTCCAAAAGTCATCTGATCCTGTACTATTTTCATAATTTGATTCCTCAACATAATGTTGGGGTCATATGAAACTCCTACAGGTTGGTGATCAGTTGATTTGCTTGAGGCCTGATGTTTGGTCCTTGGTTAGCAACAAAGTTGCCTTAATTTGGGTTGTTGTTACCATTAACCTGAATATTTATTCCATCATAACACTTGGGGCATTCTGTCCATTATTTAGGACATTGTCTCTTATATTTAAGTTACCCCCCAAGTTAGTTGTATCATTACCACTATTCTGATTTGGCATTACACCATCCCCTGGTTTGAAGTAAAGGGACGAAAAGGTGGCTCTATCCCTTGATTGGACTTAGGACTGGGGGATTATGTCCCACAATCGTCCTAGCTTGAAAGTAATTTGCAAGAGGCACAATTGACTGACAAATTTGGCCTACTAACTTATTCATTATTTCATTCAAAGTATTCAGTTGTTTGACTATGTTGTCATAATATGCATTCTCATTCTGGGTAAATCTTTCCATATTATGAATATTTCGAGGATTTATATGTTTAACGACATCTTGTGTGAGTTCTCCAAGTAATGCACGCATGGTTCGAGGACTCAACTCTATCATTGGTTCGTAACGACTGTGACTGCTCTGACTCTGTCCCTCTGTTCGTGGAGAGCTATGCTGCTTCTCGTATCGCTCGATCACAGACTGGACTCCTCCCTGACTTGCAGCTTCCTTATCAGATTTGTGAGGCATATTGTTTCACCTTTTGTATCTTCAACACCAAACACCAAGGTCCCACTGGGCGTGCCAAATTGTTTCGCGCAGATAGTCGCTAACAATTAAAAAGGGATCAGACGATTGTGTAATGAACAAACCTCTTGAGACAAAGTTCCAAAAAGGGGTGTTTTATTGGCGATGATTTACAATTGGAACTAAACAGAATGCCTCCAAGGGGCGCAAGTACACGAGTACTAAAAGAAATGTTTAAATTTAAACTAAGAAATTGAAATTACATATTCTCTGTTTGAGAGTGTTTGATTCGGGGTCCTTTTTTCTCTATGTCTTTTCTTCCATTTATATTCCCTTGATGATTTTTTCGTGATAAACCGCTTGAAAACTACTTGATTGCTTTATAACTACCCATTTTCTTTATGATTACTAACTTGTCGTGGAACTGTCGTCTCTAACTGCTGCCACTACTCTTTGTCGTTCAACCGCCTTCAACTGGGTTCATTGAATCGTGGAATGTGATAAAGTTACTCAATAACTGCTTCAATAACTGTATTTCTAGATAATCATAACATTTTATGTTTGCTAAGATTTTGGGCGATTCGAAGGTATGGGCGAGAACAGGGTCATCGCTCTAGCGACTGTAAGACACTCTATTCGCTCAGATCTTGGGCGTCTTGCAAGTTTGAGCGATGATGTTACTGTGTTCGTGGGCTTCCACTGCATTCATTAATAACCCTGTCTGGGCCTTTATCCTGAATTGCCTAATTGGGCTTCATTCTTTGGGTTATTTGATTTGAGAATTTCTCAATTGGGCTTCATTCCTTGGGCTATTCGATTTGGGCTGCACTTTTAGTATGTCAACAACTGCTCAATGTTTTATTTTAGAAAAATACTGTATAAATCAGATTGCGACGCTCCACTAAATTACCCTTATTTTATCATCTGCAATTTTTCACTATGTGTTTGACATCGTATGTAAATAAGTGATAGAGGCAGAAGTCTAAAAATAGAGAAACTCATTGATTTTAATTGAATCTTGAGAGATAATCCAATAACCCAAAATCCTTTAGCTCTTAAATGAATATTAAGAATTGATTTTTATCAACAAAACCGTTGATTGCGAAAATACTGGCTTGGATCAAGAAATTGAGAAAAAACTCAAAACATTACTTTGTCTAATGAAAAGCCAAAGAAACAATGCAGTGGCTGTTGTTGTAAAGAAAGTAAACCTAATTCACTAAGCTTTTTTTTATGGAGATTAAAATTAGATTTTTAGTAAATTTTAATAGAAATTTTTGAAATGTATGGCTAAAATGTTGTGGGACCCATAAAAAAGTGGTTAATAATGATTGTTTAATTTTGACATAGATAAAAATCTGATTTAAATTAATACCAAACAGGGGCTAAGTTAATTGAAATTGCATCAATGGTGTTGAATTCTTCCAAAAAAAAAAAAAAAACTCCACTTTTAAATAGGAAATTAAAAGAACATAGTGCTAAAAATGAAGTCAAGCTGAAAAAAAAAAAAATGAATTAAACCATAGTTTATCTTCGACACAACGGTATCTCATCTTTACAAATAACCCATATCGAGAAAATTATAGTGGAGGTCTCCTACTTTGTCAAAATGTGCAAATCAATCCCCAACCTTCAATTAAAAAAAATTAAGAAATAGCAGTTATTGATTTTTAGCAGACTTGTTGATCATATAGTCCGAGAACTTTCTTTTTAATGTTTACAATCACGCTTTAAACTTTATATATTGCCTCTTCTAGCAACCTATACATGTCTATTAGCAAGGCATACACAATGTTAATATCCACAAGACGAGTTAGAACATGATGACCAATCAAGCTCCGCAACTCAACACGAACAAACTTCAGCCTGGGAATGCATGACCCAATCTAGATAAACTTGTATAGTGTCGTGGGCTAACCTGGCTTTCATCTTTACGAGCGACATGGACATGTCTATTAACAAAAGCTCAAAAAGGTTAATTTTCATACTGTAGATTCAAGTTACACAATTTAATGCATACCATATTTTGGGCAAAGTAATAATAGCAAGCCACTTCAAAATCGAGCCATATCAATTCGGTATAACCTCTAATATCGACACAAACTCGTGCAACTATTCCTTTCACCTATCATGAAACTAGTGCAATATCAAAATCACCCTGCAAAAATTAATATATGATCGAGTTCTATAGTTGCATATACAAAATTTTTGTTTCTTACACAAGACAAGGAGTGAGAATACATCATCAAAAGCACCAGTCAAAGGACATCTATGCCGTATGCATACAAAGCGACAAGGAAATAATAGAATGGAAACAATTTGAAAGCTAAGTAGTGGTTAGTTGCTGGTTCATATGGGGACTGTATGGTGCCATGTACCTTTCACTCAAGTACCATACGAAAGAGCATAATGGGCCATGATTCGGGTCGGAGCTTTTGTTGTTTTGTTTATTGAGGGATCTTTTTTTCAATTTATGTACCTTCATGTTAATGATTCTTATCGGGGCAGGTACTATTTAGGATACTAGTGGGTTCTGCTGATCACAGATATATGTCAAGATTTTGAGTGATTTTGACAACGATCTCGATGGATCGGTCTTAATATTCCATGCATCATTTACTTACGTATTGTTCACTAGGGGTTTGGCTATAGTGCAAATATCTTTCGCGTCCCAACGATTCGAATTTAAAGATCTCTACCTTATGAGGTACTTAAATTGAATATTGATACTAATTGGACAAGTTGCATAATTGGTATCGATTTTCAAATTAAATTACTCTTAAGGAAGGATGTAATGGAGAGGTTTTGTATTCAAATGGTATATATGTAAGTTAAATAGTCTGAGATCTGAGATAAAATAATCACAGCCCTCTCTCTGAAGGTGTAGTGCTACTTGTGAAGAGCATATGTGAAGTGAGAAAGGTGGTCACACAACGCGCAAAAAACCTATTTTAATACGTGAATATGCATCATTACATTAAACTGTCGATGTAGATCTTAAAATTAAACGTGATTCTCACCAAACTTGAAGTTATAATTTGATGATTTTTGTCTTTTAACTTTAAATTATATGAAGCATGTGACGATTTTAATGTTCCATTCGGTTGGGTTTTTGACCCAAATTACATTGGATTTTTTGGAAAAATATTATTTCCTTTAATCCACGTGATTTTTGATATTGTTTCCATTTTATGGTATTTCTATGGTTGGATATGTACCACAAGTTTTATATTACTGAAATATAGGCTTAGTTATTGTATTTGTTTTCTCCATATTAGTCAATTGAATAAAATACTCAATTTCTCTGTCAATTAACTATTTGCCTTACATATTATTATTTGTTTGCAATCATATGCTTTATAATTAACTCGATCCATCTTTTTTCCCAACAAATTCAACGTTGTTGCATGGAACCATTATTTACTTAATAAAGATAGGTAAAGGAACCTAAAATCATGCTAATTGAAGGGTTTAAGATCTTAGTTCTAATTTTTCCTAAAATGATAGATCGTGTTGCATTCTTGCAAGAGTCGAATTGTTTCAACCATCATTGGGCATTGGCAACTACTTACAAGAAACGGTCTATTGGGAAGAGAAATTTGAATAGGGCGATCGCACAGAATTGAGCCACTCGTCGAGATGGCGTCTCGACATTGGGCGGGCACGCCATCACTGAAGATTCTCTCGTCTACCTGGAGATCTCGACTGCTAATGACATGAATTTTTAAAAATAATAGGTATTAGGTATCTAGTGATGAAAGAAGACAAAGGGGGCACGTAGTGGGGGGCAATTCTGTCAACTGAAAGACGGATACTACTTGTCGGGAATCTTGTGAGCAAAAGGCCTATAAATCATAATTTATGAATAAACTACTATTTTATTAACTTTTTTCATATTTTTAACCAAAATGTATTTGTCAATTAAACACGTCGATATTAGATAGAAATAAGAAAAAAGTGTGAAAATGGTTTCTAAGTTTGTTGGAGAATGAATTTTCAAATTAATTTATATTTCAATTTTGAATAATGTAATATAAATTATAAAAATAATAAAGTAAAGTGTAATCAATGATATAATTAATTAAGAATAAAACAAATTATATAAGATTCGTTGGATGGGATCTTTCAAGAAATGTGTCTATAATATTATTTTTTCATTATTTTTTAATGTTATTGTTTTTATGGAGCTATTTATAAACTATAATTTTCATAAAATAATATATTCAAAACGCACAAATTAAATTATCAGTGCTTACATGTATTCATTAGATCATTTATATACATAGAGAGATTGGATTTGATTCTATTTAAAAAATTTAAAATAAAAAGTCTCTTAAAATATATCTTTAAGCATTAATTCTATAAAATACAGAACACTTTGTATTTAGAAAGTTTTATGAAGATGCTCAAACTCTCTTTCAAATTTACTAATTCCTACCATCTTGATTATGGCATCCTTATATCAAAATAATTTTTATTCTATGTTTGAAAAATAATAGTTTATAATAATTATTTAGATCCTGTTCAATAGGGATTTTGAGAACTGATTTTTTGACCGTTAGGAGAAAAATGGGGGTCACCTGTGAAAGAAGAAGTTTAAAATTACGACTAAAATAGTGAAACAATGTCAAAAAATCAAATTTTTGGGGGGTAAAAAATCACTCCCCAAACACCCCCTTGGTAAATAAACTGCAAGTGAGGATTTCAAATTAAGAAGGTTGGATGATAATAGTAAAGAATGCAGACCCCACTAAACGACCTCGTATTAAAAACTCAAGGAGATGGATGGACACTTATTTGCTTCGTTCTCCGAGCTGTAAAGAGCGTAGTCATATCGTCACCCTCCCTATTCCCAAGAAAGAGATATATGTGCATACGCAGAGAGAGAGAGAGAGATTACTGGTGATGCTTGGGAGTGAGTGTAATAAACTGGTAGATAAGGAGATAGAAACTCAGAAAGAGAGAGAATGTGTATATATCTCTTTGTGCATACAATATAGAGAGATGTTTCTTTGCGTTTACTGTAGCCCTGTGTGTTTACTGTAGCCCTGTGTTAAATTTTCTTGCCGGAATTAATATGGAGTCGTCAGTTCTTGATTCATCGATCCGCATTTTTTGCTTCCTAAGCACTAGCATTGTTTAGCCAGTTGCTTTCATCTCAAAAAGAACTCTCAGTTGTGTCATTTTCAGTTTAATAATTCATTGTTGAGAGCTTTTCTAAACTCTGTTTGGTAAGGAGAAAGAAATATTTATGGGCAAAGAGTGGTTGAATTGGGTTGGCGGTGGGGGTGGGGGTGGAGATCGCTGGTGATGCTTGGGAGTGAGTGTAATAAACTGGTAGATAAGGAGATAGAAACTCAGAAAGAGAGAGAACGTGTATATATCTCTTTGTGTATACAATATAGAGAGATGTTTCTTGGTGCTTACTGTAGCCCTGTGTGTTTACTGTAGGCCTGTATTAAATTTTCTTGCAGGAATTAATATGGGGTCGTCAGTTCTTGATTCATCGATCCGCATTTTTTGCTTCCTAAGCACTAGCATTGTTTAGCCAGTTGCTTTCATCTCAAAAAGAACTATCAGTGGTGTCATTTTCAGTTTAATAACTCACTGTTGAGAGCTTTTTTAAACTCTGTTTGGTAAAGAGAAAGAAATATTTATGGGCAAAGAGTGGTTGAATTGGGTTGGCGGTGGCGGTGGCGGTGGCGGTGGCGGAGGTAGTGGCGTTGGTGAGAGGAATAGGTCCAATAGGAGAAGAAGAATGGTTGGTGAAGTGAGAGAAGCAACTTCTTCTGGCTGCATGTGTGCAGTTTTTCAACTCTTCGATTTACATCATTTTCAGTTTCCTTTGAATCAGCAGCCTGGATATTTCCATCAAGAAGAAGACACCACCAAATCCAAAGGTCTTATTCCAACCTCGCACTTTTTTTTCTCAGTTTGATTTTACAAATATGTTGAATTTTATGAAAAAAATATATTGTCATGCAGGAGTGGAAGCACCAAGAAACAGTTTGGAGTTAGAGGAGCCTGCCATGAAAGCTGCTTCATTTCCCTTGGAGGAAAAAAATTTTAAAATACCAGTAAGTATATATTAATTGTGATTATTTTCCAACGTATAAAGTAAGATGATAATTAATTATTATGCAGTTGAGTTATTGTTAATTTTTGGTTTTTGGATTCTGAAATATTTTTAGGCGCCAATTCAAATGAAATCAAGAACAAGCGTATCAGAATCCAACATCATCAATTCACCAGGAACAAAAACCCCAAATTTAGTAGCTAGACTCATGGGTCTTGATCTTCTTCCAGAATGTGGTTCGCCTGCATTTTCTTCTTCATCAAGTTCGAATCCTTCGAAAACAAAATCCCATTTGCATTCAAGAAACCTGATTCATAGCAGATCAAGAAGCAGTAGAATTAGTTATTCTGATGATGATATTAGCATCAATGGTGCTCGTTCGTTGCCTGAAACTCCAAGAATTTCTTCAGCTAGAAGATCAGATGTGGATCATCATCACAGGCTGTCTTTGCAAATCAACAAAGAAAATATTGGTCAAGATTATGAATATTCTGCAGTCAAGAAAATTGCTACAAGGAGAGGAATTATTCAAGAAAATGATCAAAATAGGAGTCCAGGCCATTATGCTAAGCAGATTGTGAAGCAAGTAAAAGAAAGTTTTAATAGAAAAGTTGGCCTGAAGGATATCACCAACACAATTCAGAACAAAGAGCAAAGAAGGGATGAAAATCTTCTTAGAAAACCACCCAAAGTTTTAACAAGAATCGATGAAGAACTTGTTCATCAGGGCAAGAAATTGACACCAAACAGCAAAAATCGAACTTCTCAGTCTCCAAAATTCGCTATTTCATCATTATCATCAAAGCCAAAGCCTCAAGTTCCATTGCAACAGCAGAAGAATTTCAATCAGAAATGCAAGGAAGTTGCAAGTTCAAAAATCAAGAAACCTCCACAAGTTTCTGATTCTGTAAGGAACAAGAAAGAGGAGATACTAGTTCGGTCAACGTTAACATCATATAGAGTCAACCTAGTAGACAAGAAATCCAAGAAAACTTCATTGTCAAATGAGCTTCCCAACATCAACGTTCCAACCTTGTTTCCAGTCAAGAAAGACCCTTCTCCCCCAGCCACAAAGTTACCTCAGAAACAGGTATGCAGATTTATCCTCCTTTTTTTGATATACAATTTAAGTCCCATAGTTTTAGTTTTATTTTCCATATACAAATGCATACTCTATTATGTTCTTCAAGCTGTGTTTGGTATGCGCTAATTGAATAATATAATGACGAGCCTACTGAACTTTTTCTTCTTTAATATTGTACCGATCGAAGTAAATTTTCTTTTATTTTTTGGTGGATCGATTAAATCACAGGTACCAGATTCTCATGTATTGAAAAGGAGTACACAGTTATCTTGTTCTTCGAGCCATTCGTACAAACATGAAACAGTATTCACCATCCAAGAAAACACCCAACAAGACAAAACAAAAGAGCCTATCCCCTCCCGCGACTACAGACAGTACATTCAAACAATCCTTAAACGAATTGGGATCACAGACAAACCCACCCCAGTAATTTCCCTATACAACTTGCATTCACCTTCTCGCCCCCTCCTTGACCCCTCAATCTTTCACTATCTTGAACTCTTCCACCCCACCACCACGGTTGCCACCACCGTTTTGAACTGCCGCTGCAACAGAAAGCTCATTTTTCAACTAGTGGATGAACTTTTAGCAGAAATTGTAAGACCCCACAACTGTATCGTCACATGTGCTACTTCCAAACTTTCTGGTTCAGAATTGATTGACAAATTATGCATGAGAATACAAAGCTTTCCTGCAGCAAATTGCCGGGTTCTTAAGGATATAGATGCACTGATAGATAAAGATTTCTGTAAGTCTCAACTTGGAGGATCACGTGCGTTTTTCGAAGAAGAAGGTGAAGGAATAGTGAGTGAGATTGAACGTGAAATTGTGGATTCCTTAGTGCATGAAACCCTTGCAGATAACAGTGCCCGTACAGTAGGCTATAACAGAGTCTGATAGATGTCACACGGTTCTTCCACGTGGTAAGATTCAATTCGTTACCTCTTGGCAGTCCACGTGTAAGCGGTCTAAGATTTGTGCAAATCATCTTCTTTTTCTATTTTGACCAACAAAATTTGGAACTTTATTTTTTTCGTTTTATGAATTTGACGTTTAGTGTAATTATTAATTTAATTAACTTTGTTAACATGGATCATGAATGCTTAGTAACGTGCTTATGTTTCATTTTCCTTTTTATCTAAATTTCATTCAATCGACAAACTATTTAAAGAGGGCATTAAAGATATAAAATTAAAAAGTCTGAGATCCAGCCGTTGCAGAAAAGTTGCCTACCCCGTGGTGCAAATTTCAATAAATTAGAGATATTGGTTACAATTTTTTCAAAATTAGATGTAAAAAAAATGGAAAAAACCTCCTTCGCAAGCCCTGTTGTACAGGGCATCTGACATGGGGGGTGGACCCCATGTGTGGGATTCACCTCATGTGTGTACCTATACAAGCTCTGTGCCTGTACAGGTAGCACAATTCAAGAAAAAAAAAATACCCAAACAAGCAAGTACATTTGTACATATGTCACATCACATTTCATAAAGTTTTTCATAGACACACACACACACACAAATAATAATAATAATAATAATAATAAAATAAAAGAAAATTCTTTAGGATCTTAAGTCTACCTTATGTTAGTAAATTCTAATGAAATTTTCCTTCACATTTTAGGAAAGTATACTCCGTCTAGCACATGACTTCATTACTCTCTTTAGTAGCATTGGCTCGACATATGATCTCAATTTTAAGTATCAAGGAAAAAAAATTACTAATAAAGATGTATTTAAGTTGCTTTTTGATGTATCTAGATAATATACACGAAAAATTGCATTCTGCCATTACTATATTTATAGCTTTTTCTTTAACATAACTTGCGATTTGAACGAACAATGAAATAAGATGTTAAGAGAAATAATTTTTTAATGACAATCTTGAAATTAAATAAAAGATATTTTTTTTTTGTTCCATAAAATAAGCTTGTTTATATTTTCATATAGATTAAAATAATATGTGGAAACTATAAATTTACGTACATTTTTATTAGTCCCTAAATTAAAAAATGTTAGTTCATATTTATGGATAATAAGACACATTAAATAAAAGTATATTAAAACATTAATTATACTATCAACAAAAAAGTAATCTATAATTCAGAACAAAAAAATGTAAATCCATCTTTGTAGGACAGAACCTGATGCGATTATCTCACATCATTTGAGGGGTTTGACATGTCCAATTTGAATTCATGTGGATTTATAAAAGAGCGAAAATAAAAAATTGAAACTAGATAAGGACGCAAAGACACAAGTGCAGGGAGTCAGCAATATTTTTAGATTTCTGGAATAGTCAGTGACAAAATTATATTATACACACGTAGAGAGAGACAGAAGCATACGTATGTGTATGTATATTCTATCCTAGGCGTGGGTGTAGATGTACAAGAGACGTGTCGAGTAAGGGAAATGAGTGCCAGTTTTCAGTATTCCTACCACTGTACCACATGATGGACTGAACCGTTATAAAACTGACTGCACTATTCCTCAATTATAATACTATAAACAAAAACATGTGTTATCGATTATTAAAAAAAAAGTTGAACCCCAACCTTGAGGGCTCTCAACGCCCCGCCCATTAAGTATCGTGAGGAAGGTAAATCACGGGATGTGCCCAGCAAACCAGGGAACAAGAACTTGCCCGTACACTGATATCCACAAAGAGTTCAATTACATATCTCAAAAATCAAACCCTCACACTGCGACTGTCAACAAGGTTAAGTCACTCATATCCTTTACACCATTGGGTTTTGCCCCCAGGGGCATGTGTTATCGAATATTGATTAAAAGTAAATCAACAGTGTAACAGATAATAGGGTGGGGTGGAAGAACAATCAATCAAAATCTCGAGTCAATCTCTTTCTTAATTCTATTTAATCTTACTTAATTCAATATACTAAAGAGTCTAAATCTCATGCGAGTTTCCTAATATTAAGTGATATAATTTGAAAGATACGAATCAAGGGTGTATACATGAACAGAATTTGACAACATAATGAATAAGAATTTAAAGTGTGTCAACCAAAAAAATGTGACTCATTTACTAAATATGAACCAAAGCGCACATGGAAATATAAATGTGATGCAGTCAAGAGACACAATTATAAATGTTTTACCAAAAACTGTTTATTAGTACTAGCCAACATTAATGGTGGAAAGAGATCCATGAAAAGAGTCTGACTTGCATATTTCAATGAAAGACTACTATTTGTGCAAGTAAGTTGGTAAAATTGATTGTGACAATTTAAATTCAATGTTAGGCCAACCCCATATTGAAAATAATGTTACTTTGAAGATGGCTTGCAGGGTAAGACCTTGACAAGGGCACCAGTGTCTGAAATTTTCCAGTTTCTATTCTTTCATCGGGAGATAAACAGATGCAATTTATTGCAGGGGGCAGATCCCAGGTTACTTTTTATGATGACAGGAAATATTTTATGAATTTTACGGGTTGGGTTATTGATGTCCAATTTAATAATTTAGGATAGTAATGGAGAAATGAATTTTGTAACTACTTTCTTCTCTTACCTAATTTGGGGAGTTCAAAAATTTCTCGATAGGAGTGAAAGAATTAGGCCAAACAACAGCAGTAACAGGATTAATTCCATCTTTTACAAATGCAACTTTTTTCTATTCTTCTCATTTGCATTGATGACATGTTTGATACATTAGACTAAACTTAACCCGTGATTTCTGATCATTTACGAATGGTGTTAAATTTAACTTACCAATCACGCTTCTTAGGCAAGCCTACCAACCACAAGAAAGCCCTTTCATCAAATCGAGTATCCTCAAATACCTCAAATTTCCTTAGCTCACAGCTCACTTCAAAGTTCAAACAGGCCACAATTCAATTTGGAAGCAGGCTATTTAATATTCTTCTGACTAAGTCATCCAACATGTGTTTAATGAAATTATTATCCACTGCAAAATCGTCTAGGATTATAATTTGGTCCACCCTACTCGTACCAATTATAGCTAAATGTACACTACGTTACAGAAAGTCCTCTTTAATTTAGTTGACCCGAAAATGTACAAGTTTCATCTGCATAATGTCAGGGCCATTATTATAAAATACAGCCTAGAGATGCAAAAAAAAAATTCAAAATAGTAGAGTGCTACGCATTAGCCTATGGCCAGATCTTTAGCTAAACATAGCAGTCTATATGCAAATGTATTATTGAAATGTCAAGGCAAAATTAGAAGCAGAGGGGCAAAACCTCACCGCATATACTGTAAACAAATTCATTCAATCATAAAAAAAAAAAAAACAACTGTAGTTAACGCAAAAACTCCAAATTAAGCAAATTAATGAAAATCTCAAACATTTATTTATTATTTATTTATTTACTCTGATGCTCCATGTCAGTAGTACACTCAGAAAGAAGATCGTGGGAAACTGGAGACGGTCATTAGCTCCTTTTTCTATATGAGTTTCTTCCCGGTAATTCAAATTTCTTGAGAGGATCAAATGGTGGCCGTGTGGCAAATTCTAAGAATAGTTAAAAGCAAATTTGATTCCAAGAAAGGCATTCAATAAGATTTATCTAGTGAATCGGCCAGATACGAATTACCGAAATATAAAGCACAATAAAATTCCTTCGACCATTTTTTCAGAAATTCATAAGCTGTAATGTTTCTTTACCACCGTACATCCTAATCAGTATAACCATCACCCTTCCATGTACTACAGTGCTTTTACCATGTCTCGCTGTTTTATTGTGGGAGTGTCATTGCCTACAAGTCTCCATAAGTTTCATATATGATAATCAAGACAATCATTATAAATCTGAATCAAAATTGCTAATGAATCACAATTATCAAGTTCACAAATCTATCATTAATGAGCAAAATATTTACGAGACGTTCTGCAATTTTAGAGTAGTCATATCTCATGAAAATGAAAGAAATAATTGACTAAGCAGAAAGTTGTAGGATACAAAATAAGAAAAGAGCAGCTAATAAATTAATTTTAAAAAATTGGATAAGCAATATACCTATTCCCTTTAATGCAAGAGATTCTCAAAATGCTACTCTCAACTTCTACCATCCACATCAAACCCAGCCCCAGTCCAACCAGGTGCTGCCGGACCTCTACACTTGGCTATTGCTCCTGTTCCTTTTAGTCTCCCTTGGAACATACTTTTCTTCTTCCCTCTTCCCTCTCCATCAATAACAGACTGTTGGTTTTCACAGTTTGTTAGGGGAATATTACTAAAATTCCCTTGATTAGATATATTTACCACCGATCCACCAGCTCGTTTTGATGTGCTTTGAACTTCTGAAGCATCTTGAATTATACTAGTCTGTGCTGGTTCCCCTGAGTCCACTCCCTAAACATAGAATTCAAGCCAAAGCCATGCAGCTTTTCAGGAAACATGAATGTACATGCAAGTGCAGCTCAATTTCTCTATGTAAATAGTTCATTCTCTTCAGATGAAGTTAGTATATATAAAATACAACAATTGCATTAGAGGGTGTACTAATCAAACTCATTGGTATTAGCTAAAATTCAAAAGGTAATCTTAAAGAAGTGAAAGTTCAGCATCTTGTAGGAGCTCATTTTACAAAAATGAACAATGTGACCTAAGAATGAACTACTTTTTAAAGCCTAAACCGAATAGTTAAAAAGAAGATTACTAAGATATGCAAACTTTGACGACCTTTACTGATTACATTGCAAGTAAGAAGAATTTGTAAACAATTCGAAATGAATAGAAGTAACTTTTCCCATGATGTAAATCAATAGTAAACACAATAAGATTGGGGTCGACTTTCTTAATAATTTTCAATTTGTTAGTATGATGTACTATCATTATAGCATATTGATGCTAATGAATATCAATATCCTCCCCATCTGTGCATTTTGGGCCAAATTCTTTACCCACTTCTTATTGAACAAATGAAATGACTACCAGAAATATAGTAAGCCTTTCTCCTCATTGTTGCTCACTGTGCAAACATGCCAATTATGAAGTACAATGATCAATTGAAGAGAGAAAGCCTATCATTTAATAATTGTATCACACCCCTTGGAAACTGTGTGGTACTAACATCTAAGAAATATTATCAGATTAAGACTGTTAAGGATTGGATTTTCTTGGAAAATAACTAACAGCTAAGAAATAAGAACCATCAGGAAAAGGACATCACACTTGGGCATAGATAGGACCCAAATCTCATACAAATTCAGAAATAATCTCCTACATAAAGATAAACGGGAATTCAAGCTTACAGAGGTCAAGTTAGTGGACAATCTGTTAGGATTTAAAGCCTCCAGCCGCCGTTTCAATTCCTCCAGTCTAGCAAACTGGGAGTTACTACTTTCTTGAACCTGTAAACAAGAATTGTTTACAGGAAAATATAAGCAAAATTAAACAAGTTGAGGTCTCTGTTAAAGGATTCCTACCAGATTATTTAAATCTTCACAAAGCTTCTGCTTAATTGCTTCCTCATCCTTCACAGTTTTTGCTGCTGCTTCCCACACCTAGAATTCAGTGTGATATTGATTAGAGAAAGTAAGAAACTATGAATGGAAGTGGAAAAATCAAGAAACCTGAAACTGACATTATTTTCCTATATTGACAATTAAAACAAGAAGGGCAAAAGAGGAAAAGAAAAACACGGAGTGGGGATAATCTCTACATTAAGAAGCTTAAGTTCCATCCTTAAACTTAAGTAGCAAAATGGGCATTAACCTTCATATAGTACCAATTCTCTACATTGACAAATATTTCGGGAAATCTTGGGATAAGTGAAGAACAAGACACAGATTTGGAAATATTTTTTACCCAGACTGAAACACTTGTTCCAAAATTCTTTTTCCCCTTTAAGACACTATATTCTTATCAAGTATACAGAAAGGTAGATTATAATCTGGCTCAACCATAGGAGTGGAGGTATGAAAGGGATTCTACCTAGTGTCCAAGAAAGGTTATTATCTTAAATTTGAGAAGGATCCAAATCTCCTGGTCGATGTTATTATTTTAAACTTCAGTCCTTAAATTTTCAATTCTTTGATTTATAAAGTAAAAGTTGTTCACTTGTAACAATAGCTGGTGCACTGTCAAATCTTCTTTGAATGAATACACTACCCTCAAGGCAATGTCATAAATAAACTAGAATAAAGATCTCAAAGTACAGAACTAAATCCAAATAAAAGAAGAGCAAGCCATACATCCAGTAGGCAGTAACATAATAGGAAAACCATGAGAGAGGGGAATGTTGTATGAATATTGCATTGTCGTGAATATTTTGTGCACTTACAATTTGTGCAAAAGTCCAAGCCTGAATATATTCTAAAAACGGCGTACCTGTTTCGCTTGTGATTCTTTCAGCTTAGCAATATGAATTCTTTCGGTTGACATTTCAATTTTCTTTCGCATGTGTTCAAGTGCTGGTGGTAAGAAAGAGTGTAGCCAGACTTGTCAGGACATATTTATAATACATGAAGTAGCAAAGACAAACTCATACCAGCTTTCTTTGGCCCAGCAGTAAGCTTCATCTCCATGGTGAGATTTGATAATTCTCGTTCAACATCCCGAATCCTGGAATAGTTTTCTGCAATGTATCTGGCAAAACGGTGCGGATGTATCACGAACATTACTAGATTAGATAATTGATTATTTGAATATCTAACTAATAAATCATGACAACTATTTCATGTGCACTTTCCATACAATTTATGGGAACTCCTATGAAAGCCTAATTTTCCACAAGGAAACAAAAGAGAGCCTTTTAGCAGTATCCTAATTTCAACCAAACTAAAGCTCTGAATATATGACAACTATTGCTTGTGCACTTTCCATATATTTTAATGCTAATTTCTTGCAAATTGTAAATGAAATTTTCAAAAGCAACTGTTGCGTGAACTCTCTAATAACATTTGATGGAAAAATTGCAGACTTAACTTTCTTCTAGTAATAAAATAGTCCAACAAAACTTTATTGTTATGATTGCTCTTTGTCAACACCTGTAGATTTTGCTGTACATGGATTACCAATTAAGAACTTTGTAAATAAAAATTTCTATATTTCTTTTCAGTGCCACAACGCAAGACATCTGAACCTTGATTACATCATTAACCTTGTTTCTGTGAACTAAGAAGGACACTATGCATGTTAAGTGATTCATCTCAAAGACTTAACAACTTTATGCTGATGCTTTATGTTAGCAAAAGCCACCCACAATATATAGTGGGTGTCATCAGCTCCCCGAGATGAAGCTTCTATAAATATCTCCTGATAATTTGGACCGTATATTCATTCCAATAAATTATTTCCAGTTAGATCATCCACAAAACAAGATGCAAGGATGTAATTGAAGCTGGCCGGTCAACTCAATGATAGGACCTTTCACATGGTAGGAGGCAACCCAATATCTTGTTTCTTGATTAGTGTAGAATCTGGTTAAAGGCAAAGGAAGCAATTGGCTGGGCACCATTTGCAGAGGTCGATTACTTCAGCGCTAGAGTGGTGATTGACATCAAGATGGACACCCCATTGAGGTGGTGGGAGTAAGAACACTCAGATGACAGATGGAATGTCAGTAACATCACTTTTCTTTTAGAGGCAACAGATGGTGATGATTTTTCCAACTTTCGGAAAAAAAGGGCAAAACTGGAGGTTTGCTGGCTAAAGTTACAGAGGCAACATCGATTTTCGAAGACTGTTGTTTGATTATATCAAAGCCAACATATTATAAATTCATTGCCGTTATTGTAGAAGTCAATCAATTTTGAAGTGGTGTAAGAGATGAGTATTACAGGAGTTTAATTAGGTTCGGATAAATCTGCTACTGGGTCATTTATATGGTAGAGAACTCTGGTGGATTGATCTTCTGAAATGAGCAACCTAGAAGAGCTGTTCGAGATTGACAGTCAAACAAGATTAACGTATTTCTTTCTTCGGTATATAACATGAGGACCAACAGGAAATGGACAGATATGATGGTTTTTATGCCCTGATTTGAGCTCGAATAAAAATCTTTTTAAATTGGGAAATTTATGTGTAGCAAATGAGTTGGTCTATGCACAGTCAGTTACTGAGCATTCTCGATTCAAAGAATGTGGATTGGGAAATTCACCACCCAATCTTTGCAGTTGCAGCTGCTTATGAAAGTAAGTGATTTAGTTCTGGTGGAAGGCTATGACAAAATTGAGACTCCACCACCACCATGCAAAAAGAGAAATGAAAAACATAGGAAACTAAGGAGTTTGTTGGCAGTTAATATTCTTAACAAGGAAGAGAGGAATCTACATCAGCCACAATTTTATGTTAAGGGGTTGGGAGAAAAGTTCAGCAATTTTTCTCCACACTCCCCTTCATCGGCTCAAAATATGGAGTTTGATGTTAAAATTGTTTGTTGTACAATATTGCAATGTCAGAT
Source organism: Olea europaea var. sylvestris (assembly GCF_002742605.1). Classification (NCBI taxonomy): domain Eukaryota; kingdom Viridiplantae; phylum Streptophyta; class Magnoliopsida; order Lamiales; family Oleaceae; genus Olea; species Olea europaea. Next base: position 26,977,855 of record NC_036247.1, read on the forward strand.
GGTGACAATCCTATGTAGACTTCTTGGCAGGTAAAAGGCTGTGAAGTCGATAGAAGACATGTGTCGAAGCTTGCAACAAAGTATATTTTATGGATGATTTGGAAGGAAGTAACAGGGAGCTCTTGAAGGTGTCAAGAATACTCTTTAGCATTAGTTGTTACCTTCCCCCACAGTCTTGATCCTCCAAATCCACTACAAAATTTAAAAATGACTGGATGTGTTTTTTGGTTAAAAAGTTCTGTTACAGTCTTACAGATAGGGGATAGATTCTGATTTTGCTAGCATCCTTCTTGAATAATATAAGGTTTCCTCAACGAGTTACTGATTTTGCTAGCATCAAAATTTTGGAACATTTAGTAAAGAAGAATTGTGTAATCTAGCACTACATTGTGGAATGGAAATGTAAGAATGTAATATCATATATTTCATCATTTTATGCGATCCAGTTTAGAGGCCTAAATTATTTATTTTTACAGAGTCACTCTAATGCTTATTGTAGATCAGCACGTTGTTGCAGTTTTAAAACATAATCCTTTTTCATCAAATTAAAATTTACACATTCAGTTATTTCTAGCCATATGTAGCAGATAATTGCACGAAGTTGTTAGGCTTCATAGCTTTTTTTGCCATTGTTTTCACAAAATAATTGTTCTTGATTACTAAAGCAATAGAGACAGAATAATCAATTAATTCTGCAACATTGTATACTTCAACTCCATAATCCAAGAAATATTCAGCAAGACAAACGATCAGTTGTTAACAAAGTAGCGTGCCCTTGAAACGTATAGGATTTAAGCTCTATTATGATATAAATATAAAATTTAACTTAAATATAACAAAATAAAAGCAAGCACAATTCAGAGACGAGAAGAAAGTTAACGTACTTTCTCAATTGAAGCTGCTCTTCCTCTATTATCTGAAACCAAAATACAACACAAAATATCACCATATCAGAACTCCATTAATACCAATTCACCATTTACTACGTGTGTGCGTGCGTGTGTGTAAATTCTGAACTAACCTTCTCTGTGTAGGCGATGACGGGTGATTCTCGTGCTATACCATCGGACCCGATCTCTGGCAACAACAACGGCCTCGCATTGTAACTGTCATTCGGACTCGGGTTCAAATTTGAGTTAGTTTCCATTGATGGATCTCGGTGATGAAGGAATCAAATTATCGAATTCTGTGATCTGATAAATTGAAGAGAAGTTGGGATTTGGTTAAATTGGTGAAATTATTGTGAACAATGCACATGGCTTTGCTGGTGTTGGCGTTCGGGTGACGGTAACTCGTTAGTTTTCTGGCGGAAATATAGGGTAAATCGCGCGCTCGGCGCTCCATGAAAGCCTTTGAAACAATTTCTTTGGCCTCTTTTTCGCGTGTTTGGCTAAACTTTTTGAAACATTTGGCTAAACTTTAAATAAAATATTCATTTTGTTATAAAACTAGAGGGGAGAAAGAAAATAAGAGAAGAAATAGAGAGTCAAAACTCAATTTATGTTATTATCAATCAATGTCCTATATTAATAAAGTCTAAAATAAGGGTTACAATTGGAATAAAATAGATCTTCTAAATTAGATAAGATTTATCCATGTATCGTGATAATACTAAATAATCTTCAATAATTATCTCATTATTTTATAGCACTCCCCCTTTGATGATTATTTGTACAATAGCTGCCTCGTTAAATATCTTGTTTAATAAAAATCTAATGGGAAAAAATCAAACAAAGGAAAAAAAAAAGTACAGTTTATTATCGATATTTGGGAGTATAAAAAAATGTTGCCTCACTAAAATCTTGTTGGGAAAATTCAGTGGGACAAAACCTAGACTAAGGAAAAAGAGTACCGCTACTCCCCCCTAAAAAAAATCACTGAAGATCTTTGAGTCGTGCATTATAATCTTTTGAACCAATTTTTTAAATGTATAAGTTGGCAATTTTTTGTGAATAAATCAGCCACATTGACACTTGAACGAATTTGTTAGATATCAATGTCGTCATTCTTTTAAAGCTCATATATAGAAAAGAATTTTGGAGAAATATGCTTCGTCTTGTCACTTTTGATATAGTATCATTTATGTTGTGCAATACAAGCTGCGTTATTTTCATACAAAATTGTTGGATTATCTTTTATTAAAGTTAACCCGCATGATGCTTGGATATGATAGGTCATGTTTTTCGTTCATGCACATTTTCGATCTATTTCGTGGATTGCAATAAATTCAGAATGATTTGAGAATGTAGTTGTCAATGATTGATTCACAGATCCATGATATAACAGTTACTTCACGTGTAAACACATAACCTGTTTGTAATTTAACTTTATGCGGGTTAGTCAGATAAGCTGTATCTACATGTCCCACTAAAACAGATTCCGACTTTTGAGAATAAAACAATTTCATATCAATAGTACCCTTTAAGTAATGAAAAATATGTTTAACACAATTCCAATGTCTTAGAGTTAATGTACAGCTATATCTTGCAAAGAGATTTATAAAAAAAAAAGTTACGTCGAGTCGAGTGTAATTTGCAAGATAAGTTAATGTTCCAATTACACTAAGATATTGTACTTCGGGAAGATCATGAACATTTTCTCCATCTTCAAGTGAACAAAATGGATTTTTTTCACATCAAGTGATCGAGCAACTATAGGCGATGTCAATGGATGTGCATTATCCATATAAAATCATTTTAAAAAGTTTTCTGTATACGAAGATTGGTGAACAAATAATCCATCTGCGAAATGTTCAATCTGCAATTCGAGATAAAATTTAGTTTTTCCCAAATTCTTCATCTCAAATTCATTTTTCAATGAATCTGCAGTTTTGTTGAGCTCTTCAAGAGTTCCAATTAAATTTAAATCATCAACCATAATTCTAAATCCAATATTTGTTTTCTTTATGAAATCACATGAGCGTATATCGTCATTTTTATAGTATTCATTCAACAAATACTCGCTAAAACGATTATACCACATTCGTTCAGATTGTTTCAATTAATATAATGATCTGAAAAACATGGTTTTCGGGCATGTATCACTTGAGTTATGATTCAGGCATATTAAATCTTACAAAGATAACATTAATAGTCATGTCAGATGAGTTGACTATCACGTATTTCAAATTTCATATATTGTTAAGATAACATTATATAGGCTTGTGATTTCATCCACTATAATCTTTGTGAAATTCACTATATTAAAAGTCGTGCATTACACATTACGACTTCATTTTTTTCATTTCCTTTTCGTATAAGTATATACTTTTAGATTTTCGAATTACAGGTCCAAAAACTTCATGTTTCTCTAGTAAATTCAATTTAAGATTGCGTCCCTTTTATTTGACCAAACATTATTTCGATCGATATATTTCAACGTATTTATTTCGATTCCTCACTATTCATAATATGATGCAGTAAATCATGTGTAGAAGCATTGTCAACAACCCTTTTTTCTTGATTCTATTTATTTTCCCATAATAACATAATTTATTGAGATCTCTCAAGTTTTAACATATTAAATACCTAAACCTCTGCTGATAATTTATAATTTGTTATGTCTAAATACTCATTAAGAGTATATGCCTTCTTAACGAGACCATATTTGCTAATTGCTCCATTTTCATTTGAAGATTTTTTGTATTAGAATCGAATACTATCAAGCTTTGGGCGTACCATAGATATATTAAATATAATACTAACAAATTGTCCTCATAGGACATCAATTCGTGTTGGAGCATTTAAAACTAGTGCGCGAGGTATTGTTTATCTTTTTTATCAATAAATGTATTTAAATAAATTATCTTTTGAACTTTTGGTTCGAATGATATTTTGTGAAGATTTAGAAGATGATGCATTTATACATTATTTTTCAACCTTTTAATCTCTTCCCCTGACTGCTAAGAAAATTATCCAATCAATTTGACAATCATTTTTTCAGCGTTACAAAATATCACCCATTTGAGATAATAATTCAAACTACATAATTATTCTCAACATTCTTTATTTTTTATTTCAGTGCATTGTGGTGTTCAATTTTTACATATATTGCACTATCAAAATATTTAGATGAAAAAATTAGGATCTGACCATAAGTTGATTGTGATAGAGAGAGTTATGATTTTGGCATGATGCGTAATAGAATTCCCTAAATAAAAATAGAAAAATACTTTCTCAATTAAATTAATTGGACTCATTTAACAAACGATAGTGTTAAATCATTTATCGATATCTCAACTAAAACTTATTAAAATGTTGAGATTTATGCCCACTAGCATTAACAAGACATGGTCTTGATTATATAATCTGAAAATTATGCTTATAATTTGAGCAATAATTTCACAAACTTTAGGTTGCGAACACTATGCAATCATCTAGTATTTGTATTGAATCTATTCGATACAAATAATATTTAGATGGTCAATGTGATGGGTGATAGGGTCTCATCTATCACCTTAATTAATTTTTAGAAATATAAGGAATTCAATAATTATTTTAGCTAGTGATGTTTAATAACAATTTCGAATCCGTTACTATATGTTTGCTCTCGTTTTTGTTGTTTTTGATGTTGAAACGATTTTTCTTTATCCATGGGCAATGAGTAATAAATGACACATTTGATTGAAAAATCTTCTGATTTTTCATTGAATATCCATTAATTTTTTTTAAATTCACATCATTATTGGTCTAGTAATGGTCCAACTGGTTGTGCCAAATAATAAAATCAAATTTAACTTTTGATTCAACATGAGATATAATTCAATTTTTTAATTTCGAGAAATATGATTAAACATTATATGATCATATAATGATCAATGTCCACATAACATAAGTCGTATGTTTTCCTTCAGGGATAAACCCAAATTCATAAATTACACATAATATATTCTTCAAAATATATGTTCTTTCAAGAGAACGTATTATTTTATTATCACTTATTTAATAGCAATATCAATATTCATCTGAAATATTGGAATTGTAGTGTTATGCTCTTTAGGAGCAATGACATGTTATTATTTGAAATAATAAATTGAATAAGAATTTACTCTTAAAACTAAAAACATAATTTACATTAGATCATATTTAATTATACTCTTCTGGAGTAAGTAAAATCTAATTAAAATATCTGTCAATAATAGTGTGCTACTTCAGTAGCAATAATATTCCCTTTTGAAATATTAATAATGTTGCGCTCTTCATGAGCACTAACAAATAATCGTTTAAAAACATTAATTCTCCATGAGTATGTTTTCTAAACAAATATTAATATTTTTAGAGTTGTACTTCTTCGAAAGTACTTCATATTTTACTATTGCTTCGTCAGCAATAATTAATCAATATCTTAATTTGAAATATTAAAAATTGTAATTCATGTTTTTTATGAAAAATATTTCTATATTCTTCTAAAATATTGAAAATTATAATTTATGCTCTTCAAGAGAAAATAATATTCTTATGGAATATTAAAAAAAATAGAGTTCATGATCTTCGGAAGCAAGTAATATTCTTCAAGAATATTAATTATAATGTTGTACTACTTCAAGAATAACAACAAAATATTCTTCGAGAATATTTATAGATTGTATGTTATTGTAAACTAGATCTATATTATTGTATTCAATAACTCTAATTTAAAATTTTGTTCAATAGAAAAAAGGAATTAACGAGTACAAATTATAAGAAATATATCAACATTTAATTAAACCCAAATGATATTAATCATATAAAGGTATTCATAGTACAATCAAAGTCATAATTGCATCGAATATTATCGGGGAAAACATAGCTTGTTAAGATTAGTGAATAATTAGTATTCAATTAAAATAATTACGCATACTGTAAAGATGATTCTTTTATATCAGAATTTGAAAAAATGAAAATTTGGTGGCAAATAAAAATCATAAATTAATTGCATAATGATTGCAAATAAATTTTAAAAAATGTATAGTGGCAAACAATTTTATTGGTACCCCATTTGGTATACATTAATGTTAAAATAAGAATAAAAATATTGCTGTTATGGGCCCCACACAAGAGATAGAAATTCAAATTTGGTGGCTTGATGTCTGGATAACGGTCATATTTTTAATTTTGATGAAGAAAAAATAGAAAACAAACAGTGGCTGGAATTCATTCCTTTCTAGTTAAACAAGTCAAAACATGTACAATCAATCACCCGAATGTATTTTTCACATTTTGACCTAATATTGATGGACGTTTCACATAAATTTTGAAAATTAAAATCATTAACAAGTACAAAAACTTCAACCCACATCAAGATCTACTTACAGTTTTTAGTATTATCAAACCAGTCCTATTTCAAAATCCAAATAATAACACAACAACAATTTCTCACACATATGTGTGTTCATAAATGTTCGCATATACACTTACATATATAAATATTGTGATGAGGAAGAAGTAGAATTACTTGAAAGGAAAAGATTCCCCTATTTCTTTCTCTAGGAGAGCATTGTGTGTGTGTGTGGGGGCTATTAAATTCTTCAGCCCTTGGTGTTGCTTTGGTCTAGTTTTCGACTATGGATGGAAACAGGTCAAATTTGATCAAATCTGACGATGGGCTAAGGTAGATTGAGGTAGTTAGTGATAATAGAAACAACTAGATGGCAATGGCAAGGACGAGAATTATAAAGTAGGCGAGTACGAATGGCAAATAGATCTTTTTTTTTTTCTTTTTTCTTTTGAAAGCATATTTTGAGTTATATAAAAAAAATTAAACTATCATGCTGATAATGTATTATAAAACTGAAGGGAAGGGAGAAAATAAGATAAAAATAGAGAGTTAAAACTCAATTGTATATTATTGTGAACCAATACCCTATATTTATAGGGTCTAAAATAAGAATTACAATTGGAATAAAATAAATATTCTAAATTGGATAAGACTTATCCATGTATCATGATAACACTAAATAATTATCAATAATTATCTTATTATTTTACAACATATTTTTCATTTTCATTTTCTAATTCTATAATTTGTAAAATCTCCATAAGAATATTTTGAAAAAATAATGATAAATTAATAACTTTGTTAAATATATAAAATTATAATTTCGCTAAAATCATTGAGGGAGTTTCTTAATTAGGTTCTTTCACGAGGACTTAAACTTGTTGCGACATATGTCATCGAGCTGTAGAATACATAATGATTAGTTAAAAATAAAATCAACATACCCATTAAGAAGCGAGCAATAAGCAACAAATGGAGAAATCATAAGAGTTTGCATAAAAATAAGAATTGAAGTGATGATTATGATAATAGAACACATTTGGGATTGGTTGGTACTTTCCTTTTTGTTTCAATTTCATGTTTATTGCTTATTTATGCTTTAGCCATGAGTCCTATTTTATCAAAAATTTATTTTTTTAAAGCTCATTTCCAATCACATATTCTCCGGCAAAATAATATTACACATCAACCGAAAACTTTTTCTTCATTTTAACCACACCTAATCCAAAAAATTCTATTCAAAAATGCATCTTTCCTATCAAAATGTGGCTCAAACAAGGATTCAATAATTGAATAACTTTTAGATAAAAGTTAATTAAATAATTGTTTTAAAACTCTTTGATTTACCCAGAGCCGATGTCGGGCGCAACATTTATTAAGAAGGGGATAGCTGGCTTATTTCGCTCCTAATTCCATTTAGCCTTTCTCCAGAACTATTTTGACTTTTAATACCGATATGGGACCACCTTCCAAAATCAAATGCAACCGATTCAAGAATAGTTGCTCACTCGATCGTAGGTCATTTATGTGCTCGATCGTATAGAGTAAGGAAAAGAGCAAGTGATAGTCATTCACCGCCTTGAGCGGAGCCTAGTCTGGGATCGAGCCATTGAGCCCTAGCATCTCTCAACTTAGATTCGACATATCCAGTCTTAGCAGTAAATCCTCCCTCCAAAAATGGACAACATTCGCTCTTTGACACATCGTAACTCGTAATGGGCATGGTATCCCAATAGTCAAAGCAGAGAAAAAGAGAAGAGTTAGAACAAGAAGGATTAGTCAGCACTACCCACCTCGATGATGCTAAAATAAGACTTAACTATGTATCGTGATAATACTAAATAATTATCAATAATTGTCTCATTATTTTACAATACTCCTCCTTGACGATTATTTGCACAATAACTATCTCATCGAAACTTTGTTTAACAAAAAAATAAATGGGAAAGAATGCCAATAAATGAAAAAAGAGTATTAATAATTTGGAATAATAAAATACTGTTTCATTAAAACCTTGTCAAGAAAATTCAATGGGACAAAACTTGATCGAAAAAAAGTATAGCTATTCCTCTTGATTTCAATTCTTGTATCAAGTTATCCATTTCTCACACATCAATATTTTCAATATTACAATTTTTAATTAAGTATGTCTCATCTTGTCTTATATAGTCTTCAAATAACACTATCTTCATAAGAGAAAATTTATCATCCTTTAATAATTGTAGCAACATCATGATTCGAGAAATAGCTTTTGTTTATTTTTTCGAGAGTTTCATACACATAAGAGTATATATTTTGAGGGTAAATGCCTTGTAGATCGAGGACATCATTGCACGAAGAATATGTCTTGTTAAAACCTTTAGAAAAAATCCTAATGAAAGAAAAAAGAGTATATTATTCATTTGAATACGTTACAAAAGTTGCCTCATTAAAAATTTTGTCAGGAAAACCCAAGGTCAGGAAAAAAAGAGTAGAACGCGTATTTATATAAGTTTTTGCGACATTTATTATGTAAAAAATTGTACATTTCATATTACGACTATACTTTTTCCATTTTCATTTCACGTAAATATACACCTTTTGATATTCGGACTATGGATCCAGGAACTTCGAATTTCTCTAGTAAATTCATTTTACGACCATCACGTTCGAAAATTTTCATATTTTTTTGGTAAATTCTTTTACTGGGATCGTGTCATTTTATTTGGCTAATCATTAATTCGATTGATGACATTTATTTCGATATCCTCGATATTCGTACATCACGTGCAAAAGTATTGTCGACAATTTTTTTCTTTTCGATTCTATTTATTTTTTGTAATGATATAATTTTTTGAGATATCTTAAGTTTCATTATTTTCAAATACCTGACCATCTTCTGAGATTTTATGATTTGTTACGTCTAAATACTCATCAAGAATATATGCCTCTTTAATTAAAACCATCTTTGTTATTTTATGATTTGTTACGTCTAAATACTCATCAAGAATATATGCCTCTTTAATTAAAACCATCTTTGTTAATTGTTCCATTTTCGTTTGAAGATTTTTGTACTAAAATCGAACATCATCATGTTTCAAACGTGCTATAATATGTCAAATATAACGATATCAAATTGTCCTCCTAGGACATCAATTAATGTTTGAGCATTTTAAAAATTGTGCACGAGATATTGTTTATCTCATTGATCAATAAATACATCTAAATAAATTATATTTTAAACTTTTAGTTCGAGTAATCTTTTGCCAGGATTTAGAGCATTGTGCATTGTTTTTCAACTTCTTAATTCCTCTCCCTAATGTTGAGAACATTGTCCAATCAAAATTGATAATTAATAAATTGTGTTATTAAAAACACACATTTGAGATAATGGTTCAAATTACGCATTTATTCCCAGTATTCTTTATTTTCTATCTCAGTACATTGTGACGATTCAATTTTATATATATTGCACTATCAAAATAATTAGATGGAGGAATTAGACTCTATCCATAAACCAATTATAATAGGGAGAATTATAGTATCGACATGATGCGTAATAGAATTCCCCAAATAAAAATGGGAAGCACTTTGTTCTCGATTAATTTAATTGAAGATGTTTAACAAATAATAGTGTTAAATCATTTAGTAACATTTAAACAACACTTACCCCCGCTTGGAGGACATTTTGTGGAATAAGAAATTAATTTTTGGACCTTTTGTTGGTCACCTGAACCCACGTGAGAGTGTACTGGTAAAAAAAAAAAAAAAAAAAAAAAAAAAAAAAAAAAAAAAAAAAAAAAAAAAAAAAAAAAAAAAAAAAAGGCTGCCAGCAGGTGCTAACGGCAGAAAAATGATTTTTTTTGTCTAAAAAATGCCCTCCAAATACCCTCTTATTAAAATGTTTAGATTTATACCCACTAGCGTTAATAAGATACGATCATAATTATATACTCTAAAAATTATGCTCATAATTTAAATTTTGAGCAATAATTTCGTATACTTCAGGTTACGAACATCATGCAACCATCTAATATACGTATCAAATATATTAGATACAAATAATATTTAGATGATCGATGTGGAGTACGGAGCTCCATTTATCATACTAACTATTTTTTAGAAATATAGAAAATTCAATCCCTATTTTAGCTAGTAATGGTTAATGAAAAATATTCATGAAGGAGAACAAACATCATATAGGATTGTATTGAATAATTTTTTGGTTCGTCATTGAATATTCATCTGAATTTTTAATTTCGCATTATTATTAATCCTGTAATGATCCAACTAGTCATACCAAACAATACGGTCGAATTGAAACTTTTTGGTTCAATGTAAGATATAATTCAATTATTTAATTTTCAATAATATGATTAAACTTATATAATCATATAGTGATTAATGTCCACACGACATAAATATGTTTTCTTTTAGGAATAAACACAAATTCATAAAGTACATATAATATATTCTTTAAAATATATGTTATTTTCAAGGGCACATTGTATTTTTTGGTTGCTTCTTTAAAAACAATATCAATGTTCTTCCAAACTATTGGAATCATAATGTCATGTTTTTCAGTAACAATGACATATTATTATTTGAAATAATAAATTGCATTAAAATTTACTTTTTAGGAGTAAAAACATAATTTACGTTAGATCGTATTTAATTATGCTCTTCGGGAGCAAGTAAAATCTAAATAAAGTATTTATCAATAATAGCGTGTTACTTCAGGAGCAATAATATATGTTTTAGAATATTAACAATGTTGTACTACTTCAGAATCATCAATAAATTATTGTTTAAAAACTTTTAACTCTTTATAAGTATGCTTTCTAGACAGATATTGATATTGCAGAGTTGTTCTTTCGAAATGCTTTATATTTTATTATTGCTTCTTCATTAGCAATAAATCAATACTTTTATTTGAAATATTAAAAATTGTAATTTATGCTTTTCACGAGCAATATGTCATATTCTTTTATAATATTAAAAATTATAATTCATGATTTTCGGGAATAAATAATACTATTCTAAAATATTAAAAAATATAGTTCATGCTCTTTGGGAGCCATATATTATTTTATAGAGCTGTGTTTCTTCTTGAGAAACAATAATTAAGAATGACTTCAATAATTGACATTTTATTGCTAAACATAAATAAAACAATGATGAAACATAAATTGCACACCACAAATAATAATATTAATTAATATATAAGCATACACAAAATATTGGCTTGAATTCATTAAATAACATTAATGTGCAACGGCACTAATAAATCATAAAGTCAAGATATAGCAAAAAGTTTTATTTATTTATTTATTATTATTATTATTATTATTATTATTATTATTATTATTATTATTATTATTATTTTTTAAATGAATAGAAAGAGAAACTCTTATCTTTAATATTTTTCTAGAACCAGAAATTTTAAAGAAATTCCTTATCTAGATAATATTTCTCAAAGAATTAAAAATCAATTTTAAATACAAGACACCGTCAATTACATGAGGAATTAATGGAAGTACGAAAGAACATATAATTCTCGCGTGAATAAACTCACCCGTTCAAAGACTTACAATTAATTAACGGAAACATCATTCTCAGTCACTACATTCAAATTTCACCTTCCAATGTGCCAATTTTCCTTTTTTCTAAATTTACGTTCAAACTAATTCACTTTTTAGAAAATCGTGCTCATAACGTATTATAAAATTATAGGAAAGAAAGAAAATAAGAAAATAAATAGAGAGTCAAAACTCAATTATATTTTATTAAGAGTTAATGCCTTATATTTGTTTGGTTCAAAATAAGAGTTATAATTGAAATGAAGCAGATCTTTTAAACTAGATAAAACTTATTTATGTATAATGATAATATTAAATAATCATCAATAATTATCTAATTATTTTACAACAATAATAAATAGATATTTACAGGGGTGTCCTCTATTCAGAGTTTAATAGATTTCTTAATATTTATAAATTTCTATGGATTGTCTGATATTTATAAAATTTGGGTGTCCTCAATTTAGAGTTTGATGGATTTTAAACTTGCATAAAAATTGAGATGTCCTCAATTTAGATTAAAATTTAATTCATTAAAATGCAGGTGTCATCAAACTGGATTTTTAGAAATACTTATAAATTTAGGTGTCCTCAATATAGAATTTAATAGGTATTTTAGAAATTTAGGTGTCAATAGGGGTGGCAGTGGGCCCAGTCGAGCCGGCTCGGCTCGTTAACCCACGAGTTCGGCTCGGACTCGTGGCTCGTTTTTTACGAGCCGAGCTTGGGCTCGGCTCGTTGCTTGTGGACGAGCTCGGACTCGGCCCACGAGCTCGTGGGCAGGGCCGGCCCGAGCCGAGCCCACGATGTAAATTTTTCAATTTTTATTGATAAAATTTTAATTTTTTTTCACTTTTTTGGACGAGCCGGCTCATGAGCTCGGCCCCACGAGCCGCTCGTCGAGCTCGACGAGCCGAGCGTTGGAATCGACCCCCACTCGGCTCGAGCTCGTCATTTGACGAGCCCGAGCAACCCACGAGCCGAGCTTTGACGAGTTGAGCCGCGAGCCGAATGACGAGCCCGAGCAACCCACGAGCCGAGCTTTGACGCGAGCCGGCTCGGCCCAATTGACATTCCTAGGTGTCAACGATAACTAATTGATTTAAAAAGATTTCATTAATTAAATAAATTTTGATATATTTTGAAAGATTTCAAGCCATAAATATAATTACCAAAAATCTGTAACAATTTTATCTCAAACTTAAAAATTTCACAACTTTTCTCACTTCTCTCTCCCCCCCCCCCTTCCCAATGTGAACAGTTTTCTTCTTCTCCTTCTAATTTCCCACAATTTTGATTTTTTCTTATTGAAAAGATACTATTGATTTTTTTCTTCTCCCTCTCTCACATTCTGTTGAATATGTGGGTAAAACCATTTTTTTAGAAAATTTGTAATGACCCATCACATAATATTTATGAACTAAACGTAAAGCCATGATAATCTTGAAAAGAGCATATGGACTCCCCATTTTTCTTGAATCCTACTACGTCTAGATTTTGAGTAAGCCTTGATCGAGCAGATCAAAAAAGAACTGTAGAAATTTTAGGCAAATCCACTAAAATCTATAAAATCCATGTAAATCTATTAAAATCTACAAAATAAAAATTCATTCAAATATTATGAAATCTATTAAATTCTATAAATACCATACAATCCATGAAAATTTATAAATATTAAGAAATATATTAAACTCTGAATTGAGGACACACTCGTTAATAGATTTCAGAAGATTTGAATGAATTTTTGCTTTGAAGATTTTCATGGATTTTATATATTTTAGTGGATTTGACTAAAATTTTTATAGTTTTTTTTGATATGCTCGAATCATGGCTTACTCAAAATCCAGACGTAGTAGGATTCAAGAAAAATGGAGAGTCCATACGCTCTTTTCAAGATTATCATGCCTTTTTGTTTAGTTCATAAATATTATGTAATGGATCATTACAAATTTTCTAAAAAAATGGTTTTACTCACATATTCAATAGAATGCGAGAGAGGGAGAAGAAAAAATCAGAAGTATCTTTTCAATAAGAAAAAATCAGAATTGTGAGAAATTAGAGGGAGGAAAAGAAAAACTATTTACATTGGTATTTATATTTATGGCTTGAAATCTTTGAAAATCTATCTAATTAATGAAATCCTTTTAAATCAATTAGTTATCGAGGACACCTAAATTTTTAAAGTACCTATTAAATTTTATATTGAGGACACCTAAATTCATATGTATTTCTAAAAATTCAGATTACAGACACTTACATTTTAATAAATTAAATTTTCATTTATATTGAGTTTTAAAATCCACTCTAGATTGAGACACCTTAAACATCTCAAATTGTCAAGTCCGAGTACAAGTCGAAGCAAATGAGGAAAAAGCAGTGACACGTAAAAACTCAACTCAAGATAAGCAAGTCTCCCGTACATGTGGCACCCATTTATTCCTCTGGATTTTCAAGCCACGTTCGCTCAAACTCTCTCTCTCCGATTCACCTCCATCCTCTCACTCTTCCCTCAATCAATCAATATCTTCAAGAAGATCGCACAGTATCTTCAGACTCTGCAGAAATGGCTCTAAATTCAGCAAGCTTAAGACCCTCCCCTGTGTTATCAAGAAAATTCAAGAACTCTAGTAACTATGTTTCTAATCCCATTAAATCACTATCTTTTCTTAATCCCATTACCCTCTTCTCCAATCTCTCTTTCAAACAGATTTCACAATCTTCTTCTTTATCCATTAAGGCCTCTTCTCCTTCCACTACCATAACAGATACCCAGGAACTCAAGGTTTATTATACTTGTGTGTTTTATTTCGCAGGGTTTAGATTATATTAAAATAATAGAAAGGTTTTTTTTTCCTCCTATTTTTAGATTTTCTCTGTGCCGACAAAGCCGATTGAGGGTCAAAAAACTGGTACCAGTGGTCTTAGAAAGAAGGTACAAGGTTTTCCTTTTATTTATTCTTTTCTCTAGATGAAGGCATTTTAATATGCTTGTCAAATAAAAACACGTTCCTGGATGTGTAATCATTATTTGATCTCGTAACTGTTAGGTTAAAGTGTTCATGCAAGAATATTACCTCGGCAATTGGATTCAGGTTTGAAAATTCATCACACTATTCAGGATACTTTTAGTTGCTCACATAGTTTTGTCAATTGATGAATGTGAACTTGAAGGCATTATTTAATTCATTGCCTCCGGAGGATTATAATGATGGAGTGTTGGTTTTAGGAGGTGATGGTCGGTATTTTAACCGGGAGGCGGCGCAGGTATTCGAATTTAGATAGGGAGTAAGTTTTATAGCTATGTTTGTGTTGAGAAGTAGATATTCCAAGTTTGTAATTGCTAATTTTGCATTTAATGCAGATAATAATCAAAATTGCTGCGGGGAATGGTGTTGGTAAAATCTTAGTTGGCAAGTAAGTGCCTCTAGTTTACGGTTCCTGACTTCCTGGTTTTTTGACATTGGATGAATAAATTATGATTCCCATATTTGTTAGTTCTTCCTTACGAATGCATTCTTTGTTTGAAGAGTCACATATCAACATAAACCTTTTGATTTTAGTGGTAAGTTTTATGGGAGTAGTACCAACTGAGGATAAATTATTGGAAAGGTGATTGATGTGGTTGGCACATGTGTTGTGTAGAGATGAAGAAGCCCCAGTTTACAAAAATGATACGATTTCATTAGAATAGATTAGCACTGTATTGAAAGGAGTGAAAAAAAAAAAAAAAAAAAAGATTCATGAAGCCAGTTCCAAGTTTATTGGGACTAAGTCTTAGCTTGTTGTTGGTAAATGTAGACTTCGAGGCGATCACTTTTGTATAACATCTGGTTGGTTTGCACTCTATGGTCCAAAAGATCACAACTTTAAAATACTTTGCTGACTTATGGAGGCTGAGAAAATTGATTCAAAATGAAATTTTGATGTATTCATCTTCGAAATTGATTTGTTTGTTGATGTATTATCAATTTCAGTAAAATCCTTCAGCAATTGGTGGTAATAGATAAAGATTAGAATTTTTGTGCTGCAGGGATGGTATTATGTCTACGCCGGCTGTTTCTGCTGTAATAAGGAAGAGAAAGGCAAAAACCGCTTCTTTCCTCTTTTTTGTTCCGTTATACAATATGATACGTCTTATAAAGTTTTACTTATCTTCCAATTACAGGCCAATGGTGGTTTTATAATGAGCGCAAGTCACAATCCCGGTGGTCCTGAATACGACTGGGGTATCAAGGTGTATTTTTGTTGTTAGTGACTATTAGAATTGAAGTGAATGTTTGGATAGCAGTATTAAATATGACTTGACAGTATAGCGAATTTTTTTTAACCTTTTTCTTGATTTTAGCATTTTTCTTCTTTAACTTTTGCACTACTATCTACTCCTCTCTACAAAGCTCTGTTCATCTTTTGTATTTAAAGTCTTGCTGGCTGTGCAATACTTCTGTATTTAAATGGTTAGTTTTTATTCCCTTTTTGCAGTTCAACTACAGCAGTGGACAACCTGCACCCGAATCAATAACCGACAAGATTTATGGCAACACACTTTCTGTATGTATGAGATCCTATATGAGTTAATGAAAAGGGCTAGCATGGTTTATTCCCCCTTTTTTATTTGGTTAAGTCACATGTATTCGTAAATGGCAAATTTAGGAGCAAAATTTTGTGCATTATTCCCCTGCTTAAGTTTTATTTCACCATGCATGACTTATTTGGCATGCTAACTCTAATGTAGAGTCAATGAATATAATTTTACTATGAATTCTAAGGGGATAAAATAATGTTGTCTACTGCTAGTAGAACAAGAATTCAACTTGTTAAGTAATGCAACTGTAGTAAGGTAGGCTTCTTTAGTTACCTCAATAATATGGTTTTAGAACTTTCAATGACATTATAGAATCTTTGAAATTATACTAATCATAAAATGAATTTGTTGATGAACAAACGAAGAAGTAATTTTCATGTAAAAGGATATATTAGTATTTCATTTCCTAATCTTTTCCCATGTTTTTTCCTTGCAAAAACAAAAGGTAAATGAAGTTATATAAAACAAAATGAGTTGGGTTGTCTAATCCAGTGTCCATGTTCCCTCTTTTAGCTGGTCTCTGAATACCAAAGTAACTTGACTAAAATCATTTTGGTTGGTATCTTCAGGAATACTGCCTAATGATCATTCTATCTCGAGTAAATGTTGTTAAGTAATCAATGGTTTGATAAAATTTTGGAATCAATCATTCTTTTCATGAAAGATGTTGAAGAAAGAAGTCTACAAATACATTGCAAGAAGATTAGCTCATACATTATAAATACGGTTGTTTAATAGTTTTCAGTGCCTTGAGAAAAAACTCACATGGTTGTATTGTTGGATCAAACAGAGTGATGAAAGATGACAAGTTCATTGACAATAAGGTTTTGCTTATTGTAGATTTTGATACAGAATGCTTTGAGAACTTGAAGTTGTTGTATAGTCTGCATGCACCTGCACACCTGCTCTCTCTCTCACACTCACACTCACACTCACACTCACACTCACACACACACACACACACACACACACAACTACACTTTCATGTGCGTCCGCACACACCAACAACTACAGCACATTTACACACGAACTTAGACACTGTTGGGAGGGATAGGTGACAGAGATTTGTTGAGACATCTCTATCTTATATAGCCCAATAATTGGAAATACTCATGAATGTGTGTTCATTGCTCTCTTGCAATTTGATACCTCACATCTTTAAATTTCTTATGCCCTGGGATGTGAAAAAAGGCAATGGATAGAAAGAGGAGCAAGTTTTGTAACTTAAAGCCAAAGAGTCTTTGTTTTATTACAAGGCAGTTAAATACATCGCTGCAAGTTTTCGTTCTGACGTGAATATCTAATGTATAATATTTGGTCTCCATAAGGTGAAATTGTTTTGTGTTTAACATTATTAGTTGAATATAGGAAACTAATTTTTTCTGATTCTACTTGTGAAAAGTCACACTGCAGTCTGATAACATTTTATAACTTATCTATTCAAGTATCCCGGAGGGAACCTAGAAAAAACTGATGACTGCCACTACTATTTTGGCCTCTGAATTTTAATTTGCAATGAGTGATATGTAGATCTCGGAGATAAAGATGGCAGACATTCCTGATGTTGATCTCTCTAAACTTGGAGTTACAAACTATGGGACTTTCTCAGTAGATGTTGTTGATTCAGTGGGTGACTATTTGGAACTAATGGAGGTAACCAACCTGACTAGAAGTTTTGTAGCTTTCTTAAAATCTATAATGCTCAGACTTGGGTACGGGTATTGGATATGGGTATGAATCTAAATGTTAAATATTTTATTTTTTAAAATGTCGGATATGGGGAAATGGCTAAAAAGAGTCCGAATTTTGGCACGGGTACTTGGGCAAGTCTTTCAAACTTCAATTTTTTTTATTAATTCAAGATGTCATTTTGAATAGACTAAAGCCCATTTATTCACAAAGAAGAAAATGATTATTGAATAAGGGGTTGAGACGAATAAAATAGAATTTTGGAGTTTATTTCTTAATTATGGGAATTACTAAATATTATATATAATAGAAAATGAGGGATTTGGTTGCAATTTCAACTTAGTGGAGCACTAAATAACGCTATAGAAACATATTTTTATTTGATACAAATAAAACCCAAAACCACCGTTACAGAGAGGAAAACAAGGAAAAAAAAAAAGGAAAAATCCAGCATCGCCGCCTTTCTCCACCCTCTTGACAGTGGTGCTAGGTTTATAGAAAGCGAAAACAAGAAATAAGAAAGGGGAAAGAAATGATAAAGGAAAAAAAAAAAAGAACAATAAAGAAGTAAAAGAAAGAAGAAGAAGTGAAAATGACTAAGCGTCTGGTTGAAATTTGGAAGATTCGGACACATATCCCATATCCATACTCATGTTGTATCGTGTCATATCCGACACGGGTATTCCGACTATTTCGAAAAGTCCGAGCATCAGAGCTCAAAACGTATATTTTCTTTTGTACATTAACAACTTTGTGGGATTTTGGGATTTTTACAGAATGTGTTTGATTTTTCACTTATTAGGAGTCTTCTTTCCCGACCAGATTTCAGGTATGTTGCTTCTTTGTTGCTTCAGTTCATTTAATATTTTGTTCTGTACATTTGGTGTCCAAATTTATTATGTTTTTTCCCTGTGCATTTTCATTTATAAATTGTAAACAAAATGTCATGATTGATTTAGGTCTAATACAAAATTTGTCTAACTCCGACTGCTGAAAGTGTTATCACTTGAGTAATTTAGTCGAGCTTGATAGTTCTGCGTCGTATAGCATGTAGTGTTCCTCAGCTTTAGTAGGAATCCGGTGCCTGTTGTGTTTGCAGTCAATTTTCTAGTGCTTAATCATCTTGGGTAGGTGGAAAATTATTAGTTGTACTTGTATATTTGAGATCTTATGTGAAGGATATTGTTCTATCTTCACTTATTCAAGATCATGGATGTTTATTTAAGTTAGTGAATATGGTTCTTGTGATATTTGTGTCAACCGTTTTAACTAAGAAAAATTCTTTAAGCTCCTGTTAATGTGATAGAAATTTATTAATTAGGCAAGTAAAAATGGATGGGTAAATAAATCGTAAATTCTTGGATATTTTCAACACTACATCAAACAATTTAATTTAGTTTTCTTAAATGAGGATTTCGATAATGGCATGCGAATTTAATGTCCGCTGTTTCTTAATGAATAGTTAGTTGGGAAGGGGAAAATGTAATAGTGAAATCATAAGCAATGCCTTTTTTTTGAAAGGTAGCAATGCCTGATATATATATATATAATAAAATGAAAAAACTACCATAAACACACCTGAGAAGAAAAGGAAAAGAAAAGACATAACTGTAATATATGTCAAAAGAAGGTGGTGAAGGACTTCGAATTTATGAACTTTCCTGTTAAATTGAGCAAATGAATGCATGGTTTGGCTATTAACCAGTTGCACAATGTATTTATATAGTATCTATTTCTTGTATCTTGAATGGATTTTCACTTTCACCCAAATTTTAAAAAATTATCTCAAGGAATATTTATACTTGACTGTATATATTTAGTACTAAATAAGATATGACCTTCCGCTTAATAGTCTCTAAAATGGGTGATTAATGGTTAAATTTCAGATGACAACTTCTATATGTTTAGTACTTGATTACCTATACTCGCTTTTTGTATAGTATTCTGGAGGGAGAATTTCCTTCCAGGTTCTTTTTATTGTAAGGTCCAATTTGTGGCACACAAGAGTGAAGATACTTCATATGAACTGTTTGGAAAAAGTAGTTGTGGGCATCTATATTTCTATTAAGGACTACAATATAGGTCTTGTGTTAATAAAATAAATAGCTAAAATTATAAGCAACTTATGTATGGACTAAAATTTTGATATTTTTTCCCTTTACCCTACAAGGTATGAAAATCTAGCGGAAACAAGTTTGACAACACCAACACTTATATAACAAATGCTACAAATTTACTCGTAATTTTCAATCCTATAAGCCTACACAGCTTCCGGACCTTAGGAAGTATATGAACCCTTAATGCTCCTCTTTCCCTCGCCATCCATTTTTTCTTTCTAAAACACTTCTCTGTCCATTCTTTCTTTCTCTTTTCTATTCTGATCTGAGGTTTTGTTTGTTTACTTGCTAGGTAGCTGGCTTCTGTTTTTGTGTGATTCTGGTACTGTCAAGTTCATTAAGAGATGCTGGTGCTTTATGGAAGAAAATAAACTTTATGAGTTAAAGTATTTGACATTTGATGTTCTCCCCAGGTTTATATTTGATGCCATGCATGCAGTTACTGGTGCATATGCAAAACCAATCTTTGTGGACAAGCTAGGAGCCAACCCTGTATGTTTTACGCATTAATTCCTTTTCAAATTACCTAGTAACCATTATCAATTTCTTCACTATAATTTTTTTGTGCATTATATAGGATTCTATTACAAATGGAGTGCCTTTAGAAGATTTTGGACATGGTCATCCAGATCCTAACCTTACGTAAGAAAGTGACATCTTCTTATGTATATGGAATTCATTATCATCAAAGGCATTACTGATTGTTGCTTGTTTTGAGGAAGATATGCTAAGGATTTGGTTAACATAATGTTTGGCGAGAATGGACCTGATGTCGGAGCTGCAAGCGATGGTATGGTTAGATGCATGATTACTACACAATGGTTTCAGCATTTCTTTGGAATCAGCAGCGGTAGATTCACTCCCCATACCCACCCACACTAGAAAAAACAAAAGGAGAGAAACTTAGAAACATATTGGCACTCTGTTTGGTATTTATTTTAATTGCACTTTCAGAATTAGCTCTGGAGAATCTTTATCCCTGTGATGATTTACTCTTCATTATGGCTAGGCCTAAACAAAAATTAATTTCATTCCAGCACATTCGGCTAACAAAGTAAAAAAGGTTATTTATTTTCGAAGGAAATTCTCCCTTACTGTCAAGATGAGTAACTAGCTTATTCCCAATCTTGGCCAATAAAAAAGTTAATTTATTCTAAAACTTTCTTATTTACTGTTGAGTAAATTTACTCCTAGGTAAACCTTTTAAGCTTAGCCAAAATTGCTGATAATATCCATTCGAGATTGGCTAGCCTTTTCATTCTTCTCAAATAGTCCTCTTGTTCTTAAGTGGTGGTAGTTATCATGTTGCTAGTCTTTCCATCTGCAAATGTTCTACCAAAGCGCAGAATGTATTTTCAGACAATATGTGTTATGCAGTATTAATATGTAATGTCATCACTTTCATGATCATTCAGGAGACGGTGATAGAAACATGATTCTTGGAAGAGGATTTTTTGTTACTCCTTCGGACTCTGTTGCAATTATTGCAGCCAATGCTCAAGAAGCTATTCCGTACTTTAAGACTGGTCCAAAGGTTTGAATTTCATATAGTTTCTCTCCACTAATTTTTTCTTTGGAGAATGCACATAAAAAAACATCTTTCCTTTGTATTTCCACAGGGATTAGCTCGATCCATGCCAACAAGTGGTGCTCTAGATCGTGTGGCTGAAAAGTTAAATCTTCCCTTTTATGAGGTTAAGCACTTCCACACCTCTTGTTATAAATAATAGTTGATTTATACGTTTCTTGAGGCCATATAGGTAAAGATTTTCGTATCTTGATAAGCCATACTCTCCCTAATTATCGTTTCCTTTTTGATTTTGATTTTTATTTTAGGTGCCCACTGGTTGGAAATTCTTCGGGAATCTAATGGATGCAGGAAAACTGTCAATTTGTGGGGAAGAAAGTTTTGGAACAGGTTCTGATCATATTCGTGAGAAAGACGGGATATGGTATATATGACATCCCCTGCATTGTGGATCCTTCATTTTTGTACTATTTGCATCTGATAAGCCTGGTCCAAAAATCACCTTGAAAAGCATTTTTACAGCCTAATTAACAGTAGAACACCATCAAAATGCATGTCCATGCTTCTGTTGGGTACAAGCCTCTGTTTTATACTGGCTGTGTTGGTTAGATATTTCCCATACAAGATGACATATCAGAATATTGCTGACTGACAGGGCTGTTTTAGCTTGGCTTTCAATAATTGCGTTCCGGAACAAGGACAAAAAACCTGGGGAAAAATTGATTTCTATATCTGATGTTGTCAATGCGCACTGGGCTACTTATGGAAGGAACTTCTTCTCTAGATATGACTATGAGGCAAGCACATTATATTTTTCAATTTTCTCAACTTACTCTTTGCAGTTAATTAGTTTCTTTCTTACGATATACTATGCGCTGCCTATGAATTCCGGTTTTCTTCCATGATATCTCAGGAATGTGAATCAGAAGGAGCAAATAAAATGATCGAATATCTTAGAGATGTAGTTTCTAAGAGCAAGGCAGGCGACAAGTATGGTAAGTTTAGGGTCATAATTTCCTGGTATTTACCAAAATTTACTGTCTTTTTTTGATGTTGAAAGAGAGTTCTTGTTGCAGGAAACTATGCCCTTCAATTTGCCGATGACTTCAACTACACTGATCCTGTAAGTCAAAGCTTCTTCCACTTTAGAGCATACTTGTCTAAGTTTAAGAACAATTTAAAAGTTACTTTTAAGCGACTTTTTTGTTTGAAAACATGTTTGAAGACGTTTATTTTTCTTCATCGTTTTAGTAAAAAATGTTAATTAGGAAGTAAGTAAAGTACTCTCAAGTCTTACCTTAATGTCAAATTGAGAGCTTTGTGTGTTTGATTATATTTATTTTCCATGGAAAATATCAGTTTTCTATCCAAATTCTTACTTGAGGTGTTTAATTGCTAATTTTTTCCATGAAAAACATTTTCCAACATTTGAAAATATGCATAATTTTCCTTGTTTTTAAGGAAAACATTTTTTTTGGGTGGAGGTGGTTTTTATTTTCCATAAAAGAAGGAAAATATTTTCTTTTCTGAGAGTATGTTTGATTACTCCATTTTCCATCCAATTAAAGGTGTTTGATTGTCCAAATTTTTCATGGAATTTGAATTCCCCCCTCCCCTCACGTGACCTTGTTTTCCTTCATTTGGTGGAAAATGAATTAGGAAAATGAATGAGAATTCATTTTCCACCCAATTTTTTATTTTTATTTTTTTAATTTTTTTTGACAGTGGGAACAAATTCTATGAATAATTGTACAAGAGAGTATTCTTTTAATTGAAAATTTTCATGTAAAACAAAGTCAAACGAACACAAAAATATAGATGAGTTTTTTATCGCTTTTTTTTTTGGTTGACAATGAAAACAAATTCTAGGAACAATGGTAGAAGTGGATATCCCTTAAATTGATAATTTTCTTGTAAAACAAAGCTAAATGAACACTGAAAAACACTTTATTTCAACATTTTTCACGTGAAAAATTATACCAATCAAACACTATCAATTGACAATTCCTAGGAAAACAATTTCTAGGTAATTCAATTCCCTGGAATTCATTTTCTTTCCACCCAAATTCCACCTTTGCAATCAAACGGACCCTAAGTGATATTTTCCATGCCAATCAAATACACTCTAATTGTTTTAAAACTTATTTATTTAAGCTCGGCCAAACATTATAACTACATAATATTGTCTGGATTTGGGTGACAAGGATCTCTTATATTTCTTCAGGTAGATGGAAGTGTGGTTTCCAAGCAAGGCATCCGTTTCGTTTTTACCGATGGATCAAGAATCATATTTCGATTATCGGTCAGAAATACCTTTGATATTATTATTACTATTCCTTTCTATCCATTCCCTTTTTATGTGGAATCTGCCACCATATTTTGATAACAATCATGTTACTGTGACATAATGATTGACATAATTCCTGATATAATGCCACGTGACATCCCATTATTAGACTGTTTTAAATAGAGTCAACATCCCCGTCGAATCATCTGTTGTCAAATGGGATTATGTCAATGCATATGTTACAATTTTTCTGTCAAAGTGGCAAAATCCTTTTGATAATAACCATGGTCTCAATTCACAGGGTACTGGTTCTGCTGGTGCAACTGTACGCATCTATATTGAACAATTTGAGCCGGAAGTATCTAAACACAATATGGATGCCCAAACTGCATTAAAGCCGTTGATAGGTTAGAATTTCCTTGTTTGTTGGGTGCACTCATTTTAAATTTCGAATCACTAAATATGTTTTTTATTTTCTTTAGATTTGGCACTGTCTACATCGAAGCTGAAGGAATTCACTGGAAGGGAGGAGCCAACAGTAATAACATAAAAGAGATTCCAATATTTGTCCTAGTAGACAGACGCCTTCCCTGTAATAAAGGTCGAGCATTCCATCTTTTCTTCTGCACATTTTATTATGTATTCTTTGAGTTCAGTTTTCGATGTATGATGAGCTAAACATCTACTATGGACCAGAAATGACAATGTATAAACCACGTAAAATATGCACGGATAAATTGGTAGAGAAATTCTATAGAATAATGTTTGTCATAATAGCTCTTTCGGGCAAACACACTGAAATTAGGAATCTCTAATTGAATTACATGGTACGTGATCGAGTAAATTTGAACTTTAAGTGCTTTCAAAGTTTAACAGGCCTTCCAAAAGACTGCAATAAAATATGGGACTTGTGTGTTGCTCTCTTCCGTTTTCCAATGCACCAAATGCATGCTCTGTACACACTATTGGAGAGGACTAGTGGACAAGATTTTCTCTTCTTTCTCCATAGTGCTTCCTTATCAAACAAGTTACATGATAATATTCATTTCTGCTCTTGCATTTACTAGAATTCGCACACTTTTGGCGCATTGGTTAAAGTGGATTATTCGTTTGGTTTTAGACAATAGAAAAAGAAGTTAAAACATTATCTATTATATACTCTGTTTAATTGTGACAAGTGCTGTTATATTTTGCTTTAATGTACCTCGGTTTATGCTTCGATGTCAGTTTCATTTTCTTTTTCGTCAAACAATGTAGTAATTGGACAACATAGAGAATCTATTCGTGTGTTTTCACTAGTCATATATACGAGTCAGCTGTGACCCTTAAAATTGGAGGTGGTTGTGCTCTGTACATATCCTAAACTGCATTTGCTTTCATGGTTTCTTGTCCCCTTGATGATGGACCTCTCACGTAAGCATATATTCCACATTAAATTATGTAGTGTTGGTGGTGTATCTATGGACCCTCTGTTCTAATAGGTTAAGGATCATCTCACCTGTTTATTTTGGCTGCATCACACACGCTACTTGGATTGTCCAATGGCATGTCCCGACCAGGGAATGTGGGAGACCTGGTCTACAAGGATAATCACTTTCTTCACTTGGAACAGTACGGACACATCGTATAAGATCTTAATCTGATAGTTCGAGAGGTGATATATTTATTTATTTACATATTTATCTTAAATGCACAGACTGAAGGGTGCCATTTGCCTCGTATGAGAAAAATCTACTCCAGGAGTATTTGCAACCTGACTTGGTCGAATATTTCTTTAACTTCTTTTTGAAGAGCACGCTAAGAATAACGAACTAAATTTTATTCTCTATAAATTTAGAGCTTAAAATTGCATGAATTTTAATTGGTAAACATGATAAATTTTACGTCAACTTACTACAATCCTCCTTCGTTGACATAGGGCCGACTACAAAAAAATGCACAGGCAAAATTTTAGAGAAGACAACATTAGATCACCGTGTATATAGGGGCGGACTTAGGATGGAAGTACAATGGGGACGAAACTAAAAAACCTTGGGAAAAAATTTTGAAAACCTAAAAAACTTGGAGAAAAACTGAAAATATGAAAATTGAGTGGGTGCGGCCGATCCTACTAGGTCTCAAGCAGGTTTGCCCTTGCTTGTATATAAAAATGATGAATGAAAATCATGCAGCTCCAAACTTCTTCCTTGGATTTGGTATATTTTGGCTCGAATTTAATTTTTCTTGATATAATGTTCATTACATAAAAATATTTAATATTTTAATTTCTTTTTCTCGTTTAATATTGTTCGATACTATTGAATTCATTTTACCAAATTTGTCACACATGTTGAGGGATTAAGATACAACAGACTTATTAACAATTAAGTAATGTAGTTATGTAAGCAAGTGGCTTTCAAAGTAACAATCAAAATCACGTAGTTTCGATATTATTGTGTCACATAGTTTCGATATTATTATGTTTTGGGTTAAAGAGAACGTTTTCGTCTTTTTTTTTTTTTTTTTTTCATTGCTTACTTGAACAAAGGGAGACACTTTTGCAATCATTTTCTATAAACCATCCTTTATATCCCATAAAATCCAAGGCCAAAATCAATAAAGATTGTCTTTGCTCCCCATTTAAAATAAAATCAAAACCAGTCATCAGACCCACCAAGAAAATAAAGGCATAGACGAGACATAAAAAAAATGAAAAGAAAAGTAAGCAATCTTTTAGTGGATAAAGAAGGGTGATATACATACGTAAATAATTTTTATAATTGTCATAGATGGTATGTTATATTAATAATTAGGGTAATTGGCACAAAACATCCATACCTTTCATTTTTTGACACAAAACGTCCCTACCTTCCACTTTCTTGGTGCTGAACATCATTTTCATCAATTTTTGACGATTTTACCCTCCATTCAAATAAAACAAAAAGAAAAGAAAGGAAAAAAAACAAAATTGCAACCACATTCCCAAATTTTCTAAAAATTGGAAATGGTAACTTGATAATTACCATATTAAATAAATTGAAAAAAAATAAAAAAATTAAGAAAAAAATTAAAAAAATGGGGTGGGGGTGGGAGTGGGGTGTCGTGAAGAAGACAACCCATTTTTTTAAATTTTTTCTTAATTTTTTGATTTTTTTTTCAATTTATTTAATATGGTAATTATCAAGTTACCATTTGCAATTTTTAGAAAATTTGGGAATGTAGATGCAATTAGTTTTTTGTTTTTTTCCTTTTTTTTTTTTTTTTTTTATTTTTTGGTTTTTTTTTTTTTATTTTTTTTTTTTTTTTTTTTTCCTTTTTTTTTTTTTTTTTTTATTTTTTGGTTTTTTTTTTTTTATTTTTTTTTTTTTTTTTTTTTTTTTTTTTTTTTTTTTTTTTTTTTTATTTGAATGGAGGGTAAAATCGTCAAAAATTGATGAAAAGGACGTTCAGCGTCATGAAAGTGGAAGGTAGGGACGTTTTGTGCCAAAAAAATGAAGTGTAAGGATATTTTTCACAATATACTTGAAAGGTAGAAACGTTTGGTGCCAATTACCCCAATAATTAATATAAAACATCGTTACATCTCAAGAAAGGCGTAGGTCTGACCTCTAACTAGCAGAAAAACAGATTTACATTGTTTAGGGAGTGAGAAAAGTAAAAGAAATAACATTTGCCGTCGTCATCATCTGTCAAGAATAGTGTTTATGTGGGTCGTGATTACTTTTCGACTCGTTATTTGAATGGAATTTATTATTGTACCCGAAACTTTGGGAAATTCATAGCATAATCATATTTTTCATAAAGGTCTCAAAAGGCGTCTCCAGCTTTACATACGTATATAAACTGTATTTGTCTGTAACTGGGTGAAGCAGAGGGAGGGGTTGTGGGGGTCGAGGGGGCACCCACTTTAAACTAAAACAGTTCAAGTGTTAGATCCAACCTTGCTGGGTCTGTCAGTTTCATGCAATTCGTTCCTGAGGAGAAAGTCATTTGCTCCAGCCTTTTTCCACATGGACTTTGGGCCACTTCACCGCCATGTTAGTTGCCTCCAAAGGTGGACCTCCACCGCACACTATCTTGTATTCAAGATTTTGGCGTTAGGGTTGTTGGAATTATGATTTATATGCCTCTTTTGAGCAGGAATTAGTGCTGATAACTATGGAGCTTGTCACTAAATATGTTGTAAGAATATCTTATTTGAAGGTTTGTGCTTACATGATTGATATATGTTTAATTTGTTATTTATGGTAGTAGGGTTGACCGAACTGAACTCGAAATTTTCGAGTATTTAGTGAGTGTCGGGTCCAAAATTAATTATGCAACCGTTCAGGTTCTGTTCCCATGTTTCGTATTATAATTAAAATTTTTAATATTTACAAAGTTGCATTAATTTAACTAATGATATGTTCAATTTTGGCTCTTATAAAATAACGTAGTCCAATCTTACGTATCTTTTGCGTCCCTCTTTGCTGAGTTCTTCATAAATTTGATTGTTAAAATCACATGATGATTAAAATAGCGAGCTCAAAATAATTAAGAGAGACGTTGTCGAATTTCAATTCGAATTCTTCAGAACGATAGAAACGGTATTACGGTAGAGTAACAAATTTTGATAAAACTTAGGTCAATTTCATTAAGTTGGTTTTGAACTGATAATTTAAAATAGGAACATTCTATTTTTGAGTTTGAACTAAATTAATTAGTTAACAAATTTATTTAGAAAAAATAAAATAATTTGGCTTATTTAAAATAAATTAATTAAAAAATTAGAGAAATTCCGTTCTTCGATTCTTGATCTTGAATCGAACTAAATTCGTCAGTTCTCGATTCAAATACTCTTTCGAATATTTAACTTAAGAAGACTCGTTCGATTCGATTCGATTTGGTTCGAAAGTTTTGTCCAACCCTATATGATAGACTAAATAACACTTCGATTCAAATACCTTTTCGAATATTTTACTGAAGAAGAATCGTTCGATTCGATTCGATTCGGTTCGAAAGTTTTGTCCAGCCCTATATGATAGACTAAATAACACTTGAAAAGATTAATGAATGAAAAAGAAGTTCGAATCTTAACAAACATGCAAAACATATACATAAGTTGAAGCCAAAGTGTTTTGATCATGGATTTGTGCATGTAGAGGGAATGAGGAAAGGAAAACAAGGGTGCAACTGATTTTCAATTTTTATTTATTTTTATTTTTTTATTTACATTTTCCCTTAAATTTATTTCCCTTATGTGGAATCTTATGAAATGTCTAGGTCTCGTATGACACATTCAGTATGCATGATTTTATGTTATTGGACAGCATTAAAGTAGAAAAAAAAGTTAAAATTTTATTCATATCGTTCAACTTCATTTAATATTATGTATCAAACATATACAATAATTTAATACGAAATAATTTTTTAGTGGAATTCAAGGAACTGAAAAAGAGTACATAATGATTGATTTGAATATTTTCTTTTATTTGTTCTTTTGCTAGTTTGATATTATATACAAATTTATATGAATTAATTGGCATTATTTGACATCAATCGAAGCTTAAAATCTTGAAACATAAGCACATGTTTCACACTTCCGTTGTCTCCCCATTAGCAAAATCCCTTCTATTTGCCTTGAAAATTCATGAACCCTATCACCATTTGCACTTGTTTGCGGGTTTTAATTTGAGTTAATGCAAGTAAAAAATTGAGTTGACAAACACATGTTAGATTTTCAAGTTGATATTTGCAAATAGGATACAATTACTTTATCTATATATTCTGTTAAAAATAACGAGTATGCCTTATCGAAGTAAATTTCAAAATTAGTACACGTGTTTCAAATTAATAAATTCGTGTTAAAGATAATGTACCTATGCAAAGTGGACTCAAGAACATTTTTTTTTCTGCAACTGATTTTAGCTAGAATAATTGGTGTAGAGCATCATTTAAACATGGAAATGACCTTATTTTGGTAAGATTTGGGTTGATTCTTGGACCTCATATTAAATATATAAAATTGTGTCTTTGCCTCACCTACAAACTATAGCTTTTGATAGAAGTTGTTTCATCACCTACACTCGTTTGTTTCAAACTTGTCATGTATACTTTTATGTGATTGAAGTAAGGGAGCACGACAATATGCTGAATGAAGTCAAATAAAGCTTTCGAAGTTTGCTTAAACTAAACACGAAAATCTTAAAGAATCAAGAATAAAGTCAATGAAAAGTGACAACTTTTTTGTTGCATAACTTTCAAGTGCATTTTGAATATTGATAGAATTGTGGTGGTTTAGAGTTTGTTGCTCAAGTCGCATCGTGCCCACTTGATTTATCTTTGACTCTTCTGCTTTGGGTGTAACACAAGATGACCTACTCCAATAGCTGATTGAACCGCTTGATCAACTGTTAAAAAAAATTTAAATGTATATCAATTAAATATTATCTTCAACAAATTTAAAAAATATTTATCTTTACCTAAATAGAAGAATACGAATGACAATCAACCTATGGTGTGCTATTGCTCTCAACAGATGAGATCATCCCAATCTAAATGTCCTCTAAGAACAAATCAAAATTTATGAGTTGTATTTGTTGTTTAATTCAATTTTATTTAATATACCAAGTTTTTCTTTTAGAAGGAAAAACACAGCATTGAATAGAAAAGGAGATTTGGTGACATTTCTGTTCCACATGATAGACTTTTGGGGTGGCCACTCGTGTTACCCAACCTCTTATCTTCATGACTTCATCATTAGTGAGGTGTAGAATTGGTACCATTAGTTTATTTTATTATTATTATTATTATTATTATTATTATTATTATTATTATTATTATTATTATTATTATGTAATAAAGTTCAAAGTTGACACCTAAGTTACCACCAAATAGTGCATTACCA
Source organism: Olea europaea var. sylvestris (assembly GCF_002742605.1). Lineage (NCBI taxonomy): Eukaryota > Viridiplantae > Streptophyta > Magnoliopsida > Lamiales > Oleaceae > Olea > Olea europaea. The sequence continues at coordinate 27,008,736 of NC_036247.1, forward strand.
ATCTTGTCATGGATAGTAGAAGAATATGAAAGTTTGTTTGTCTAAATAATGCATTACCCTTTTTTTTTTTTTTTCAAAATTGACACCTAAGTTACCACCAAATAGTGCATTACCAATCTTGTCATGGATAGTAGAAGAATATGAAAGTTTGTTTGTCTAAATAATGCATTACCCTTTTTTTTTTTTTTTCAAAATTGACACCTAAGTTACCACCAAATAGTGCATTACCAATTTTGACATGGATAGTAGAAGAATATGAAAGTTTGTTTGTCCATAAAATTGCCCGCCCGTTTGAGTTGAAGCAACATCATGAAGAGAGGAAAAGTGGAGAGTCTAAAGAGGCCTCAAATGATACAAAAGTTGTTGGTGGTAAATTTGATGAAGATAATTTCTAACTTGGTCTCAGGTTAGGATACCCAAAGCACATTACTTTTAGAGGGTGTCTGTACTATAGGTGTCCATACACGGAGTAGTTTAAGAATTATAAGTCATGTGATGCAAGCAAGGTTATGAGTATGGTGAAGGTGAACATGTTTGATGGAACGGTGCGGATATTAAGAGGTGTCATGCACGTCACAAAATTGAGAAGAAACTTGATATAATTGGAGCGCTTAACACGATGAATATTCTGCAAGAGATGTAAAGAAAAGTTTTTCGATGATAATATAAGGTAAAAAGATTGACAATTTATATAGAATGATAAGGAAGACTCGTATAAATTGGAGCGATGTTGTTGAAATCGCACCAAGGTGGATCTGCGATGATGGAGTGGCACAGAGAAAGGTTATCCAATGTTTTCAAATGTTGCGAAGTGGTCAAGTGGGTAATAGTAAGAAGAATGAAGTTCGAAGTTCAAAAATACTAAATCGTGGAGTTACTTTCAATTCAGCTCATGTCTTAGACAATTAATTAAGTAATAGTGGCACCTATCAATAAAAGCATGTAGAGATAATTATAAAGACATGTCATGATTCGAAGAATTTGAGTCAATTAAATTTGTAGGCTCCTTATAGTCTTAATTCAACTATTAGTATCGGGGTGAAAAGGAAATTTATATTAGGTGGAGATTCCTCGATTAATTGGAGAAGAGGTGGAGATGAATCAAAATCCTTACCTAGAGTCTGAGACAATGGTACTCGTCCCGATTAATAAAATTATTATTTATATTATATTTATGTATAAAAATAGTACAATGTCATTTTTCAATTTTCTAAAATAATTTATAACTATAGTATATTCGTAATATTTTTTAATTTAATTTATAGAATTAATGATATTTAACTTAATTAATATATAAAATAAAATAAACATTAATATATAAATAGGGATTGAATGTCTCGATCCTAACTTGACACGACCCAAAACAAGAGGGACGAGTGCAGGAAATCCTCTATAGGGCCGAGACGAGGAATTAGATCCTTGCTGAACTTGTAGGACACGGTAGAGAAATGAACTCGATGCACCATCGAGGTGGAGATTGTTTTCCACACAGTCAGGGTGTTTGTGTGAGAGAGAAAATTGTGAAAAAAACTAGAAAAAATGTATGCGATGTTCACAATATGTTTGGCCGTAATTGGTTTGCCGTTTTCAGTCCATTTTCTGTTTTTCGTTTTCGAAAACGCAGAAAACACGTTTGGTCCGTCATTTTTTTTTTTTCGAAAACGAGTTAAAATTTATAACTGAAAATGCAAAACGACTTTTTAGCGCTTTCAGTTATAAATGTCGAAAACGCTCAAAACGCTCAAAACGGGCCGTTTTCGGTGAAAATTAAAAATCGTTTCAAAAATGAAAATGGAAAATGAAAATGAAAACCAACCGCACCCTTACTTTTTCCAGCTTTTGTTTAAGTAAAGTTGTAAGAGTGAATAAAACATTGTGTTGTATTATTTTCTCGACTAATAAGTTTACTTCTCTATTTATTATTGGTTTGCCAACTACTTTTGATTTATTTTTTCCTCTTTCCAGCTTGGTTTCACCTTTTTCCATTTCCGCCACATGTCTAGAGAGATTTTTCCCAGCAAAATTGATAATTATAATAAATTGCAGTTTTAAGAGACTCGGTAAACATAAGTGGTAAGTTTAAGACTTTAGGGACTGTATTTTAAATGTCAACAAATAATTATTAACAATCTTTTTTTTTTTCCCAAATAGTGTCGTGTCAATTTTGTCCTAACATTTACACATAATTGCAAGTGGTGGTTGATTTGTACAACATTGTGAACTTGTCACAATTCCACAAGGACGTTAACTAGTTATTTCATTGCTTGATGGCCCATCAACCGCTCTCCTCGATTCCGATTCTTTGTCTCTCACTAATTGTGATTAGATTCTTGATTTGAATGCATAATCATTACGAAGGGAACTGAAATCCAAACACTTTTATAAAGAGACATTCATGGTCAAATTTGTAGGAAATTGAGGCTTGATCCCGAAGTGTTAACTTAAGTGGAGTAACTATTGCTCTAAAAGCCTCTCATTTACTTAATATTTTATTAACGTTTGATTGTGTTTGTGCTATTCCAACAATTCTCCTTTCAAACGAAGTATCATGTCATTCTGACCCCTTCAAGTGACCATCTCTTCCTCAAATCAAGAAATATTACATTTTCTATCGAGGCCTACTATTCCATTGCATCAGGGGTCATGCCTTATATGAGAACAACAACATTAGGAGCCAACAAATGTGGCGCCATTTTTAAATGAATTAAATTTTGTAATAGCCTGAATCTCATGCCAAAGTAATGGGGCAAGATACTGTTGGCAAAATAAAATAAGGGTTTTGTTGGGTTTTTGATACCCAATAAATCCCGGGCTATGATGTTAACGTGGGTTAATATTATTTCATAGGCATAGGCCGATGAACGAAATAAGTCCAACAATCAAGTCCATGAGCTACACCCGACCCAATTGTATTCCTTTTGGATGGCTTGAATCTTGGCCCGTTTACCTCTTTAATGGCCCAACTTAAAGCCTAACCCTAGAGTATATATATGGATATAACCCTAGCCTATTTCATGTGATGTTTTGTAAGACTTTGTGTGAGAAAAAGGAGAATCTCGGCTGCCCCCCTTTTGTGTGAGAAAAATGTGTCTAGAAGTGTTCAGAACGCTTGTATAACGTGTACGATTGGTGGTTCTTTCATAATATACCTTTGTGGTGTCTTCTCTTAGCCTTTGTGGCCATAAATCATCATCCTTTCTAGTCCTACATGGGTAAGATTGCATAGCAACCAAGGTGAATCAATTGGTTGTGGTTTGGAGCCGATTGGACTGGTTGTTGGTTGAGAAATGTGCGTTGAACTAGTCTGAAAAACCACCGTTTGAAGATCCTTTTGAGAGAGCTTCCGCAACAGGTATCAATCTTTTATGAATTGGAAATAAAGATTGTTTGATTTTCTTTGGTGTAGAAGATACCATACATATATTGGAAAAGTTTCTCAAGATTTCGTCTGGAAGAATGGGTCTCAGATCTTTATCTTTCCAATGCCACGAGTCAAATGACAAGCTTCACAAGGATCAACAGGATTAGAAAGTGTTTTAGCTTGCTATAAATGTGTTTCACCTAGAAGGGCATCGTGGTCTGACAATAAAACATGCTATGCTCTCATTTTCATTGACTCCCCATTTCACGTACTTTACCTGGTTAGAAACTAGACTAAAATTTAATCATATTCGTTTGTCACATTTTCTCATTGAAATAAAAAAGTATGATTTATTTTTTCCCTCTACAAACTCAATATTATTTATTCACTTTTTATACCTAACTTATGCTTGAGATTTGACTTATGGACATCAAAAATTATGTATGGTAGATGTAAATCATAACTTATTACTTATCCTCCGTTTGGTCCCCATTATTTGGATTTATAATGGAGGGAATAATATTTTTTTGAAAAATGGATGGTTGTAAAAGAATAAAAAAATTTCGATTTGTGTAAAATATTATTTTGCTTAAGATTGTATGATTGAAAATAAAAAAGAGAAGAATTTAAATTAAATTGATGAATTTTAAAGGGGCCTAACAGGAGCTTAAATAATTGTTCACAAAGTGAATAAAGCTGAGTTGCTTTACTGTGTCACATTATATTGTCATTTATTATACAATGAAGTGAATGATTTATCTTCGCGACTGAATTGGTGATTAGTTGCATTTATAAATAGGATTAGACAAAATCTAGTTTTGTGTAATGATGGTTACATTTATTAACTTTCAGAGATTTGACAAATAAAATTCATCTTAATCCTGTACTTTGGTGGATTGCGTGACAAATACAATATCACATTATGGAACTCTTTGTTCCCCTATTTGGTGGGTTATGTGAATTTTCTTCGAAAAATTTGGTGATAGTAGTGAGGGAAGGCTTTGGTGGAGATGGCGAGGGTGGTAGTGGTGGCAACAACAAATTTGATTGCTTGTGGTGGTGACGGCAACAATGGTGAAATGTGAAGCTGTTGGGTTTTTTATACCCAATAAATTTTGAGTTATGATGTTAACATGTGTTAATATTATTTTATAGTGTTAGGAAAATGTGTAATTGGCAATCTGTGACCAAATGACCTATTTGTCATGTTTGTAACGTCAGTGACTAAATTGTAAAGGTATAATAGTTCAGGGACTAGAGTTGCAATTTAATAAATTTTATTGCATGGGTCTAGGGTAAAGGTGGATGCTTTGAAGTTGCAAACGGCGCGTTGATGTCGCTAGAGTTTCGCCCTGACTTCGTTCAAGCCTAAATTGCAGAACCAACCTCGCTGGAGTTTCGCTGGGCAGTCGCTCGAGCGAAGGTGTGTCGCTCGAGTTACGCCAGCACCTCGCTCGAGCGACCGTGTTATCTGGCCATTGCTAATTTTAATTTCTCGCAAATTTTTAACACTCCATATTTCCAAATTCGACCTTGTATATAAACAAAACGTCCGATTTTTTATTGAGAACCTTTGGCAAACACAAAACATCAATTCCTCTCAAATTCAAAATGATCAAGAACAAACACATTCATTCTTTTCATCTTTCATCTTTTCATCTTTTGTTTCTTTGAGTAAAAACATCAATTTTTACAAAAATCAAAACACCGTTTCATTACTCCTTACCAACTTCCAAAAGATCATCAGTTTGAAGATCCGGGAAGGAAATTGCTTGAAGAGCAGGAGTGCTTGGTGATTCACGAGAGGTTGAAGATATTCAAGGCTGGGATTTTGGCGCAAATCTGCAGAATCCAGGAGAGCTTTGGTTGATACAGTAAGGAGGTCAGAGAATCTGTAGTTTCAATTGTGTCTGGTGTACTGTAAGTCAATATCTTCGATAGTGAATCTCTACTGGCTTGTGCCCAGAGTTTTTACCCAGTTGGATTTTCTCCGTCAACATTTTGTGGTGTTTTTATTGTTTTTACTGTTTTTCGTTATTTACTTTTCAACCGAAAATTCAACTTAGGTAGATAAAAGTATGTGAATGAATCTAGGCAATGCTTAATTTATGTGACTTGTTGCATGAATTAATTAATTGATTTAAATTCCGCATAAATACCTATTCACCCCCCCTCTAGGTGTTGGTTGGGTCGAATTATATCTTTTTCACATAGGCATAGGACGATGAATGAAATAAGTCCAAGCTACACCCGGCCCAATTGTATTCCTTATGGATGTCTTGAATCTTGGCCCGTTTACCCCTTTAATGACCTAACTTAAAGCTTAACCCTAGAGTATATATTTGGCTATAACCCTAGCCACTTTGATATGATGTTTTGTGTGATTTTGAGAGAAGAAATAGTGAATCCCGGCTGCCCCCCTTTTGTGTGAGAAAAAGGTGTTCAGAAATGTCCAGAATGCTTGTATAACGTGTACAATTGGTGGTTCTTTCATAGTATACCTTTGTGGTGTCTTCTCCTAGCCTTTGTGGCCATAAATCATCATCCTTTCTTGCTCTACGTGGGTAAGATTGCATAGCAACCAAGGTGAATCAATTGGTTGTGGTTTGGAGCCGATTAGACTGGTTGTTGGTTGAGAAAGGTGCGTTGGACTGAGCCTGGAAAACCACCATTTGAAGATCCTTTTAAGAGAGTTTCCGCAACAATTGGTATCAGAGCTTCAAGGTGAAGGTTTTGGCTCGTGAAATCTACCAGAAATCGTCCAGAAAATTGGCAGAAACGCAGCAGAAATCAGATCGAAGAAGCCGTCCAAAAATTGTTAAAATCAGTCTCCGTTTTTTGCATTTTTTGATCAATCCAGAAGGAGTTTGGGGAAACAGAGACCACTGGCGTGACGTGCAGGAGGAGGCGAACACTGCAAGCTGGTGCGTGTCTGTCGAAGGGGGCGCGTGGGGTGGAGCATGAGGCCCACGCGCAGAGGAAAGAAGCCGCGCGTGAGGGCTCGTGAAGCGTTTTCTGGCAACAATCCCTTCAGGTAATTTGTTCCTTATATTATTTCTGACATTTTTCGTGTTGAAAGTTTTCTGTTTCAGGGTACGCAGAAGATTCTGGACAGTGTTGTTCTTCGTTCGTTAAGGACTCGATCGTGATTTTTTGATTGCTGTAGTTTCCAAAGACTTTAGGACGAATAGTGGTGGTCCTAAAGTGATAAATTCGCAACTCTCATAATTTAAGGACTCAGATAGGTCCACTATGGTATATTGGCTTAACTCAGTTTAAATTTCAGCATTAGCAGATCATCGTGTGGGGTGATCGTTAGGATTGGGGGTTGTCATTGCTTGGCAATCATTGCTTATGCTAGAAAATTTAGGAATTATTTGCTCTGTTTTTGAAGTGTTGAGTTTTGATTGCAAGTTGGTAGTTGATTTTGTGCTTTACCTGTCATATAGTCACTGTGTGAGACTTGTTGCGTGAAAATTCGAACTTTTGTTTACATACCTTCGTGTTGCATTGATTTTCCTGTTAGAACACCTGGACTTGACCCGTTCGAACATTCCCTTGATCTAAAATCGTGAATCTTACGAAACCCTGAGAATCTAGAACGGTGTATATTGTGGTCGTAGGATAACTTTGTGTGACCTATTTGTGCTTTTGGTTGTTCTAGTTTTTTAAAAATGTCTTCACGCTTTGAAGTTGGAATTTTTAATGGGAAAGAGGATTTTTCAATTTGACAACAAAAGATGAAGGGTATTTTGGTCCAACAAAAAGTTTCAAAGGCCATAGATGGCAAATTTCCTGCAAATTTAACAGAAGTACAAAAAGAAGAGTATGAGGAACTTGCATAGACTTCAATTATTTTACACCTGTCTGATACCGTTTTGAGAAAAGTAGGAAAACTGGATTCTACAAAACAACTTTGAGAAAAGTTGGAGGACTTATATTTGCTGAAGTCAACTCCTAATAAATTGTACTTGCTTGAACAATTTTTCAGCTTTAAAATGGATCCTTCAAAGGATCTTGATAATAATCTGGATGTCTTTAACAAGTTAGTTCAAGACATCGTTAATAGTGATGAAGAGGTATCTGAAACGTATAAGGCTATTATCCTGCTTAATTCCATGCTTGATTCATATAGGGAAGTTCAGAATGCAATTAAATATGGTAGGGACACCTTAACACCCGAGATTGTCATAGACTCACTTAGGAGTAAGGAGATGGAGATTAAGGCTGAAAAAGAGAATAAGAGGAGTGGCGAGTTACATATGATAAAGAGTAGAATGAAGTTTAAGCAGATGAATTTGGGAAGAACTCAAGACGGTAGTGATTCGAGTAGTGACTCGAGTGATGAGGGTAGTAAGAAGAAGGGCAAGGGACGAGACAAGTCTAGTGGTAGAAGGTGTTACAGTTGTGGTAAGTCTGGACACTTTATTAGAGACTGTCCCAAGAAGAAAGATAAGTTGAAGGGTAAGATGAGAGGTGAGACGAATTTAGTTGAGGGGTCGAGTTATGATCCTAGTGAGGTTTATTAAGTGTAAACCTAGTCACTGCATATGCATCTGTGTGTGATCCTTTCTGCATGTGTGTGATTGTCTAATTGCATGATTATCTGCTACATTTCAATGTGTTTGATATGTGTATTTGCATGAATTTGAGACATTAGGATTACTTGGTGTAATTGCTTGCATGCATAGTGGGTTAGGATGTATTAGCAGTGTGTTGTGTGTCTTTTGGTGAGGTGTAGTATACATGTCTAGGGGTACATGGTGGTTTGTACCGGGGATGTGGAGTGTGACATATGGATCACGAGTGGAGATGTGATCAAATGTCTAGGATCCTTTATCTGGAAAGAGACCCTGATCAGGTGGAGTGTGAGAGAGGCACTTCTATCATTTCTGTTAGGTGGAGACCTATTATCCACGTAGGTTGGGAGAAGTGATGTAGAGATAGAGGATTATCTCATGGACTTAGGATCTATTGTGACTTACCAGTTAGACATGAGTTGAGTGATCTGTCTAATGAGCTTGGTGGGCGATGAGAGGAGATATGTGTGCTCGAGGTGTGAGCAACACGGAATAGGATAGGATAAGTGTGGTGAGATCTTTTCTTAGGGTCATTTATGCATGTGTTGTATATGTGGTTGACCGTGGTTTGATTGACTTGGTGTTAATCTATGGTTTTATGTGAACGTGTTTCTGAAAAGATCTGTGTGTGTTGTCCTATAGTATATCGTCATCGCATGTGTATTTGCTCTTGATTGTTTACTGTTAAATATTTGCTTCTACTTGGGTGTTTTTTACTTTAGCCCCAGTGAGTACATGGAGCAGGTATGGTATGTGTTTCAAGTTGGAAACACGAGGTAAGGTCTGTGATCCAATTATATTGGCTACCTTGATTATGCAAGTGTTAACTATGCGTTTTGATTGCTTGCAGATTTATTGGGCATCAAGGTGGAGATTTGTTAGGTTTTTGATACCCAATAAATCCTGGGTTATGATGTTAACGTGGGTTAACATTATTTCATAGGCATAGGCCGATAAATGAAATAAGTCCAACAACCAAGTCCATGAGCTACACCCGTCCCAATTGTATTTCTTCTGGATGGCTTGAATCTTGGCCCGTTTACCCCTTTAATGGCCCAACTTAAAGCCTAACTCTAGAGTATATATTTGGCTATAACCCTAGCCACTTTGATATGATGTTTTGTGTGATTTTGAGAGAAGAAATAGTGAATCCCGGCTGCCCCCCTTTTGTGTGAGAAAAAAGTGTTCAGAAGTGTCCAGAACGCTTGTATAACGTGTGCAATTGGTGGTTCTTTCATAGTATACCTTTGTGGTGTCTTCTCCTAGCCTTTGTGGCCACAAATCATCATCCTTTCTTATCCTACGTGGGTAAGATTGCATAGCAACCAAGGTGAATCAATTGGTTGTGGTTTGGAGCCGATTGGACTGGTTGTTGATTGAGAAAGGTGCGTTGGATCGAGCCTGAAAAACCACCGTTTGAAGATCATTTTGAGAGAGCTTCCGCAACAGAAGCATATCCGGTGGTGGTATAATGGAGATGGCAACAAATTTTATCTTGTGTTCGAACTCCCAACACTTAATTACAAACCCTTTCATCGAATTATTGAAGTTTTACTACTTACAACCTCAAGATACTAACTCGATCATCGAAGTTGGATAGATCATCCTTATATTCGACAACCAAGCTCTTGATCGATAGCTGCTTTGCAGATTTTAAGTCTTTAAATGACCATAAATTTCTACAATGTCATGGACAACCTAGTGCAACACTGATGAGACTTACGCTCCAAATCCATTTATACTTAAACACCAGGCTAAAGGGCTGACCAAGAATTGATTTTGATCCTGATCCCTATTTTATTGAATCTCTCCTTTGTCCCACAAACAGAACCATAGTCTTTAGTGCTCTCCTTACATAACAAGACCGTATTTGTTCAAATCAGTAAAGCTGTCACCCCATTCTAGCTAGTATATGTATATATATATTCATATTGAAACCCCACATTAGATAAGCCTTTCTTGTTTGATTTAAGCACTGAACAAGTAGTGCCCTCCAACAGAAGGTCACGATGTTTGGAGTACTAAATCGGGTCAGCTATTTTCCTAACATGGGCAGTCTTCTCTTTCTTGTCAACTTTCTCTACAAAATTCAAGTGTCACCCAACACTTCAATCAGTCTCATCTCATTGTGTATGCAATCAATTTTGTTCCTCTCTTTCTATCACTATACTCTAATATAATTTGCATTAATACTTTGGCCACACTGGTGTCTCATTCTATTGCTAATCTTCGTAATCATCGAACTAATCATATGTATTTTTTTTATTTTAATCAAATTAATTTATGTTGTAATGTATGATATCAGATGTTCAGACTTTTTTTTTAATCTACATTGATGTTGATTGCTGGCGAGTTTGCATGATTGTTGTTCAAAGGGATACGCATTGACGAAGAGGCTCGATGTCAAACTAAAATATATTGACTGAAAATTTTGAATTAATCACAAATGGTTGCTTATCAAAATATCGTGGTTGTTTTGTATTTTTGTAGATAATGACTACGTTAGTCGTGGCCTTAGCTTGTCGTGACGTTTATCTAAAGTTTTCCTTTTTTCACTTGCTATAAGCTCTTGTTTATTAAAGTGGGTATTTGTCAGTGTTTCGTGACTTATGTGTCAGAATTGAACCTACTCTTTCTTTTCATAGTTCCTAATTGATGAATAAATTTGTTATTAACGTAATTTCAACACTCATACGAGTTTACAAGTCCTAGATTGGATTGCTTTCCTTGACAGGACGCTACGCAAACCAAGTTAGATATCCTGTGTTCGTCGTCTAGACTCACACTTGTTCATGATGAATTGAAGTCTTACATAAGCTTGGTGTTTCTTACGTCAGGAGCTCGACCTTGGCCACTTTATGGCTTGGTTCATCGGAAAAATTGCACCTTTGCGGCTTTGCCATGTATAGACAAAATAACTAATGATAATTTCAGGAATTACATCATTTATATTTTGCTATATATGGTATTAGAAATGGAACGAAATGATAGAAAAATATTCACACAATGGATTTTAAGTTAAAGGGAAATGTTGGGCTACCCCAAGTTGATTTTAGTGTTGTAGGCATTAGCAAAAGGCATAAAGCAACTGGTGAGGTTAGTAGGTACGTAGTCACCCCACCAAAGGAAACGCCAAATTCCATCGGGAATCGCTTTCCTGTCAACATTTCAATACGACAAATTTTATTGTCGACCATTCCATAATTTCATTCATCGATTGGTCCTCTTTTGCAATTATAATTTTCACCGAGCCCTTGTTTGCAAATAATTCCTTCTTTGGTTTCAGTCTGAGACACTCTCAAGAGGGAGACTATAAAGATTCCAATTTTTGTTGGCCTATTTCCCCAATGAACGGCCTTGGCTTTTCCTTTATCACAACTCTCTAAACTTTCTTCTTTCCCTCTTCTTATTTCTCCCAATCCCTCTTTCCACTCCAATACTCTCCCTCTCTCTATCTAGTCTGCTATTTCAACTCTTAGAACACAAAGAATATCTCATGAAATGGCTATTAATAGTCCACTAACGTGCGAGTCACCCATGTCCGAATCTAAAAACATACGGAACGATGATTTGCAAAAGAAGTCATTAGTGTTCGATGCCTTGGTTATACAACACGAGTCCAATATACCTTCACAATTCATATGGCCGGACCACGAAAAGCCTTGTGCGAACCCACCGGAACTTCATGTTCCACTAGTCGACTTGGGCGGCTTCCTCTCTGGGGACGCCACGGCTGCCGCGGAAGCATCCAAACTGGTTGGGGAAGCATGTCGTGAGCACGGTTTCTTTCTAGTAGCAAATCACGGTGTCGATGCCAAACTCATATCGGATGCTCATTTTTACATGGACCAATTCTTTGAGCAACCTCTTCATGAGAAGCAAAAAGCTCAGAGAAATTTTGGTGAACATTGTGGCTATGCTAGCAGTTTCACGGGGAGATTCTCCTCCAAACTACCTTGGAAGGAAACACTTTCTTTTCGATACTCTGCAGAAAAAGGCTCATCCCACGTCGTCCAAGAGTATTTTAACAAGACACTAGGCGAAGATTTCGCGCATTTAGGGTACGGAAACCTTACCATATGAATTCAATTCTTGCTTAGAAACAGAATAGTTGCATGGATTCTTTTTACCAACATATTATTGATGTTCCCTCCAGCTTAAATTTTTAAATGATATGTTCAACAAGTACCAAATAGTATTCAAATTCGATTCTAAACTATTTTGCATCTATGCAGGAAAGTTTACCAAGAATATTGCAATGCTATGAGCAAAGTATCTCTTGGGATCATGGAACTTTTGGGGATGAGCCTTGGTGTGAGCCGAAGCCATTTTAAGGAGTTTTTTGAGGAAAATGAATCGATAATGAGATTGAACTATTATCCACCGTGCCAAAAACCAGACCTTACCTTAGGCACAGGACCTCATTGTGATCCCACATCCTTAACCATCCTCCATCAAGACGCGGTGGGTGGCCTTCAAGTTTTCGTCGAAAACGAATGGCGTTTCATCGCTCCAAACTTCAATGCTTTCGTTGTCAACATAGGAGACACCTTCATGGTAAGTATTTTGTTTGGTACACTGAACATGATGTTAAGCCGCTAATGTTTTGACTAGTGAATTTTTAAAAAATATGTGGTTAAGAGTTTACATGCAGAATATTTTATTGTAGAGAAAAAAGAGTTTTGATTTAAAGAATGTCAAATGGGAACTTAATTAATTTATAATATCTTCTAGTACTCGACAGTTGATCTTTGAAGAATTGGAAAGCTTATGTCAATTGGGTTTTTGTTTATTTTTACAGGCTCTATCAAATGGAAGATACAAAAGTTGCTTGCACAGAGCAGTGGTAAACAACAAAATTCCTAGGAAATCGCTTGCTTTCTTTCTTTGTCCCAAGAAGGATAAGGTGGTGAGCCCACCAACTGAATTGGTGGACTCCAATAACCCTAGAATATATCCAGATTTCACATGGCCAGCCCTCCTCGAGTTTACACAGAAGCATTACAGAGCTGACATGAATACCCTCCAAACTTTCTCAAACTGGCTTCAACTGAAAACATCTGAAAGTATAGTGTCTTAAATTAACCGGTTTCCGATGTCGTCCCATGTTGCCCTAATTTTCCCTCTCCAAAGGAAAAAAAAATAAAAAATAAAAAAAATTACTGGGTGAGGAAGGTAATGGAGGATCGAAAATGGATTTAGGAGAAAAATTAAGGTGACTACTTATGCTTACTTTCTCTTGATCAATCTGTTAAAGCAAACTTATAGATTATAGGTTTATGATGAATAAAATAATAGTTTTTTACTTTTTACTTATTTGAGGCAATTTTGTAATTTCATTTTGACCACTTAGTAGAATTATCATGTCAACATCTTTACATATATCTTTTTTCTCATAATTGCATCATATATGAGAATATGGTATCCAAGGTAGATTCCTCATTAAAAAGGAACTTTGAATTGTCCATTTTTAGTGTGCCACACCTGCTAAACAATTTTACCAACTTCTCTACTGTTTTAATTGTTGTAATATTGCCCCGTTTGATCCCCTTTTTTCAAAATATATTTTTTCATGACTCGTTATCAATCCCACATCTTCCAATAAAATAATTTTACAAATTAATTCAAATTTTTTCCAATCGGGTAAGTAATTAAATGAACGACTGAGGAATTAGCTCCATAAAATATTTTGAGATCTTAGGGCAAGTAAAATGGATTGTAAACACATTAACATAAGGCCAGGATACTTGATTTATACCTGCAAAGATAAATATAAAATCAGATTTTTTTTTTTTTACTAGTGACCACCTCACGCTTAAACACCTCATGCTTTTAATATTTATCATTTTAACACCCAACCTTAAGGCATCAATCTCGTGTCCTACTCCTTAAGCACTTATTATAGGATGAATATATATCTTATAATTATAAATGGATCCAAATATAATGGTTGAAAATCAAGTATGGCTACAATGAAGACACGCCGTGCTTGGCACCTCATGCTTGGGATAGTTGTCATTTTAACACTCAATCCCTTCATCCTTAAGATATATAGCACGTCTCCTACTTCTTTTTTATATATATATATATATATATATATATATATATATCTTACAAATTATTTATTTATTTATTTATTTTCCAGAAAATATCATTTGAATCTTGACAACTAGTAAAGAAAGAGATAGGCACACTTATGTTCTTTAATTTGACTAATGAAAATTAGTGATAACATGATCAGGAAGGAGGCGGCTAGACGGATGGGGATATGCAGCAAAAAAGGGAGCGATGCAAGCATCTAAGATTGGGATGAATATGGGATTAAATTTTTATCAACTTAACATAACTTAAAAATCAAAATAACAATTTAATATGGGATAACAATATTTTGTAGCATACACTAACGTATGTAGTATGAAAGATTAAATGGTACTAAGATGATAAGAGTGTTTATCGAAATAATGACTAAAAACCCTTTGTTTAAAAGAAATACTATTATAAATATTTCCTAAACCCTAAGGGAGCCAAAAACACCTAATTATGAAGGAGTAAATGTGCTATTTATGTTAATTTAAATTTCAACTGAAATTAAATTATTGCTTTAAGTGATTAGGTTTTGGCCTTTTGTGAGTTTTATCATTTGACTTGAGCTCGTATAGTTGTTGATCGTTCGGACGCGAATGAGTCAAACTCAAACAGCGAGATTAATTTTGCCCCTTGTAAATATTTACTTTATTAATCAAGTTTTAACCAAAATAACAAATAAAATTTTTAATTTACTTTTTTCTAATTATTAGACAGTGTACTGTACCAAACAAACCCATAAATTTTTCCTCTTCATGCTTATTTCTTTCTTGAAATCAATTGTAATCAAGATTTATGCAAATCAATTAAAAAAGTAATTGGCACAAAAGGTCCTCATCATTTGTTCTTCTTGTGTAGATCATACCTATTATTTTAAATTTGATACCTATTATTTTAAATTTGATATTTGCACCCTCAAAACAACATTTCATTATGAAAATGGCATTTCAGTCTGATTTTATTTCTTCCGTTAAATAGGTGTGCTCTACAGATGACAAAAGTTAGAAGGATAAAATTGTTGGTCCATTGAATACTTATTATTTACACATTTGATGGCCATTATTTAGGTAAAACAAAATTTTGAATAGAGATGTTTAGGAGAATGTGTTTGAAAAATAGAAAGCTGGTAGATCTCGGTAAATATTATATAAGAATTTATCTGTTCTTTGTGCCTCTCTATATGTATGTGCTTTAGCCCTAATATTGAAGAAATTCTTTATAGAAAGGGAAATAGATTCATCTAGCTTATGAGCTTCTTCATTGGATTTACTGTGTGGTATGGTAGCCGCTTCTGATCGTACCGCTCTTTCTGGCAGGAGCTCTTCTCCTTTTTTCAAGGAATCGCTCTTTTTTTAGTTTTTCGGGGAAAAAAGAGATCCAGCGTTAAGATAAAGAAGAGACACATTATGATATGATCAGTAGAAATTGATACAAAACCTCGACAAGTTAAAGCAAAGAATTGGCAGTTGGCAGTCAAAGACGGGCTACCATTTTTGAAAGCAGGGGCAAGTCAGGCGTAATTCTTTCCCGGGGGCACGAAATGTCCTGCTAACATAGGGGCACTAGGAAAAAAATTTGGGGGTAGCATGGAATGGATTTGGGGGGACTTTTTGGGAAGAAAATTAGTTTTTTATTTTTTTCATTTTTATATTGCTTTTATTACAAATTCAATGGTAAGGGTTAGGTGGTTTAACATTTTAATCCTTCAAAATTATGTTATATGCAGAGCATGTGCCTATTTTACGGATAGAACTCTATTCGCTATACATACATAAAATTTACACAAGGGTAACGAATGATAGAAACGTTGGTATAAATTACCCTTCAAAAATTATTCAAAGATATACCTCCGTGAACCACCATAACTACCCTCCACTTGAGGCCAATTAACATTTGTCCACCCCATATATAAAAAATAAATATTAAAGAATTAAAACAGTTGTCATTCTATTTGCACCCTATCGGGCTCTTAATATTTTCACATTACATTAATTAATTATAATTTAGGATCGGGTAATCCATAATTATTGGGCACAGCAAAGCCAGCAACATTGAGCAGCTGCTCTTGTTTTCGTGCCCAAAAGAATTTCTTCTATCACATGACCCTCTGTGTAATATAATTTGTTTTTTTAGCTTATTTCCATAATAATTAAATGCTTGCTTTTATTTATATTGAAAGAGAACAAATGGTACTTGTTTTTATTCTTAATTGTGACATTATTATAATATACATTGCAAATTTCCACATGGGCAGTCTCAAACAAAAGGAAAAACAACTGGACTTGCATAATGAATGGTATCCTCTTATTATATACGAATCCCACCAAAATAACACACATCTATCTTTATCATTGACTTCATATTTTTTATTTTTTTGAAGTTGGGCCCGATCTATTCTATTAAAACTCGAAGTTCTATCTTAAAATTTCAAATTTTTAAAGACTTTAAGAGTTTTATTAATTCATAATAGAATACCTAATAATATTTTTATTATTGTCTTATGCTATATCATTTATATACCAAAATGTTTTGTTCTTAAAATTAAAAATATTCACGATGTCATGTATAAAGCTTCTCTCATTCTCCCAACTTCTCTATTACTTAAAATAATATTTAATAAAAAGTAATTATTATTATTTTCATTTAAGCACTAATCATTTTGTATGATATATAGTCATATGCTAAGTTTGCTGTTTTATGTTCGTACAAAGTATTCATAATTTATGAATATTATTGCACATTATATTAGGTCAAGTTGGCAAATTTTAGTTTAGTGAGCATGTTAAGACAAATAGCATGGTCATATTGAGTTGGGAATTTGGGACAACTACTTGCTTAATAAATAAATAAATTGTATTTAATCAAGGATTGATTTGTTATTTAGTTAAATAATTACGAGGCAAGATGTCCAACCACAATTATTTTACACAAAGATCTTTATTTCTTCTATTTCTTTGTCGTTTCTATCAACAAATAACGGATTCTGATAGGAGACGACAAAAAAATGCTGAAAATATGCATTCTCGCCTCTCTTATCTTCAGTAAACTGGGAACAAGCTAATTATAAAATAGTAATTTTAATCTAATTTCAAGATTCACTACGTAGTTAGTGTTAATGATTAACACGTACTTTTGAATGATAAGATCAAGAAATGTGAAATTTCATATTTTAGTTGTGCTCGTGAATGGACGTAAAAAAGGATTAACAAGGGAGATTAGACATCTTAGCAATACTTTTACATATTTGAAAAAACCTTTTAAAACACTTTATAGATTAATCGATAATTTAAATATTAGTATAGAAAACTCAAAATCTATTTGCTATTTGAAAAAATTAAACACATAGTTTTCTTGGATTCGACATTTGATATACTACTTTATTACTTTTTCACCATCCCATTCACTTGCTTGAAACCGTTGCCGGGACCATTGTATTTAATTAGCCTTAATTAATTTTGATTAAAATTGAATTTTTTTATTGCTCATTTAGTTAATTTCAATTATTAGAAAAGTGTTACAGTGTTTTCTATTTTTCCTTTTCAAGACTTTGTATGCAAAGTTCGAAAATCAGGGATTTTGCTCAATTTGACACAAAAATCGAATGAACATTCAGGTCGAGGAATATAGAACAATTAAAAGCTCACAAAAAAACAGAAAGCCTGTGTGATTTCTCCATCCCAAGTAATAAGTGTTGGGATTTGGATTGTGTTATTGCCAAAGAAGTTTTGAGTGTAGTTAACACTTCAACTTATTGTCAAACGGACTACCCACATTGTAATCTATGCTCTCATAGTTTCTCCATAATGCTTGCATTTCGGTCTGGCTATTTGAATTGCACTTATATGTTCTATTTTTTGAGCTAAAGTTGCCAGTTGTTCTTGGATTGCTGTCAATCCATCCATCTCATGTATCCCAGCTACTTTCTGTACATCCGTTCTTTCTGTTGGCCACATTACACTAGTGAATGCCAAATCCTCCATGATTTGATAGACTTGATCCGTTGTCGTCTTGGTAAAAGATCCCTCCCATGCAGAGTCAACATTAGCCCTACTTATTGGGTTTAGCCCTATGTAGAAATATTGCACTTGGAGCCATTTTTGCAACTCATGCTGTGGACACTGACGGAGCAACCCCTTATACCTTTCCCAAGCCTCATAGTAGCACTTCGAGTCAAGCTGAGAGAATGTAGTGACTTCATCCCTCAACTTGGCAATCCTTTTAGGTAGGATATACTTGTTCAAGAATTTTTGGCTCGAACTATTCCAGCTGGTGATGCTGCGAGGATGGAAAGTATCCAACCATTCTCTAGCTGAGTCTCTCAAAGTGTAAGGAAAAAGCCTCGGTCGGATTGCTTTACTTGAAATCCCTAGGTATTCTATTGTTGTACATATGTTCAGAAAATATGAGCATTGAGATTTTCGGTAGCTCTGCCAAAGAATTGTAATGCATTCTGGAACATATTGATCACATCCGTCCTCAAGTGAAAATTTGCTTGACCAAATATTGAATATACGATATTGGATTGGCTTTCCATGATCGGTGGAACCGTATTCTCTCATATCAACCTTAAGTTCTCATTTCCTATAGCCACAATTGGATGATCAGCTTCCTCATTCGCAATAATGGCAATTTGATCTTAATTTTGTTCCACCAAGAGCTATGCTTTCTGTTTTTGGTGTGCTAATAATTGTTCTCTTCTTCTCAACCCGAATGTTCATTCGATTTTCGGATTAAATTGAGCAAGATCTCCAATTTTCAAACTTTGCAGACAAAATCTTGAAAAGGAAAATTAAAAAAAAAAAGTAATATATTTTTTAATAATTGAAATTAACTAAATAAGAAATAAAAAAATTCAAATTAAAGCTAGCATTAATTAAAACTAATAAAATACAATGGTCCCCGACAACAAAAAACTTGATCATTTGATTTCTTACAAGTGAATGAGATCGTGAACAAGTAATAAAGTAGTGACAGAATGTCGAACCTATGAGGACTAAATACTCAAACGAGTTCAAATTAATAGCAACCTTAATCGAATAACAAACAAATTTTGAGTTTTTTTATACTAATATTTAAATTATCAATTAAACTAGAAAGCTATTTAATGGTTTTTTTTTTTTCAAATATGTGAAAATATTGATAAATGTCGAATCACCTTACTAATCCATTTTTAGCACTACAAATTAAAGTGACAGCTTGTAGTCATTCTTGTTTATCAATTATCCTAATTTAATTGAAAACCTCTCTTGATAATTATCAAATTATTCCTTTCACGTGACCATTTTATCTCTCGATTAGAGATACAAATATGATAAATGCATTAAACGGTCTAGAATACCTATGAAAACCATGTAAACCATAGAAGTGTATCTCTATTCCCTTATTAGACTTTACAATGTTTATTATTTTTAGCTAACAACCTATTGTCTCTCTCGGTAATAATATATTCCAATAAATTATCTCCATTAGTAGCTAATTAATTGAGAAGTCGGTGAAAACAATAATAAACATCCAAGAAAAC
>NC_036247.1:27028571-27042421 GCF_002742605.1 Olea europaea var. sylvestris
GCACACATGTTCATTTATTATTTTTGCCTTTAGCTCGTCGAGACTAATGAGCTTGGATGTTTGTTTCAGGTATGGACTTTGATCTTGATGAGGTGTTGAGGACTCTGCCAGGAGGAGATGAGGGCCTTACCCTCGTTGATGGTAAGCTTTCATATTCACCCCCACCCTCACTTCCCCCCCTCTTTCTTCTTCTTTTTTTTTTTTTTTTTTTTGTTTCTTCCAATTTTTTGTTCAATCATTGAACTTTTACCATTTTTACACAAAATACAACAATTTAAACTATATTTCATCAGAGGAGCAACTAAATATTGTTGTTTAAAACCCTGAATAAATGTATAAAATATACTTATTAGAAGTGTTTTTAATTTTTATTTATTAGTAGAATTTTATATGATTTATAGTGCATGCGAATATTTATATACAAAGTGCGGTTTGTTAACCATGTGTAAATTAACAACATCATCATCCTCTAGTCTTCTCGAGTGGAAATGGTAGAACTATTAACGTGGAGAGTTTGTATCTCATTAGAACAATTAGAGAATTGTTAAAGACTTTGGTTTATAATGCAATCATCTTGAAAGGATAAAATGAACTCAAATTATTGACAATTGAAAAGAAGGTGCTCGATATAAAACGAGTTATTATCTTAGACTGCTAAAGTGTATTCAATTTCTCAACCACTGAAAATCTTGATGCATAAATAGTAATTGTTGAAATGGATTGGTTCGATCTTAGATTAGATCAAAACGTTGACTAGTCCAATTGAATTTAAACCATTGGTTCAATTTTCCTACCGCACCACCCCCCGCCTCCCTTCCCCTCCTTCCAGCCGCAATTTCATGCATATCATTGCACAGAGATGTTTTTATGCACGTCCTTTATATGCATGTAAATGAATATATAAAAAGAAAGTGCGAGAACTAATCTACTAAACATTAAAAAACACTAATATTGTATTCTATAAATCTAATTAAATTTCTAAATTCGTCTTGATCTTATCCACCACTTAGCATAAGAATAATGCCATTTATAGTGAATATTATCAATAGTCGTCTTACGTGACATATACATGATAATTTATTATTTGATGGATAAGACAATAAAAAACTATCCACATTAATGTATCAAATAATAAACTGTCACATATAAGTCACGTAAAACGACTACTGAAAGTTTTCACTATGAATAGCTTTAATTAAGAATTAGATTCGTTACAGAACATCCATGGTATGTATGAACTAGTTAATTTTTTATTTATGTATATTAAGTTTTGGACAGTTAATCGATAGGCTTCATTGCAATTGAACTCAATGTCCCAGTGAGATCTTATCACTTTAAAGTGGTCGATTCACTATGTTATGAATTTCACATGCTTCTTTCACGAACGTTGAGCTCCATATATATTAACAAATATGGAGGAAATAAAAAGGGTCGGGGGATTAAGAATCATCATTTCAATTAGAAGTGTAATTTTAGAATAAAAAAATTTACTAAAGTAAAAAAAAAATGTCTCTTTTCAATAAATTTAGAAAAGCACAACAAGAGCACTATACTTTCCATAATTTTGATTTTAAAATTCAAGCATTATTTCTGCAATATGTTACCACCTTAGAAAGAGAGCGGGTATGATTGTGGAGAAATAAAAGATTGATGGTCTACAAAGTGCACAAGTAATTTTGAAAATAGACAATTCTTTTTTATTCATGAAAAATAGAAATAATTAACTTATTTAACCCTTGTTTGAGCTCTAGCTTTATTCAAAATTTATTTTTTCAAAGCAAATTTTAACCACACATTATCTCATAAATAATTTTACACATAAATTCAAAATTTTTATATATTTTTTAACCATATATTCTCCTATAACTTCTTTTTAAGCCAAAAATGCTCTGTTTATCTCAAATTACTCTCTTCAAAAATAGATATTGTATAACTTTATATTGATATAAAAGAATATTTTCAAAAAATTCTTTATTTTTAAAGAGCATATTCTATCATTTAAGAGCATATATAAATTTAGATAATTAAAATTTTAAAATACTCCAACAAACTCTTTATATTTAATACTTAATTTTACTATTCTCAAAATTTTTTTTAAATTATTTTTCTCTATAATAAGCCTTCTTTTTTTTATCTTCTTATCAACCACACATTCTCCAATAAAATAATATTATACGTAAACTTAAAAAATTTTCCTTTCTTTTTAGTTACACATTTTTAAAAAATTTATTATTTTTTCATTATAATTTGAAAAAATGGAGCCCAAACAAGGGTTAAATTAAAATATTAATTTTAAAAAACTGTTAAAAGTATGATTTTAAGGATTGACTCTTTTAAAAATAAAATGCTCTCTATAAAGTGTATTAAAATGCTTTAGTTCCAGCCAAAATGACATCCAAACCCTAAAATTCCATTTTAATTAAAGAGTTGACATTGCACCGCCACCTATAAACCACTCAAATATATCTAAGACTAGACCCATCGATGGAACATACAAAAAATTAAATTAAATTAAAGTTTGAATAAGGTTTGATTAAACAAAAATTAGCCAAATAAGCTAGGTTGAACCAACCCACAAAGTAATGACTGCATGAATAAATACACATTGATCACTCACATCAATAACCTCCGGTAGCAGCAGCTGACATTGAAGACTGAAGCTGTAGCAGGTGGTGGTAGCAGTCCGCCGCCGTCGGCCGCTGCTCTGGGTTGTGGTCCAAGCACCTGTTCTGCAACTCCCTAAGCAATTTAGGCATGCCCACCAATCCACACGTCTTTACTAGTTGACCTACTCCCCACACGTCCACCTTCACCCCATGCAATCCACGCCCCATCTCCGGCGCGTGCCTTCCAGGTGACGCCCCACCGTGGGGGTACAACTGCGGAGCACCCATCGCCTCGTCAAAGCCCGTAATAAACCATTCATTCTCTCTATCGATTCTTTTCATCACTTTGTCCCAACTCAAGTCCCTGTGCATGAATGAAAGATCATGTAATGCAACCAATGCTTTTGTCACATGCTTTAGAGCCTCAATTAATTGATCACAATTCGCTGGCCTAAATTTGCACCCTCTAGGCTTGAGCACCATTGCCAAATCTTTTTCTGAAGATCGGATAATAAATTCAGCATGTGGGATTCTGTGATCAAGAAAATCATAAATTTCCTTCGCTGCTGCCCATCTTCTTTTGCTTGAGAACAATCTATTCACTGTATTTGGTGTCAATTCCATGATATTCCCATCACCTAAATCGATTCTTTCAAAATCACTATAAGGTACAATCTTATAGCTATTGCCATTGGTAAAGAAATTATAGCATCTATCAGCTAACAATGGCAATAAACCTGCGATTCTCCAGCATGGGACTAGGGCTTTTGTTCTCTCCACAGGTGTAGATAGATCAACTGTGTAAAGATCGGTTCTTATAACGCGATCCTGTGATCGGCTTAGAGCACAAAATGTTACAATGTAGCCAACTGCATAGTAGCCAAGAATATAAGGAAGATCCATATAGGTCCACAAAAGCTTGTCAACGATGGAATTGGAGGGATCAAGGTGGCCTTCCCTTAATTGATCAGTTTCTTCTCCTCTCCACAAGCAGAAATTTCTTATGAAACCAGTTACATTAGGCCATTGATCTTTTACAGTTTCTGCTAATGAAGATGAAGATTTTCGGACGAAAACCATTTCGATGGAACAGAATTTGGAAATGATCCTATTCATGCAATCATCCCATAGACCAATGAATGAATCTCTACTAGTAGAAGTTGCACCAGTAAGACTAGGGTTTGGTCGCATAATTGGGCTCAAAATGTCGTATGTTATTGCTCTACAGTCTAATAGTTCTGTAGAGGTAGTAAAGAATAGTTCTTTCCCTTGCGGCAAATCTCTGTACACATCTTTTCGAACCGGAAACCGAAGCTCCTCTGGTGGCGGCTCTTGCAAGTGCCACGAGAGTTCAAACAAGCTCGGTAGCATCGTAGGCGGGACTTGCAGGCACCCCACGTAGTACTCCGACGGATCTTGAAATTCCAATGGAGAAATAGCTACACCAAGATGATTTTAATTGAAAGTATGCATTAGAAATGGACAATTACTAAACAAAAACTTTGATGCAAATGCATTAATCAGGATGCAGTTGTCAATAAATTGATAATTAATGTACGTATGTTTAAAGAATAGGAAAACCCCGCCACCCCCACACACACAGGATTTAAAATATAAATAATTTGAATCAAAGACTTGTATATTTTAATAATTTGAATCAAAGACTTGTACGACAGAAGATGACATTTATATAGAGTGATATGTGTATATACAGTAGTCTTACATAGGAAATGGACTTACATCTAACAGGGAGCTCTGTGGAACGAAGCTTAGATCTTTCATTGAAACCTAGGATAAAAATGTAAGTAGTTACATAAAAAACAAAAGTAGTACACAGTTAAGAATTCGAATATCGAAGAAAAAAGATTATACCACAAGGAACAGGAGCTAAGGAAGATTTTCTTCTGCCAAAGACTTTGACTTGCTGTCCAGAAACGAATCTATCCACAGAAAAGCCTTTGAGAGGTCCATCTTCAAAGGCTTCCATGGAACAAACCACCATAGAATCATCCAAAAATGTCAGTTCATCTGCGTTCAAAAAACTTGAACCTTGAAGCTTAACCCTACCCATATTACTATGTTCACCTTCTTCACCCCAAAGGTTTACTGATTCTTCCCATAACATTCTTATTTTGCCGATTCTGCGAGGCTCCTTGGATGAGGTTGAGAATGAGGATGCACCTGCAATTTCTAATGAAGAGCTCTCTAACCCTAATAAACTTCCTCTTATTCCATGATGAAATTGCTGCTCTCCTACTCCACTTGTCACTACCAGCTGCTTTGTTCTTGCTGCAACAAAAAAGTGTACTAAGAAAGTGTCATTTTTAAATAGAGAGATAAGTTGTGAAAGATTATGGGCTCTTTATACGTTGCTTAAAGAAGTTAAAGCAAAAGAAAAATCCTAATGCATTGTTATGGGAAAAATCGTACCAGAGAGTGGGTCATCATCTCTCAATGTAGACTGTTGTTGAGGCAAAGACTTGTGGCTGGTGGTAAAGGGTAACCGGATGTCATCGCCGCCGGGAATAACTGCTGCGCCACCTCTAGTTTGTGGAGTTCTCATTCTTGGTCCCATGAACTGAGCCAACTCTTCAAATACTTCTTCATCAAATGAAGCAGGCAATCTATGAAGTTTCCTCTCGTAGGGGGAAAGTCTAAAATAACTTTTACCCACTTCTCGCTCACCACCCCTCTCCCATTCATAAACCTTCCTAAATTCACCCAACATGTTGTCCCATTTTGTACCGGCAGTCTTGGCATCTCTATTCACCCCATGCCTATTCAAAAATTCAGCAACCTCTTTATCTTTATCGGCCCGTGTTTTCCCCCTTCCCGTCACCGCTGCCATGTCACCTACAGAGGCTGCAGCACCCTCTACCGAAGAGCCTGAACCTTCGGATCCGCCTTGATACTGAACCCTCCAAGCCCTCGCCAACCACAGCATTTCATTAGGCTTCCAAACTGGGCTAACATACTTGCCCTTTCTGAACTGTTGCCGAATTACTTGTTCATCCGGAGGCTTGCTGGTTTCCTGGCCGGAGGCGGTAAACCGATGAGGAGAATGAGGAGGAGATGACGTCGTGTCTGATGATGAAGCAGTAGTGTTCGGAGGCTGAGGTGGTGGTCGATTTGCGGCGGCGGTGGCAGGTGTGGGTCCTGAAGGAGAAGGGCTTGATTCGGTGCTCAATATATTCACCTGGCTTTGCTTTTGCTGAGATGGAGATGGTAATAATTTCCATTGACCTGTTGTGTGTCTTGGTCTCTTTGGATTGAAAGCTTCAAATTGCTGCTGTTGTTCAAGTGAAACCGGAGTTCCACCACTTGGGATGTACAAAGTCGGAGGAATAAACGTAGCGCCACCAGAAACTACCATTCCCGGTGGCTGCTGGTGACTTTGTGGTGGCGGTGTGGTGGTTTCTATTGGTTCTTGATCTGGGTCATTCGGAGAAGTCGATAAATGCTGTTGTTTCTTGGTAGTTTCTCCTTTATTGTCATCCATTTTCCTCTAAAGAGAGACCCAACAAAAACCCTCTAGATAAACCTAAAACTAGAAGCTGAAAGAACAAGAGAGATCACCATTACTGTGGAACAATAACGCCATAAATAATAAGTTGCAATTTTTCTGTGTTTGTTTCTTCTTTAAAGAGTCTCTGCAATTTGGCTAGCTAGGATTCTGAATTCAGAATGCTTTTGGACCTAGTTTTCCACGGGGTCATCAAAAGGGAAAGTTGATGGAAAGAAAAGTGATTGTTAAACATTTATTTGAAGCAGCAGAAAAAAGTCGAAATTGTGGAACCTGCTATGAATAAGACATTTCAATTACAGCTTAGTAACCCTTTTTTTCCCTTATTTCTTTGGTTTGATTACTTGCAAAATTTGTTGTGCATTGTATTAAGAGAGATAGAGACAAGAAAGAAGAAAAGTACAGCGTGGGAAGTTTGATTAGGGTGTAATATAATGATTGTTCTGCAAAACCACTGTCAAAACGCGGCTCCAAAAGATTTAACATTCTTTAGTTTCATAAAAAGTAATTAATGGTTTTGTTTTGTATAAACATTAGACAGCAGAGCTTCCGCTTCTCGCGAGAGAGAGCACACTGTCGAGGGGATGATAGAGACTGCTCGTATTTATGCACCCATAACTTGCTGGCTACGTATATTTTTGTGGGATTTCCCATTTTCTCTGTGTAGTGGGGTGGGGTGTTGGACGTCTTGCAGGCTGAGAATCGTCGCATTTGGCTATTCGGAAGTATATTCTCTTGCAACATTGAACTCCAGAAAATTTTGAAAATTTTTTGGTTTGTGTTTTTATTGATCTTGAAAAAAATTGTGATTATATGAAAATGACAAGTATAGAAGTCGAGATTTTATTATCACTATAGCCATAAAAGTTGTGCCTTAAGTCCCCATACATACCTTCGCAGACTAAACTGCTATATTGTTGGGATTAAGCCTCCGTTTGGCCCTCATTATTTGACATTTTAATTTTTGAAATAATATTTTTTTGGAGAATGAGTGATTGAAAAAGAAAAAAATTCGATTTACGTGTAATATTATTTATTGGTGAAATTATGGTTGAAAAGAAGAGAAACAATAATGTAATAAAATTTAAATACGAGCCAAATAAGGGCTAAATTTTAAGTAAATTTTGATAAAAGTAGAACCATGCTATAATGTTAGAATAATTGACATAATGTTATATGAAACTCTATCATTGACGAGTTAAAATACAATCATCTTTTCCATCAAATCACCTCTCGCCATAGAGGATTCTGATTGTTTTAGGCATTATTCTTCTAACAAAGTGGTTTAACCCATATAGATATAACAAAATGTGTGATTAGAAAATTGTGAATCTCATAAAATATGTGATCATAATTAATTGTCAGCGTTGATTTAAATTAAAATTTAGATTTTATTCCTTACCAATTAGGGGCAAAATCTTTTATAGCATAACGAATTTGCAAGTTAAGGTTGTATCCTTTGAAGTTCCAGCTCTACATAAGCAAATAAATAAGAGGTTAGCTTGGTCAACCAAGTCGATGGGAGTTAGGATAAAAATAAAGAGATTTCAATTTCTAGTGCACATGAGAGACATGTTGGACGTACTTTTATAGCGTTATTGAAGTTGGTTGACCATGGATTTGATCCTAAAGAGAAAATGCACTAAATTTTGGTTCAATAGTTTCTAACAATAAGGGATTGGGGGCACCACGTGAGCCTGTTTGGGAGTGATTTTGAGAATTGACTTTTTGATCGTTAGGAGAAAAGTGACGTCCAACTGTGAGATAAGAAGTCAAATATGATGGCTGAAATAGTAAAATAACGGTAAAAAAATCAATTTCTTGGATCAAAAAAGGGGCCCAAACAGGCCCCATTTCTAAGTGAACGCAAGGGATATATCATATATGCTGGGATGCTTTTGAATGAGTTCATGAAGATTGTGATGAAGCTATGTATTTTTTCAAACTTAGACTACTATAATAAGTGCTTATAAGCCTAGGTTCTAAAGAATATGAGGTTAATAGTGTGTAAACGTTATGGATCATATATAATGTATGGATAAAAATAGTGTTTGATTAACTTATAAATACTGACAAGCATCCAAACGTACA
Organism: Olea europaea var. sylvestris; assembly: GCF_002742605.1. Classification (NCBI taxonomy): domain Eukaryota; kingdom Viridiplantae; phylum Streptophyta; class Magnoliopsida; order Lamiales; family Oleaceae; genus Olea; species Olea europaea. The sequence continues at coordinate 27,036,792 of NC_036247.1, forward strand.
CTAAATTTATAAAATCTCCTTCAAGTAATGAATTTGAAAGTCATCATGTGAGAGGGAAATATCATATGCTGATAAGAATTATGACCAAAATGAATGAAGTGTAATTTTTTTTTTTTTCAATAATTCTGCAAGTACAGGAATTTTACACAGAAGTTGTACAAGATTTTGAAAAGTATGACCTGTCAATTCTTTAACCAAGGCATATAAAAAACAAAATGAATTAGGATTATGTCATATCATTTGTTTTGAATTCCCGTACAGCTCCTATGAAGAATTTCCTGTACGTACAGTAGGATTCTATTTTTTTACACCTTTAATTATCGGTCAGGTCGAGTCATCTGCAAATGCATCTATAAGCCTACTCCTTGTAATTCTTACATCTAATTGTCGATAATCACTCCCCACCTCCCTCTCCCTCCTTGCAATGGTTGGATTGACACCGATTCACTGTACTAGGTAGGTTCCAAGTTCTCAAACAGGGACTGTGATCAAGGGAAAACTCCATGAGTCCTCTCGAATGGGTTTCTAGACATGAAAATGATTATATTGGTGGATTTGACCTCTGGTTTCGACGAAGGTGGAAGTGGAATTGAAGGGTGTCTTTAGTTTCCGTTTATCCGTCGATTGTAAATAGAGAGAGACATAGCTTCTTCTTTCTTTTTCTTTCTTTCTTTTTTTTTTTTTCCATTTTTTCTCTATTTATTAGGATTTAACAACACAACTGACGGATCTTGACAGCATGAGGGTATTTCGAACAAAATGTTTAAAAAAGAGACCTTTTTGTAATTTCCAATAAGAAGGGAATAAATTGCACATGGACAAGTTTGTAGAGGGTTTTCTGTTATTAAACCCTGCACATAGGGCTGGACAAATCTTTCGAATCGAACCAAACTGAATCAAACTCGACGGTTTTTGTCAAATTAAATACTTAAATGGATATCTGAATTTAGAACCGACGGGTACGGTTCGATTCTCGGTTCTAGACCAAGAACCAAAGAACCGAATCTTTCTAATTTTTTTTTATATTGAATAAATTAAATATTTTAATTTTAATTTTTTTTTTAAACAAATTAACAAATTAACAATTTTTAAATCCAAATTTTTGGCCCAATAATTTGTTTCATTTCTAATTTTTGGCCCAATTACCCATTTTATTGTCTCATTTTTTAGTCGAACAAAATCCAACCCACTAAATGACCATAAACACATAAATTAAAGTGCATAACGCTATCTAGACTCTTGCAGCCTCGCTGACATTCCAAAACCTATACAATCGTCAACCGACTCTGTGACCTTCGATCGAAACTGTGACCTCCGCCAATCGAAATTTTGACCGTAGCGATCATTTGAACAAGGTAGTTTACTAGTCTCTGACATTTCAAAATCAATGAATGTGTCATTAGTTGTATTTATATAATATTGTTATAAATGTTAAAAAATTTAATTATAGTACAGAACGAAACCGAACCCGAACGGTTCCATAATTATATTTGGACCCGACGATTCCATTTGCTAGATACCTGAAAATTTTGGTTCGATTCGGTTCGATTCTCTTTAGAATCGAATTAAACCGACCCGCGCCCACTCCTATGTGCACAAGTGTGTGAGAAATAGGGTGTGATGGATTTTTCCCCTACCTATACCAAGGGGACATCTGTCCTCTGGTGGCCCTTACACCTAGAACTATCCCTTTTTAATTCGCGTGAGACAGACAATAAGCTTAACAACTAATTTGATTTAATTTTTAGTTTTTTTTCCATATATATATATATATTACATGGAAGTTAAAAAAAGAAAAAAAAAATTCTGATTATGAGCATAGGTTTTCTTTCGAAATACAAGTAAATTACTTCTAAGCAATTCCGATAAACCAAAAAAAGTATTTATAAGTATTCATGTTGGAATATTTTCTCAACTAATAAAGCTATCTAATGTTAAAACGATACAAGTGACAGACCCAATTAAATATGAGAATATAAAGATTAATTTAATTATGCAATCATTTAGAGTCACTAAATGACATCTTAAACCGATGTTTTACTCTTAAATAATATTATTCTTTTCTCAACTTTCGTTTTCTCTTACCATCTTTAGTAAAAAAAATTAAAAATTAAAAAAGTCAATACTTTTAAAAATAATATTTAATCGACTTGATTAGAAAAATTAAGACTCGATCTAGTAATACTTAAAAGTTTAAAAGTTCAACCTCGACCCGACCTTAAAAGTTCACCTCAAACTTCTATTTTTTTTAAAACTAGTTTAACCCGGCCCAACTCAATTCGATCTCACCCTTGACCCTTTATATTTATCGACTCGATGTGTGAGGGGATTCACATTATGAGGGCTTAAATGCAAGTCGACTCACCCCACGAAAAGTAACACACTATGACAATACCCCTATTACCCCTAATCAACGCACCGAACAAGGGACAAAAGACAACCTCAAAATCTCCAAACTATCCTCCTCAAATATTCCACCAAACCTTAACTTCAGGGAACATTAAGTAATTTCAAATTACAGTGTCGGTTGCGGGCCGAGATTCGAAAAGCCCGTTTAAAGAAAAGTCATTTCCAGGGTGCCTTTATATTAATGCGCATCCCTCCCTTTCCCCAACACCATTGGCGGGTACCTTACAAACTGACGAAAAACTAGAGAGAGAGAGTGTGCTGTATGTATATGTATGTATAGAGTGTGAGTGTGAGTGTGTCCGTGTGATTGTGTCGTATATGTGTGTGTGTGTGTGTGTATATAGAGAGAGTTGTATGTATAGTTCAAAAAGTAAAGTGCTTAAACCAGGCCGTACGAACACTATACATATACACACACACGCTCTCTCTCTCTCTCACTCTCACTCAATCGCACTGTACAAAAGTACTCATCAATAGCACTGTAGAAAAATCTCTCTCGGACACCCCAAAAAGTCCTTCGGCCCTCGTACGTAGTAGTTAAATATATATTACAAGATCATCGGATTTTTCGTGGCATTTAAGGAAAAAGGAGTTTTTATTATATGAGTATTGATTATTGTACCCTTTTAGCGTTTGATTCAGTCAAGTGATTGAGAATTAAGTGAAAGCAGGAATGGAGTTGTACGGAAGGCGAAGCGGGACAGAATCGGATCAGCAGCAGGTGGAATGGGCTCCGGCAGGCCAAGAACCCGGTTTAGTAGGTGGAAATTTTGAGCTTATTTCGATTTTATTGTTGGTTTTTTACTTGCATTGTGAAATGTTAGGGTTTCAGTAATGAGAATGATTGGTTTTTAAAAAATGGGTTTTTGGTTTATTGTTTAGAATCGATGCGAGGGTTGAATTTGAGGGATGGTGAGTACCCGGAGAGGCCAGGTGCGGCAGATTGCCCGTACTATATGAGAACCGGGACCTGTGGATACGGCTCCAAGTGCCGGTATAATCATCCCCATGATCGTGGAATCTCGGTATGCCCTTGATCACGTTCCATATGTACTACGCCGGAGTTCTTTTTAGCTGTATTTCTCAATGTAAATATGTAGTTTCTGTAGTCATTGTAATCCAATTTGGGGTTTCTGTATTTCACTTTGATAGGGGTATTTCGGTTTTTCTTTATGTCAGTTTGATGAATGGATTTCTTTGTTATGCATTTGCATAATATATATTTGACTTCGGAATGTGGATCGTCGAATTATTTTCTGAGTTCTTTGGTTGGTTGTTCATCAGACTGGGGGTGTTATGAGAGATTATCCTGAGCGGGTAGGGGAGCCTTCATGTCAGGTACCAGGCTTCACCTTTTACAGTGATTGGTTGTATTTTCACAATTCTTGTTGTATTGACAATCTCAGAATCATTATTACTTGTATTATGCAATGCTCAATCTTTTTATCCAATGAGTGAACTGTATTGGTTTATGTGCAGTATTATTTAAGGACAGGGACCTGTAAATTTGGTCCATCTTGCAAGTTCAATCACCCAAAAAATGCTGGTGGATCCTTGACCAATGTGCCTCTAAATATTTATGGATATCCATTACGACCGGTAATTATTTTGTCAAGGCTTAATATATGCACATAGATTCAAGTTATAAGAAATTTTAATAGTCATGTTATCATCCTCTACAACAGGGTCAGCAAGAATGCTCCTACTATTTGCAAAAGGGGCAATGCAAATTTGGTAGAACATGTAAATTTGATCATCCCGAACCAGCTGGTTTATCAATGCCAGATCCAGCACGTACATTTTATCCAACAGGGCAGTCTCTTTCTGCTCCTTCTGAGCAATATGACAGCACATCGACCACCTATAGGGTTGCAAGGCCTCTATTGCATGGTTCATATGTGCCCGGTGCTTATGCTCCAATGTTGCTTCACCCAGGAGTGGTTCCCATGACAAATTGGAATACATTCTCGGTATAGTTCTTGTAGTGTTTTTAGTTGATTAATTGTCTTCATACCCACATGTGTTGCCTTCATATAGCGTTGTTGGTTTACCTATGCAGGGACCAGTTAGCCCTGCACCATCACCTGGTGTTCAACCCTCGGTTGGATATAGAATGTCACAGCTATCTTCTTCTGCACCGGCCTTTACAGGAGCTTATACCCAGTTACCCTCTTCTGCCTCACCTTTGAGTGCTGGCGTAACATTGGAGCAACAGTTACCAGAAAGGCCTGGCGAGCCTGACTGCAAATACTACATGAGAACTGGGGGTTGTAAATATGGATCATCTTGTAGGTATAACCATCCACCAAACTGCGTTGTTTCAAACACAAATTGTGTACTTAGCCCCTTGGGGTTACCTCTGCGTCCGGTATGTATGGTATTTTCTTCTCGCAAACTCCTTGTTTTACAGAATAGTTAAATTATTTATTGGCTCTTTGTTTCTTTCTTATTTTTCCTTGGTGAGTGGGTAAGTGTGCATTGTTTTGGTTGGGAAATTCCAATTCAGATGTGCTTGTGTTTGATTTCTTATGTCCTTCTCATGGTGACTAGTATTATGAGTACATGGTTATTTGAATTGGCTTTTATATTTTCACTTTTAAGTGCAAACTACATTTTGCTATTCAGTAGATGATGATGGGTTTTACATGTGCTTTTCTATTATAATTTTTCATTATATTGAACTTGTAGAAAGTTAGAATTTGTGGGCAATGGGGATTATTAGATCCAAACATTCTACTTTTTAAGCACGGAAAATATCTTTATGGTTGTTTCAACAAATCATAAGCTACAAGTTTCCTGAATTTTCTTTGATTTTATTTCTTGTCTCAAAGAAAATTCTAGATGGGGAAGCAGATCATTACTTCATTTCTACATGTTCTGGAGATTCCAAACCGCTGTTAATTCTTCTCCTATTTTACTCTCTTCAGTTTTCTAACTTTCTCTTCCCTTTTCTTTTTAATTCTCTCGAGTACTTAGCATCAATGATCTTTGTTTTATTTACCCCCCCCCCCCTCTCATTTTAATTCTCTTGAGTACTTGCCATTTTGTAACTTATGGTTGGCCGTTATAACAACTTCGGTACGTGATGGCTGGCCTTTGATATGTATGTTCGCTATGAAACAAATTGGCATCCCTGTGAGATTTAAAAAAAAAAAAAAAAAAAAAAAAAAAAAAAAAAAAAAAAAAAAAAAAAAAAAAAAAAAAAAAAAAATTTCAATCAT
>NC_036247.1:27046334-27089609 GCF_002742605.1 Olea europaea var. sylvestris
TTAGAAAAGCACAACAAGAGCACTATACTTTCCATAATTTTGATTTTAAAATTCAAGCATTATTTCTGCAATATGTTACCACCTTAGAAAGAGAGCGGGTATGATTGTGGAGAAATAAAAGATTGATGGTCTACAAAGTGCACAAGTAATTTTGAAAATAGACAATTCTTTTTTATTCATGAAAAATAGAAATAATTAACTTATTTAGCTCTTGTTTGAGCTCCAGCTTTATTCAAAATTTATTTTTTCAAAGCAAATTTGAACCACACATTCTCTCATAAATAATTTTACACATAAATTCAAAATTTCTATATATTTTTTAACCATATATTCTCCTATAACTTCTTTTTAAGCCAAAAATGCTCTGTTTATCTCAAATTACTCTCTTCAAAAATAGATATTGTATAACTTTATATTGATATAAAAGAATATTTTCAAAAAATTCTTTATTTTTAAAGAGCATATTCTATCATTTAAGAGCATATATAAATTTAGATAATTAAAATTTTAAAATACTCCAACAAACTCTTTATATTTAATACTTAATTTTACTATTCTCAAAATTTTTTTTAAATTATTTTTCTCTATAATAAGCCTTCTTTTTTTTATCTTCTTATCAACCACACATTCTCCAATAAAATAATATTATACGTAAACTTAAAAAATTTTCCTTTCTTTTTAGTTACACATTTTTAAAAAATTTATTATTTTTTCATTATAATTTGAAAAAATGGAGCCCAAACAAGGGTTAAATTAAAATATTAATTTTAAAAAACTGTTAAAAGTATGATTTTAAGGATTGACTCTTTTAAAAATAAAATGCTCTCTATAAAGTGTATTAAAATGCTTTAGTTCCAGCCAAAATGACATCCAAACCCTAAAATTCCATTTTAATTAAAGAGTTGACATTGCACCGCCACCTATAAACCACTCAAATATATCTAAGACTAGACCCATCGATGGAACATACAAAAAATTAAATTAAATTAAAGTTTGAATAAGGTTGATTAAACAAAAATTAGCCAAATAAGCTAGGTTGAACCAACCCACAAAGTAATGACTGCATGAATAAATACACATTGATCACTCACATCAATAACCTCCGGTAGCAGCAGCTGACATTGAAGACTGAAGCTGTAGCAGGTGGTGGTAGCAGTCCGCCGCCGTCGGCCGCTGCTCTGGGTTGTGGTCCAAGCACCTGTTCTGCAACTCCCTAAGCAATTTAGGCATGCCCACCAATCCACACGTCTTTACTAGTTGACCTACTCCCCACACGTCCACCTTCACCCCATGCAATCCACGCCCCATCTCCGGCGCGTGCCTTCCAGGCGACGCCCCACCGTGGGGGTACAACTGCGGAGCACCCATCGCCTCGTCAAAGCCCGTAATAAACCATTCATTCTCTCTATCGATTCTTTTCATCACTTTGTCCCAACTCAAGTCCCTGTGCATGAATGAAAGATCATGTAATGCAACCAATGCTTTTGTCACATGCTTTAGAGCCTCAATTAATTGATCACAATTCGCTGGCCTAAATTTGCACCCTCTAGGCTTGAGCACCATTGCCAAATCTTTTTCTGAAGATCGGATAATAAATTCAGCATGTGGGATTCTGTGATCAAGAAAATCATAAATTTCCTTCGCTGCTGCCCATCTTCTTTTGCTTGAGAACAATCTATTCACTGTATTTGGTGTCAATTCCATGATATTCCCATCACCTAAATCGATTCTTTCAAAATCACTATAAGGTACAATCTTATAGCTATTGCCATTGGTAAAGAAATTATAGCATCTATCAGCTAACAATGGCAATAAACCTGCGATTCTCCAGCATGGGACTAGGGCTTTTGTTCTCTCCACAGGTGTAGATAGATCAACTGTGTAAAGATCGGTTCTTATAACGCGATCCTGTGATCGGCTTAGAGCACAAAATGTTACAATGTAGCCAACTGCATAGTAGCCAAGAATATAAGGAAGATCCATATAGGTCCACAAAAGCTTGTCAACGATGGAATTGGAGGGATCAAGGTGGCCTTCCCTTAATTGATCAGTTTCTTCTCCTCTCCACAAGCAGAAATTTCTTATGAAACCAGTTACATTAGGCCATTGATCTTTTACAGTTTCTGCTAATGAAGATGAAGATTTTCGGACGAAAACCATTTCGATGGAACAGAATTTGGAAATGATCCTATTCATGCAATCATCCCATTGACCAATGAATGAATCTCTACTAGTAGAAGTTGCACCAGTAAGACTAGGGTTTGGTCGCATAATTGGGCTCAAAATGTCGTATGTTATTGCTCTACAGTCTAATAGTTCTGTAGAGGTAGTAAAGAATAGTTCTTTCCCTTGCGGCAAATCTCTGTACACATCTTTTCGAACCGGAAACCGAAGCTCCTCTGGTGGCGGCTCTTGCAAGTGCCACGAGAGTTCAAACAAGCTCGGTAGCATCGTAGGCGGGACTTGCAGGCACCCCACGTAGTACTCCGACGGATCTTGAAATTCCAATGGAGAAATAGCTACACCAAGATGATTTTAATTGAAAGTATGCATTAGAAATGGACAATTACTAAACAAAAACTTTGATGCAAATGCATTAATCAGGATGCAGTTGTCAATAAATTGATAATTAATGTACGTATGTTTAAAGAATAGGAAAACCCCGCCACCCCCACACACAGAGGATTTAAAATATAAATAATTTGAATCAAAGACTTGTATATTTTAATAATTTGAATCAAAGACTTGTACGACAGAAGATGACTTTTATATAGAGTGATATGTGTATATACAGTAGTCTTACATAGGAAATGGACTTACATCTAACAGGGAGCTCTGTGGAACGAAGCTTAGATCTTTCATTGAAACCTAGGATAAAAATGTAAGTAGTTACATAAAAAACAAAAGTAGTACACAGTTAAGAATTCGAATATCGAAGAAAAAAGATTATACCACAAGGAACAGGAGCTAAGGAAGATTTTCTTCTGCCAAAGACTTTGACTTGCTGTCCAGAAACGAATCTATCCACAGAAAAGCCTTTGAGAGGTCCATCTTCAAAGGCTTCCATGGAACAAACCACCATAGAATCATCCAAAAATGTCAGTTCATCTGCGTTCAAAAAACTTGAACCTTGAAGCTTAACCCTACCCATATTACTATGTTCACCTTCTTCACCCCAAAGGTTTACTGATTCTTCCCATAACATTCTTATTTTGCCGATTCTGCGAGGCTCCTTGGATGAGGTTGAGAATGAGGATGCACCTGCAATTTCTAATGAAGAGCTCTCTAACCCTAATAAACTTCCTCTTATTCCATGATGAAATTGCTGCTCTCCTACTCCACTTGTCACTACCAGCTGCTTTGTTCTTGCTGCAACAAAAAAGTGTACTAAGAAAGTGTCATTTTTAAATAGAGAGATAAGTTGTGAAAGATTATGGGCTCTTTATACGTTGCTTAAAGAAGTTAAAGCAAAAGAAAAATCCTAATGCATTGTTATGGGAAAAATCGTACCAGAGAGTGGGTCATCATCTCTCAATGTAGACTGTTGTTGAGGCAAAGACTTGTGGCTGGTGGTAAAGGGTAACCGGATGTCATCGCCGCCGGGAATAACTGCTGCGCCACCTCTAGTTTGTGGAGTTCTCATTCTTGGTCCCATGAACTGAGCCAACTCTTCAAATACTTCTTCATCAAATGAAGCAGGCAATCTATGAAGTTTCCTCTCGTAGGGGGAAAGTCTAAAATAACTTTTACCCACTTCTCGCTCACCACCCCTCTCCCATTCATAAACCTTCCTAAATTCACCCAACATGTTGTCCCATTTTGTACCGGCAGTCTTGGCATCTCTATTCACCCCATGCCTATTCAAAAATTCAGCAACCTCTTTATCTTTATCGGCCCGTGTTTTCCCCCTTCCCGTCACCGCTGCCATGTCACCTACAGAGGCTGCAGCACCCTCTACCGAAGAGCCTGAACCTTCGGATCCGCCTTGATACTGAACCCTCCAAGCCCTCGCCAACCACAGCATTTCATTAGGCTTCCAAACTGGGCTAACATACTTGCCCTTTCTGAACTGTTGCCGAATTACTTGTTCATCCGGAGGCTTGCTGGTTTCCTGGCCGGAGGCGGTAAACCGATGAGGAGAATGAGGAGGAGATGACGTCGTGTCTGATGATGAAGCAGTAGTGTTCGGAGGCTGAGGTGGTGGTCGATTTGCGGCGGCGGTGGCAGGTGTGGGTCCTGAAGGAGAAGGGCTTGATTCGGTGCTCAATATATTCACCTGGCTTTGCTTTTGCTGAGATGGAGATGGTAATAATTTCCATTGACCTGTTGTGTATCTTGGTCTCTTTGGATTGAAAGCTTCAAATTGCTGCTGTTGTTCAAGTGAAACCGGAGTTCCACCACTTGGGATGTACAAAGTCGGAGGAATAAACGTAGCGCCACCAGAAACTACCATTCCCGGTGGCTGCTGGTGACTTTGTGGTGGCGGTGTGGTGGTTTCTATTGGTTCTTGATCTGGGTCATTCGGAGAAGTCGATAAATGCTGTTGTTTCTTGGTAGTTTCTCCTTTATTGTCATCCATTTTCCTCTAAAGAGAGACCCAACAAAAACCCTCTAGATAAACCTAAAACTAGAAGCTGAAAGAACAAGAGAGATCACCATTACTGTGGAACAATAACGCCATAAATAATAAGTTGCAATTTTTCTGTGTTTGTTTCTTCTTTAAAGAGTCTCTGCAATTTGGCTAGCTAGGATTCTGAATTCAGAATGCTTTTGGACCTAGTTTTCCACGGGGTCATCAAAAGGGAAAGTTGATGGAAAGAAAAGTGATTGTTAAACATTTATTTGAAGCAGCAGAAAAAAGTCGAAATTGTGGAACCTGCTATGAATAAGACATTTCAATTACAGCTTAGTAACCCTTTTTTTCCCTTATTTCTTTGGTTTGATTACTTGCAAAATTTGTTGTGCATTGTATTAAGAGAGATAGAGACAAGAAAGAAGAAAAGTACAGCGTGGGAAGTTTGATTAGGGTGTAATATAATGATTGTTCTGCAAAACCACTGTCAAAACGCGGCTCCAAAAGATTTAACATTCTTTAGTTTCATAAAAAGTAATTAATGGTTTTGTTTTGTATAAACATTAGACAGCAGAGCTTCCGCTTCTCGCGAGAGAGAGCACACTGTCGAGGGGATGATAGAGACTGCTCGTATTTATGCACCCATAACTTGCTGGCTACGTATATTTTTGTGGGATTTCCCATTTTCTCTGTGTAGTGGGGTGGGGTGTTGGACGTCTTGCAGGCTGAGAATCGTCGCATTTGGCTATTCGGAAGTATATTCTCTTGCAACATTGAACTCCAGAAAATTTTGAAAATTTTTTGGTTTGTGTTTTTATTGATCTTGAAAAAAATTGTGATTATATGAAAATGACAAGTATAGAAGTCGAGATTTTATTATCACTATAGCCATAAAAGTTGTGCCTTAAGTCCCCATACATACCTTCGCAGACTAAACTGCTATATTGTTGGGATTAAGCCTCCGTTTGGCCCTCATTATTTGACATTTTAATTTTTGAAATAATATTTTTTTGGAGAGTGAGTGATTGAAAAAGAAAAAAATTCGATTTACGTGTAATATTATTTATTGGTGAAATTATGGTTGAAAAGAAGAGAAACAATAATGTAATAAAATTTAAATACGAGCCAAATAAGGGCTAAATTTTAAGTAAATTTTGATAAAAGTAGAACCATGCTATAATGTTAGAATAATTGACATAATGTTATATGAAACTCTATCATTGACGAGTTAAAATACAATCATCTTTTCCATCAAATCACCTCTCGCCATAGAGGATTCTGATTGTTTTAGGCATTATTCTTCTAACAAAGTGGTTTAACCCATATAGATATAACAAAATGTGTGATTAGAAAATTGTGAATCTCATAAAATATGTGATCATAATTAATTGTCAGCGTTGATTTAAATTAAAATTTAGATTTTATTCCTTACCAATTAGGGGCAAAATCTTTTATAGCATAACGAATTTGCAAGTTAAGGTTGTATCCTTTGAAGTTCCAGCTCTACATAAGCAAATAAATAAGAGGTTAGCTTGGTCAACCAAGTCGATGGGAGTTAGGATAAAAATAAAGAGATTTCAATTTCTAGTGCACATGAGAGACATGTTGGACGTACTTTTATAGCGTTATTGAAGTTGGTTGACCATGGATTTGATCCTAAAGAGAAAATGCACTAAATTTTGGTTCAATAGTTTCTAACAATAAGGGATTGGGGGCACCACGTGAGCCTGTTTGGGAGTGATTTTGAGAATTGACTTTTTGATCGTTAGGAGAAAAGTGACGTCCAACTGTGAGATAAGAAGTCAAATATGACGGCTGAAATAGTAAAATAACGGTCAAAAAATCAATTTTTTGGATCAAAAAATGGGGTCCAAACAGGCCCCATTTCTAAGTGAACGCAAGGGATATATCATATATGCTGGGATGCTTTTGAATGAGTTCATGAAGATTGTGATGAAGCTATGTATTTTTTCAAACTTAGACTACTATAATAAGTGCTTATAAGCCTAGGTTCTAAAGAATATGAGGTTAATAGTGTGTAAACGTTATGGATCATATATAATGTATGGATAAAAATAGTGTTTGATTAACTTATAAATACTGACAAGCATCCAAACGTACACTAAATTTATAAAATCTCCTTCAAGTAATGAATTTGAAAGTCATCATGTGAGAGGGAAATATCATATGCTGATAAGAATTATGACCAAAATGAATGAAGTGTAATTTTTTTTTTTTTCAATAATTCTGCAAGTACAGGAATTTTACACAGAAGTTGTACAAGATTTTGAAAAGTATGACCTGTCAATTCTTTAACCAAGGCATATAAAAAACAAAATGAATTAGGATTATGTCATATCATTTGTTTTGAATTCCCGTACAGCTCCTATGAAGAATTTCCTGTACGTACAGTAGGATTCTATTTTTTTACACCTTTAATTATCGGTCAGGTCGAGTCATCTGCAAATGCATCTATAAGCCTACTCCTTGTAATTCTTACATCTAATTGTCGATAATCACTCCCCACCTCCCTCTCCCTCCTTGCAATGGTTGGATTGACACCGATTCACTGTACTAGGTAGGTTCCAAGTTCTCAAACAGGGACTGTGATCAAGGGAAAACTCCATGAGTCCTCTCGAATGGGTTTCTAGACATGAAAATGATTATATTGGTGGATTTGACCTCTGGTTTCGACGAAGGTGGAAGTGGAATTGAAGGGTGTCTTTAGTTTCCGTTTATCCGTCGATTGTAAATAGAGAGAGACATAGCTTCTTCTTTCTTTTTCTTTCTTTCTTTTTTTTTTTTCCCTTTTAATTAACACTTGATATTTGTTAAAAATTCTTAATAACCTGATTTACTGTAATCAAATTTTAAATCCATGGTTTTGGGTAATTTTCACTTAATTGAAAGTTAGGACAAGAAATACTTTAAAACCCCACACGGGACTCCCCCAAATGAATTACAAAGTGGCCTAGGAACTGAAGATTCAGCCACAGCTCAATTAGTGTAGTGAGTATTTCCAACACAAGCCTCTGTTTGGCTACCATAATTTCACATTATAATTTTATTTTTTTATTATTTTCAACTATATAATTTTTCATAAAATAATATTACATATAAACTAAATTTTTTTTTATTTTTTTAATTACACATTCTCTAAAAAATACTATTTCAAAAATTATAATACCAAATAATTGGACCGAACGACTTGTTAATCTTTCTTTGAATCAAATGAATTCTACTCTAGTACTATGAATCGAGTTATGCTACAATTATATAAGGGGTAGACAAACTTGGATGACAAAATCACATCTACAACAATTATTTCAAAAACAGATTTTTAAATCAATTAAAATCAATGGCATGGATTTTGTCAACACACTTTATAACTCAATTTTTGTAATCCAACTTTGTACAAGTAATTTTATCGAAATGGTAATTCTCCTTCGTACGCCACCATGTACGCGATTAGTTCTACAAATATTTTTTTTATGTGCGATTTCTTGAACTTTGCACGAGATTTACGAACAATTATTATCTATGGATTTTTATTCGTTTGCTGCACAGCTCACTCTATAAATAATTGATGGTGCAGTACAAGCAAGCACTCAACGTTCTTTCTGGCTAAATTAATTGTAACTTCTCAGAAGTAGGCCCCATCTTGAATTGGACCCAACAGCCAAGGTGGCCCTACGGTTACATTCTTCAATACTCCCCACCTATGCCGAATTCTTGAGACCTGTTAACTTGCATATGGGTTGTTTAATGTTGTAGGCCGAGGTCTTGATTGGGAGCGATTTTGAGAATTGAATTTTTGATCGTTAAGAGAAAAGTGAGAGCTACCTGTGAAAGAATAAGTCAAATTTTACGACTGAAATAGTAAAATAACGATAAAAAAATCAATTTTTTGAGGTGAAAAATCTCTCCCAAACACCCTCCGAATAAGCCAATAAGTTATTTGCAATGAATTGGGGATATATTTCAAATGAGCAGTCCCCAAAGCTAAATTTTTTAGTGAATTTTTCTTCTCTTTTCACTTTTCCTTCTGGTTAGGTTGGACCTTTTCTCTTAGACCCTGTTTGATTCCCATAAACTTAAGAATGAGAATGAAAAATATAGTTGTTATGAGACTCACACAATGGCTTGATGTCATGGATAACAGTCATATTTTTCATTTCTATGGCCAAAGAATGGGAATCAAACGAGAACTTAAACACCGTTTGTTGTCTTGATATTTTCAAAATTTACTTATAAGTTAAACCACTGCTACTTAAAACTAATTATAAGGCTGGACTCTATATGGATCTACATATAATTAGGTCAAACTTATAATTGCTCCTTTTCACGTACTTTTTCAAAATTTACTTATACGTTGAACAATTGCAACTTAAAACTGATTTGTATAACTCTATTTATTAATAAGTTAACTACTTTATTAGTTATTTATTGATATACTTTAGAAAAATTAACTATTGTGGAATGTTTGGCTGTTTATAAGTACAGTTTAATCCAAATATACATCTTTAAAAATCACTGCACCTGTAATTAAAACTTAAATATCACTTATAAGTAAAAAAGAAAAGAAAAAAAAATTGGAGCCAAGACAAATGATCTCTAGTTGTAGTGGATGACGACGAAATACATGTTAGCAGCTACTTTGGGTGATCTAGGTGCAGTGTGGATCATTCGGCAGGCCACCGTAGAGGGGATAACAAAGTAGTCGTGGTATTGATTATTTTACACATTATACAAAACATATTAATAAGTTATTGAGAAATGGTTTAGTCCTCTCTAAAGCATCAAGCAAGCTTTCAAAAGAAATAGAATAATGGAAATGGGGAAAATCAAGGCCTTTTGACATGGATTTTACTTGTATTACAGAATAAAACCTGTCCCATCTATTTTTATTTTTTTTTCATATGGATGTGATTAAATAAGTACAGGTAATGTCACGTTCTAACAAATTGCAAGAACTTAATTCGATTAGGCGAAACCTTTCCTTAGAACCCGGAATATCATTGCCAAAATTCTGTTGAATAAAGCAATAAATCAATCAAAAGATTGGCAGATGTCTTATGGACATATTAAATCACTATTACTTGCTTAGCACATGACAAACAAAATCACATACAAGTTCCAAGTCTTCCCATCTCATGCACATAATTTACACAAAAACGTTTAACTTCATCTATTCTTTTTCGGTGTTTGGTTGCTATGATTAAATTTCATACTTGGAAAAACAATCAAAATCTCCAACTAGTGGTGAATCTGAATTCAAACGTGAGAGAAAGAGATACTTCACTCGATGTATGACAACGAGGAGTATGACTGAGCAAATGCAAAGTAGTTGTTTTTAGGTCTCACAATTGTACTCCCTTCATCTGAAGGAGGAAAATTTAGCCCTTGTTTGAGGCCCATTTTGGAGGAAAGATTGTATTTTGAATACTAGATTGATAAAGAATGTGTGATAAATAATTCAGAAAAAAATTTGAATTTACGTGTAATATTATTTTATTGAAGAAACATGTGGTTGAAATTGAATTGCGAAAAAAATGAATTTTTAGAAATAAGAATGGGGCTCAAACAAGGGTTAAGTCTATTACTATTCTTTTGCACATTTAGGTGGAGTTTAGGTCAAGACCCATTCCAAGAATGTACTAGGTTTTATTTACATTATAAATAAAACATGACAAGTATAATGGTTTACTTTAAAAAAAAAGATACCATTTAATGATGGGCGCGTATGTGCGTGCGTGACTTTTGAATTGGTTTACCTTAGCTTGATAGCCTGATTTAATTCAAACAAAAATATAGCTATTTATGATAATTTCTCACCCACAAAAATGAATGAAATTTATGAATGCTATTCATAGGCACAATTCACAGGAAATAGCATGAAAGATCATAGGCCTGTGATCTCCCGTGATGAATAGCTTCAATTGGTTTCTCTCTCTTTTACAGAGTGGGCATTGCATCTGTTGTAAAGCCTGCAATGCATATTGGACCATAAACAATGAAATGAATACACCCAACACACTTTATTTTTCTCATCTTCTGTATTATATATATTTATATATCTATGTAGGGTCCCCAAACCGTTAGCAAATGGAGAAGGGGACACAGAATGACAAGTAAATGCCATCTGAATTCTGAATATATACTGTATACACACACACCTCGATCTAACTCTCTCCGGGCTCTACTTGAGTCCCTACTCGTCATAGGCCGGCGAAAGTATCCTTTTTACATTTGTATAGGTTTGACAGTAGTCTGCATATCGTGTCCTCTCTCTCTCTCTCTCTACATATATACTCGTATATTTGCATATGTGTATAGATATACACGCACACAAATGCAAAAACTTTTATGGGATACAGATGGAAAGATGCTTAGGTACAGCATGCATGCATACTTTTGAATGCCTTTTTTTTTTTTTTTTTTTTTTTTTTTTTTTGTATGTTGATGATACTCCCTCCCTTAAGGGGTCTGAACCATGTGCCAATGGGAGCATGCAGAATTTTGTTAATTATGTTTTTCTTGGCAGGAAACGAGCTTCTTAATAGAGAAGATTTTTATTTTCTTGACCCCATATAGTATTATAAATTTTAGGATAATTTTAAGTGTACATAATTTTATTTACCAAATAGTTTACCTACTCTCACAAACACGTTGACCTCGCGTGAATAAAATAATCCCAACATGTGATCTCCACAGCCCTATTGTAAGTGTATGTAAAGCATTAGGTAAAAAAAATTAGGTATATCTAGCATAATCCAATTCATTATTCATCAGATCACTAACTTTTTTAAATAATGTTAATGTAATTGATATTTCTATTTACTTCTTAAATTGATAATTCATGATAATTGACTTTGTGTTTATATTATTATTATTATTGTTCTATATGTCTAAATAAATTAATTTAAAAAAGATAAGAAGCTTCAAGCTTGTAAATTTTGTAACTATTATCTTGTGTAATATTTCATTAGTGGTGATTATCATTATTATTTACATTACCAAAGGTTAAATTATGCACACGTGTTTAAATAGCCTCAGATGAGTTAAACGGCTTTTCAGTATTTCATTGTCTCATTTATTTTGAAAGCAAACTGTCCTCAAGATTTGGAAGCATTTTAATATTGTAATGCAACATGAATGACTTTTTGACCACGAGATTAATCGCACGTTTTTCTTAGTAAATTTGAAAATATTGTATAACATTGGCCCAAGTACTTTGACTTTACGAATTTTTGACTACCAAAAGCTCAAACTTTTTTTATTCGTTTTTTTTTTCTTTATTCTATGTCGCCAAATACATTTTTATAATTATTTCTTCGTTTCTTATCTTCTTGTCCCTCTCTCATTTTCACGTATTTTCTTCATCACTCAGCTGTTATGTTTACAACTTTATCTTCAAGAAACTAAGAAGATTTTAGCATAGCAGTCTAAAGTTAAAATTAACTAGAGACGGGTAGCTATCTAAGCAAGATTATGGACACATAACCTCGATAAAAAGTGACTCGAAACACATTTTACTTCCTCTAATAAAGCTACAAGAGCATAAGATACAAAACTAATTCAGATGTTACGGACTAAATCGCCTTAAACGAATCACATTCAACAACGGAAACACGGAGTTCATTTGATTTGGCAAAGTGCAGCCCTGTCGCGTGACTAGATCTTCAGCCGCTTCATTATAGTTAGCGTTGGCGTTTTTGCTGATTTTGCAGGAAGATTTTACTTAATACTATAAACAGCCAAAACCAATAGCAGCATATAAGCGGAAAACTAAAGACTAATAAAATGATTAAAAAATAAATAAAGATTTAGAATTAAGCAAGAAAATAAAAACCCTTCTATTGCTAGAAGCCTCAATTGCATCATCTTTACAATACCTGGCAATATCAAGAAGTATTCGATAAACACATCCAAGAAACATTTCACACTGAAACGAAGTTTTGGAAGGCCTGCAGCTTTGATTCTGTAGTTCATATGAAATCTTCCAAAAAGAGTAAATCACTTGAAATTTATCTGAGTGCTAATCATGTAACTCAGTTTTTGTTGCAGCATATGAAGATTGACAGTGGGAACGACCTACGAAATTAAATAGGGAAAATGAAACACATTCAAATTGGTTGTGTACTTCATAGCATATTTGGTACATTATATTGGATAATGAAAAGATTTTCGCAAGACTTTCTTAATCATATCCCATCAAGTCCAGCCAAGCATGCTAAGCTAGATTGGACAGGACTAGACAGAAACTGGCAAATTTTTGGCGTCTTTATTTCTTGCTCATATCCAGTCTCATCCAATCCAAGGTACCAAACATGCCTCAAAATCCATACTATTTGGTATATAACTAAAATAAACAAGTTTTATTTGATAATCAGACCTCAGAATGGATCGTGTAATATAATTTTCCATCAATTCTGGTGCAAAAACAATTAATGATATTAAGGCCTTCTTCAAGCAGTATTTCAAGAACCCTTGATAGGGGAAGCCCTTCTGCTGTGAATTCACCACTGATCAAAACTTCAATATGAACAGCACATGATTTGACCGTGACAGAAAATTTTCCATTTTTGAAGTCCGGATCATTCGAGGGGACCAAGTTCTTGAGTTTATCCCTCTTGAATTCCAATTCTCTACTATTATTCTGAAGGTATTTTACATAGTTAGCAGCCTCATGAATATGATCAGATATTGAACGCTTACCCTAGGAAAAAAAAATTTAAAACCCTAAAATTAACTTAAAACCTAAAAAGTTGATACGATGATGGTATGAATACAATATTTCAAAAATGAAAAACAAAAATAATTTCTTTACCTTGAGAAGTTCATGAGGAATTACTGAACGCAAAGACTCATAAAGCTTGGCCATTTCTTGCCTCCTTTGCCTTTCAAAATCTCTGTGCACGATTTTTTTCTGCAGGTTACTATTTTCCATCGATGTTGACGCTTTCTGCTGCTTTTTTCCCTTATTATTAATGTTTAAGGGAGAATGATCAGTTACTTGATTTTGTGGGATTGTGAATTCCAGGATCGTAGTAGAAAAACTTGTACTTTTAGGCAAAAATCCATCTTGTTGCTGTAAAGGAAATAATGAACAGAAATCATCCATCTTTAAACAAAAATTTTTGTATAGTATTATTGAATGTGAATGGATATGGAAGAGGATATGCTTTTCAAGGTTTGAGATCTTAAATGGGTATTAAAAACTACAGATTCTTGCAATGATATACACAAAGCAATCTGGAATTGGTCACACTGTTGATTTGGCGACTGTGTAGAAAATGCAATTCCAGCAGGCTAATTTCACACTTGTGGACCAACATGTTACCTATTGATTATAGTAATAATATTTATTATAATATATGAAAACCTAATAATTCGAGACAGTGTGACCCAAATGGTTTAATTAGTAATTAAAACTGTCTGATTTCATGTCATGTTGGAGTATCGTAGTTATCTTGAAATTTAATATTTAACCAAAAACTAGGGTCCCGTTTGATTTAGTGTTTTTTTTTAAATAAAATAAAATTAAATTAAATTGATAAAAATGAAAGCAAACAATTAGTTTTAGCCAAATATTTTATTTGATCAATAATTTTTTATAAACTTTTCAACTATACGTTTTATTGACTTTTATCAAAATCTACTAAAAATATGATTTTTAACAAAATCAAACAAGATAATATTATTTATCTCTATTAAGAATATTGTTATATATCTCCATTATAGATCAACACTATATGATGTTGCATTATAGATTTAATCGATTTTTGATAGATCCATTTTTATTAAAGTTATTTTAACATCATGGTGTCACACGCTAGGGGCCGTTTGAGCTCCATTATTTGTAGATTATAATGAGATGAATAGTATTTTTTTGAAAAAAATAGTGGTTGAAATTTTTTTGATTTATGTGTAATATTATTTTATTGAAAATTGTGTGGTTAAAAGTAGGAGAGAGAGAAATTTAATTTAATGTAATGAGAAGTAATGAGAAATTTAATTTAATTTAGGTGTAATATCATTACTTCTACTTATAAATAATAATTTACTAATATTTGAATATTAGAATGTCGTATCCTCTTAGAAGTATTTCAATGTTCCATTCACGATATTCTTTTGTTTGCCACAAATTGAAAGTTTTTCTACCAGATTAAGCTCAAAATTAACTCAATTTGTTTTTTTTTTTGTTTTTTGTTTTTTTTGTTTAAGAATATCCTTTTATTTGTAGCAGTTGGCTAAGTACAGGATCTCTTTTTGTGATCTTTAAGATTGTATTTATTAAATAAATAAAAGTGCGTGATTTTATAATTTCGCAGTAGCTTCCTTGTAATCTTTGACCTGCCAAACCAGATTTTAAAACAATTTTTTAATGGGATAATTAATTGTAGTGGAGTCCCCCAACTATTTTATTGGTAATGAGGTATCAAAATTTCAATTTTGTCCATTAAAAATTTGATGGTAAAATAGCTAACATAAATAGATTTAATGAAAATATTAATTAAAAAAAAAAGTAAAAAAAGAAAAAGTAGAAAATAGAAATTTGAGCCACTCGTCGTTTTCTTTTCCCCACGAAAATTATTTTTCTTTTCTGGCGATAAAACATGGGTGAGGACCTTTTCGTACAAATTTATAGTTCTCATTAACATAATGAAACTCTTAAATTTCAATTATTGTTGAATATAAGATATAATATACTATAGTTTTATAATGTTCGTTAATATAATGAAACTCTTAAATATCAGGTATTGTTGATTATAAGATAAAATAATTCAAATAAATAATACGATTATTACAGGAAAAAAAATTGTTTCAATGAAATAATTAGGAATGTTACTCGCTAGATCTCTTATTATGGATGAAAGAACATTTCATATTGTTAATTCTAAAAACAGAAAATGAATACAAGAGGTCTATATAAATAGGTGAATGATGGCTATATTACAATTGTACAATTGGCACCAAAATGCTAAACACGTGAACTATTATTCTCTAATACTCCCCCTCAAGATGGATTATGAGGATTAAGAATAGCCATCTTGAACAAGAGAGGGAAGAGAAGAGATGAAGGCAACAGCTTAGTGAACATGTCAGCCAGTTGATGTTGAGATCGAATTGGTAGAAGCTTAATGAAACCTTTGTTGACTTTATCCCGAATGAAGTGGCAGTCGATCTCTATATGCTTTGTTCTTTCATGAAAGATAAGATTGTTGGCAATGTGAATGGCAGCTTGATTATCACAATAAATCACTGCTGGAATAGAAGCTGTGACCTGCAAATCAAGGAGTTGTTGAATCCAAATGATCTCACAAGCTGATGAAGCCAAAGCCCGATATTCAGCCTCCGCTGAAGATCTGGAGATGGTGGTTTGCTTCTTAGACTTCCAAGAGATTAGAGAATTTCTAAGAAATATGCAAAAGCCAGTGACTGACTTTCTTGAGTCAGGGCATGACCCCCAATCTGCATCAGCAAAGGCTCGAATCTGGAACGAGGAAAGTGCATCAAATATCAATCCCTGACCAGGAGCAGATTTGATATATCGTAAGAGATGATGTACAGCATCTAAGTGGGGTTGTCAAGGCTGTGAGACAAACTGACTTAATTTGTGGACAACAAATGTAATGTCTGGGCGAGAGATGGTCAGGTATAGTAGCCTGCCAACAAGTCGACGATAAAGGGATGCATCAGCAAGTGGCTCTCCTTCAAAGGAGTTGAGCTTTACTTTAGGATCCATTGGCAATGATGCTGGTTTACAACCCAAAAAACCAGTATCTTCAAGGAGTTGTAAAGTATAGTGCCTTTGAGAAAGGAAAAAACCCTTTTGTGTTCTTGCTATCTCCAAGCTAAGCCAAGTACTTCAACTTACCAAGATCCTTTAATTTAAATTGGCTATGCAAGAAGACTTTTAAAGAATTAATTGCCGTAGTATCTGACCCTGTGATGACTATGTCATCAACATACACCAGCAAGACAATGAAAGAAGCACCTGATCCCTTTGTAAACAAGGAGTAGTCTGATTTAGACTGCTGAAAACCATGTAATAAAAGAGTTTGAGAGAATTTGGAAAACCATTGCCTAGATGCTTGTTTTAGGCCATAAATCGATTTATGAAGTCTGCACACCAATTTCTCCCCTTGAGGACCAACTGAGGTTCGCTTTGGGTGACCTAGAGGCAAATCCATGTAAATTTCTTCAAACAAATCACCATTAAGAAATGCATTGTTGACATCCAACTGCACAAGGTGCCACTTTTTAACAGCAGCAATAGCAAGAAGGGTCTTGACAGTGACCAATTTTGCAACTGGAGAGAAGGTCTCAATGAAGTCTAAACCTTCCTGTTGGGTATACCCTTTCGCAACCAACCGGGCTTTGTACCGGTCTATACTCCCATCTGAGTTGAATTTGATCTTATAAACCCACTGAGACCCTATGGAATGCTTGTCCTTAGGCAAAGTGGTAATTGACCAAGTATGGTTTGCTTCCATGGCTGCCAATTCATCAGCCATGGCATTCCTCCATTGTTCACACTTCACTGCCTGATGATAAAATTGGGGCTCAAATGTGGAAGATATATTGAAGAGAAGGGAGTTGTGTGAGGGGGAAAATGTTTTGTAAGATAAGTATTTGGATAAAGGATATAAGGAAGTGTTGGGAAGAGGATAAGTTTTGGTCAGAAGATTGCAATGAAAATTACGAAGGTAAGAAGGGGCCCTACGTGTTCTCATACCTTTTCTAGGAATAGATGAAAGGGATTGATCTAAGTTGTGAATGGTGCTAGAGTCATTGACTGGAGGGATATGACAAGAATCATTGGCAGTAGGAAGACTTGTGGGAGAATGTTCCAAGGGCAATTCTTGAAGCACATTCAGCAATAGAATATTTGGGAACGGATCAATGAGATCAGTGGAGGATGAAATTGATTGAAATGGGAAAATATGCCCATGGAAGATAACATCCCTGGAAATGAAAAACTTTTTGGAAACAATATCATAGAGTTTGTAACCTTTAATGGTTGGGGGATAACCAACGAAGACGCATGCCTTAGCTCTTGGATGTAATTTTGTTCTTTGAGAAGATAGAGTGGAGGCAAAACAAAGGCTTCCAAATGTTCTGAGATGATGATAATTCACAGGGGAATTGTATAAGCAAACAAAAGGAGTCTTGTTTTGTAAAATTGGTGATGGAGTTCGATTTATTAGAAAGGTACCAGTAAGGATGCATTCTCCCCAAAATTGAATAGGGACTCTAGATTGAAAAAATAATGCACGAGCGACATTGAGAAGGTGTTGATGTTTCCTTTCAACCACAGAATTCTGTTCTGGCCTTTCCACACATGAATATTGATGAATTACACCTTTGGAATTAAAGAAATCTGTAAAACTGAGCTCCTTAGCATTATCAGATCTAAAGCACTTTATTACTTTGTTAAATTGAGTCTCCATATGGGAGAAGAATCTGGGAATGATAAAGACAACATCATATTTTTGCTTGATCAAATACACCCAAGTAAATCTTGTACAATCATCAACCAACGTCAAAAAATACTTGTAACCAGCATGTGTAGCAACATTGTAGGGTCCCCAAACATCATAATGAATGAGATCAAAAGCAGCAGGAGATAAATGATTGTGAGAAGCAAATGAAAGTCTTCGCTGCTTAGCCAAAGGACATACAAGACAAGGAACAAAAAGGTCTTTCTTCCTCACATCAAATTTCAACAAATTTCTCAATATGTCTAACTTCTTAAAAGACAAATGTCCCAGTCTATGATGCCAAACATGGCTAGGTACATTATTTGTTGACAAATGAATAGAATTACAGGAATTTTCAAAGCTAGTAGTATTATTTTCCATCGAGTTAAGGCAACTAGTATCAATGATGTATAGATCTTCAGCCCTTTTACCCTTGCCAATTATCTTCATTGTTGGCAAAACCTGAATAACACATATATCAGTAAGAAACCTGATGATTAATGAAGAGTTTCTTGTTAAAGAGCTCACTGATATAAGGTTGAATTTGAATTGAGGCACAAACAACACATCCTCAAGGATCAAATCGAATGATAATCTAACGCTGCCAGTGAATTGAACGGGTACTTTATCATGATTAGGCAGGGTAACAAACGCATTGTGGACAAGTCTCAATGTATTAAAGGCCGATTGGTGTGAGCAAATGTGGCTTGTTGCTCCAGAATCAATCACCCAAACTGTGGGTGAATTAATCAATGGATTGGAGGAAGTAGAAAAACATGTACCTGAGACTTGATTAGAACCAGTTTCCTGTTGTGATTCAACCTTTGCAGTAGTGAGATGATTGTTCAACATAGTCATTAGATGCTGGTATTGAGAAGGATTCAAGGTGTGCATAAAATCCCCAACCTACTTTGTGTTTGACTTGATTCAAGACTCGAATCAACTACAGCACAATTGACTTGATTGCTGCTTCTCGGTTGGTTGTTTGATCCTCCAATCCTTTGTTTAGGCTTATATCCCGGAGGAAAACCATGTAGTTTATAGCATATCAATGACATGACCTGTGTATCCACAATATGTGCATACTGGTCTTTCTTTCTTCTGAGATTTGCTAGATCCTGCATTTTGCTTCCTAGCTTCATCCTTGACATAGAAGGCCATCGAATCATTAACACCAAAGGTATCTACTGTCATGTTCACTTTCCTTTGGTTCTCTTCTTGCACCACCAGAGCAAATACTTTATTAATTGGAGGAATTGGATCTGTTATGTGTGGTCATACTTGGCCAATTCACCTGGGCACTCAGGGCGAACCACGTGGCATTCCAGCCGAGGTGGCATAGATTGCCGAGGTGGGCTATGCCGAAGCCCTTCAAGCCGAAGTCCACTAGCCGAGGCTCCTTTTTACCGAGGCCTATAAACGTTCCTGAGGTTCACATGCCGAAGCCCATGAACCGAAGCCATGATGCTGAAGGCCTCAAGCGGAAGTATCGTGTGAAATGGCCGAAGCCCCGAAGCAGACGCAGAAGCCTCCAAACCACAACTCCATGTTCACTTCTCCAAGAGATCGTCTGCATAAAGATCTTATTCGAATGATTGATGAAACGTTTGTCATAAGCATAAAGGTCAAGTCTTGTCACTAGCATAGAGGCCCTGCACAAAGCAATAAATGCGCAGCAAGCTAGCAAGTCAAGCTCCATGCCTAGGATGGGATGTTTGAATTAAAGAGATGAGGCCACGTGTCACCTCATCCAAGGGCTCCCATTTCACATGTATCACTATAAATACTTCCCTTGTGTAACATCAAAAGGGCTAATGCAAGAATCAATACAAAGAACTATACTTTACTCAACTCTCTCTCTCTGACTTACTTGCAATACACAAATCGAGTTTATACACATTTATATGCACATTTACGAACACCGGTTGGTAATTATTGTACAATCGGACAACGAACAACTCGCCGAATTCCGAACGTCACCGTCCCGCGTCGTTGGGTTACTCCCACGCCCTTTTAACCGCTCGTTTTAGACCGTCTACGTGTCTTAGCGTGTTGGACATTCGCCCGCATGTGCGCGGTGGGACCGGCATCTGTTGGCAATACTTTTTGGGGTCAACAGATTGACGCCGTCTGTGGAAAACCATACCATAACCACGAGCAACCTTGTGGTAAAAGCTTACTGAAAGGTAAAAGCTTACTGAAAGGACATTTGTTCTTGGAAGAGAACAAGAGGAAGCCCCATTACTTGGCGAAATTTGAAGTCGGACAAGGGAAAATGAGCTCCAATGAAGATACTCCCCCCAGGAGAGTAAGAGAAAACACGAACATGCATCCTCAGCCTGCTGCCCCAACAGCTCGACCGAGACTCCACCACCAAAGAAGAGGTGGGATGCGTGCGACAGCACGATTATCGGGAGAAATGGCCGTCATGGAGGCTAACATGAGGGATATTGCTAGCCAAAATTTGGCTACGAGGGAGCTTATGGCCCAAATGCAGGGTCAGGGAGGCTTCCTCATTCCTCCATATGCCCCTCAAGGGCACTACCAGCAAGAGGATGAAGTCCAAAGTCATAGAACTGCTACGCCAGACTATGGCCGAGGTGGAAGCCCCTTTGAAAGGGAAGTGGAAGTTGATGTTTCCTCCAACTATGCTTCTGGCCGACCCTCCGAGGTCCAAATGAGCCATGATGATTTTCCACCTCCGTATGAGCAAGACCAAGACATAGGAGGGCAGGAAGTGTTTTCGACAGAATCAGCCCCGCCGAACCGAGGCAAAAGCAACAGCAGGCTCAGCAACCTTGGACAAGGCCGCCTCCTCCACCAACATTGCCCCAGCAGGCAGAAAGAAGGCAAGAAAATGCCTCCCGAGTTGCTCCACCTATAAATAGGTGGCAGAGGAGAGACGAAGAGGCTAGGGATCTCCTCGGGACCTCTCACCAACAACCGGGGCACGAGACTGATGAGTACGACTCTGACGAACAGCAGAGGTCCTGCGACTTAGACGATGACGATGAGAACCTACCTTTCTCAAGGGAATTAAGGAGTGCCCGGGTCGAGCCACTATGTTATGCCAAAAATATCAAAGTATGACGGAAGAGGCGACCCGAAAAAGCATCTGAATGCCTATAAAACCCACATGAGCCTAAAGGGCGCGACCCCAGCCGTGAAGTGCAGAGCCTTCCATTTAACACTTAGTGGAGCGGCTGAAATTTGGTACAGCAGATTGCCGCCTGGGAGCATTAGAAGCTGGCCCGAATTCAAGATAATGTTCTTGAAGAGGTTCGCAGTAAGCAAAGAAGGAGAAGCCCCCATCCAACGTCTCCAGGACATGAGGTAAGCACATGGGGAGTCCCCAAAGAGCTTCTTATCACGCTTCACCGACGAGATGACATACTATATACAAGTCAGTGACCGAGAGGCACTATCCGCGCTAAGGGGAGGTTTGAACATGAATACCTTATTCTGGAGAGATGTGCAGAATCAAGACCCCACTACCTATGACGCCCTACTCGAAATGATGAGAAGGGAGATCATCAATGAAGAATTGATTGAGCATAGGAACAAGGCAAATAGAGGCCTCCCGCCTCCTCAAAGACAGCGCGGTAGAGGCCCGACCTCCCACTTGATGGGCTACCAGATGTACCAGGCAGGAAACGAAACATCTGGTCAAGTGCTTGCCACCACCACTTTAAATGCGGTCCCCACCTTGCCATATGAAGATGTCAATCCAATAACTGACCCCCATCAGATGGGGGGCCAGGAGATGCCCCGTAGGGGGAGAGGCCGAGGTCGAGGCTCTGGACCTAGAAATAGGTCAAACCCGAACCCCCCAGGATACTATGTACACCACATATCCTACGGACATAACACAACGGATTGTAGAGACTATGCACAACGTTCCCGACAGGAACCCATTAGAGACAGACATGATTCACCCCAGGTGAACAGGCCCCCGCCCAAGCACGACAATCAGCGTGGGCGTGATGAGACCGCTCCCCGTCAAAGGGATGTATCCCTACGGCGAAAGGAGCATGATACGGAGAGGCTCAGGAAAGGGCGTAGGCACCAAAGAAACCGGCAAGCTAGAGATGAAGCCCCTATCCACGAGGATTGACACATAGGTCTTGCAAGAAAGGGGAGGAGGGGTGAATTGCATGAGGAAACCCGGAACCACATTGTATAAAGATTTTATTTGGAATTTAAAGTTATACTATGAAATTCTTAGTCAACCTAGAACAAATTATAAGCTCATTAAAACTGAGCAAGGCACCTAAACTTATTTTAAAAGAGCTTATTTTCGCTCTCTAAGCTTTTTTCCAAAAAAAAAAAAAAGCACAACTGAAAGTTGCTTGTCATTTTTATTTTATTTTTAACTTCCCCACCTCTTAGAAAAAGGTTCAACTTGATCAAGCTTTTCTCAATAAACACTGGAGATAACATCAATAGCAATACGAAAATAGTCCTATGTGTTATACAAGTTAATAAAGTAAAACACTCATGCTTCCACTCAACTGAAATTAAGCTTCCCAAATTCACATCGCACATGCTTAACACTTGATTTCAAAATGAGGTACAAAAAGATTAAATGTTCAAACCTACATTCGTTTTCGAGCTAACTTGTCTCCTACTTTAGCATTTGCACTTTAGCTTGTGCTTGTTGATACAGATTCCTATGGTCTTTTACCCATTTTGCAGCTTCTCCTGCAGATTCAAGCACACATGATGGGTGACAATGAATACATAAAGTTCTAGTCAAGTCACATAAAAAAAAATTCACACCTCAAGCATTTATTCTCTTGATTAAAAAAATATTTCTATCACCCAAACATAATGCGTGCAGTCAATTCTACTATTAAGGCACTAATGCAAATAGGAGACAATAAGCATATACCTAAGTAATCCAACGATCTTCAAAAAATAAAAAATGATCCCCACAAGATAAACTCTCTCTGTATATCTGAAATAAATTTCTTTCTTCAAGGACAGAAATTTACCAACCACCACTTACATTTTCTTTTCTTTTTTTCTCTCCAAGAAAAGTAAATAAATAAACAAAGGTCTAAAGTCCATTTAAACAAAAATAAAATGTCAGCGAACCAATTTTTAAGAAAAACAGACTACCTATTTGGATAATCTTCTTACCACAAGATTATGAACTCTGTGTGTGTGTGTGTGTGTGTGTGAGAGAGAGAGAGAGAGAGAGACCAAATGCGAATGATGTACTAAAAATTAACAACATTTATGAATGATTGACTAAATTTATTAAACTAAACACTCAATATATCACCATGAGCTTCAATGGCCCCAAAATTAGTCTTCTCCGCTGCCAATTCCACTAGCAACATTTGCTCCCGCTTTCTCATCACATCAAAGACCTTCAAAAACATAAAATATTGAAATATATGTGAATGCGAGAATGATTTAACCCCATAGTCCAATTGGGTTAATGTTAAATTGCCAACTCATTATTTAAGAAAATCATAGATTTAAATAAGGATGTGTGTTCCTCTTTAAAAAAAAAAATCAGCTTTTACATAAAATGTTTAAAAAAAGCACCAAGGACTTTCTACAATTTAATAAATATAGACTCTCCACAAGTAGCACTATCTTGTCCTAAAGGATAAAGCCTAGAGGCAACTTCTAGGATTCTCCTATCCTTATCGTAGGACATAGTCCCAAAATGTGAAAAACTAAAAGCATCAACTGATGCAGGACATTTTTTCAGCATGATCTATCTAGATATACTTCCAAAAGATTCCCTTCCTCTAAAAATTGCTCGTAACTAATGTCAAAAGAATAAAATAATCTAATAATTGGCTGGTACATATAAAATAAAAAGTTGTTTATGAAGTTAAAAAAAAATTCCCCAATTACAGAAATTACAGAAACTAAGAAAAATGTATAACATTATCAACAAACCAATAAAGTTATAACCTTTAATATCTACAAGAGAAAAAGGGTAATCTTGTGGTCAATAAATTCATGAAATTAATGCATAGCCTAAGAAATGCACATCCTGTCTTGATGAAAAATTAAAGCTGGATAGAATTTAAAAGAATAAAGAAAATATAAAAGACTTGGTAACAAAATAATTGGAATAACACACGGTCTTAGAACATTTAATCCATGTATAATTTGTTTAAGGTAATAAAATCCTTAATAAATATTCAGGGCAATAAGTGAAAATTAAACTATGAATATAAATAACAACAATTTGAGGAACTAATAACGAGTTAAGTTTCAAAAAAGGAAAAAATATTTCTACACGCTTAATATATACATGTAATGGATAAGGAAAAACATACCGATTACTGCTTCCATGAAGGGCAACACGCCAACGCCTTGGCGGATTCATGTTTTTTGTTAGAGGAGACGGTGTGTATGGAATTCGATTCAACGCTCCCTCCTCCTCCCCATCGGGATTTGATTTTCAGAAATGGATAGGAAATAAATATTAACTGATAGCACCCTTTTGTGGAATTAGATGTAAAGAAAAGATGAGAAATAATGAAAGGGAGCTCCGATAATTTTTCAAAGGAGAGAGAAGGATGATATGCTAAAGGCAAATGAAAGGGGAAGACTGAAAAAATGATAAAATTTGTGTTTTTTATAGTCAACAAAGAAGGCTACCAAGTGTCAGATAAACAGTAAATATTCAATAAAATAAGTGATAGACGTTGGATTCAAGGGTGAAAGCAATTAGCAAGACCATTGAACCCTCAAGTTGGAGATGGTAAAATAGAATGGTGTAGGATAAACAAGGATAAAATGAGAATACAAAATACTTCACAAATGAATAGTAACTTGCACATTCCCTCTTTTAATAGTACAGGGATAATAATTATTTTTTAAGAATTTTTCATTATTTTATCAAATTATCACGCCGATAGGGAAATTTGCATTTTTTTGGGTTCTAAATCTTTGTTAAATACAACCCCCCCCCCCAAAAAAAAATGCATACCATTCTTTCTAAAAACAGAAGTGACCGAGCGAGAGAGAGACACATGGATTTCAGCTTCTTCTCGCTAAAGATTGGAGGCCCATTTGTGGTCCGATTAAATTGAAATTTCAGTATGTTGATCTTAGCGACGAGAGCTACATTTTGACTAGAGTTGATCGTCTAGATTTCTCTCCATTTCTCTGGGCATTACATCACTGGCGACATGGTGAAAGATAGTGTGTTCAATGAAGAGGCCAGAAGAAAAGAGCAAGGTACTTCTAATTTTGAAGCAAAGAGACGGGGGAAAAGCCAAAGTAAAAAACCGCTTGGTGATGACAGTCGTGACAAGTCTAGAGAAAGATCGAAGTCAAGAAAAATGATAAAATGTTATTATTGTGGCAAGTTAGGGCATCTTAAAAAGGAGTGCAGAAAATAGAAACGAAAAAAATGGAAAGGTGAAGAACAGAAAGAACAAAAGGAGACTTTAGCAGTTGCATATGATGCTGAGGTATTTATTGCTTATGATGAAGCATTTGCTAGCCTTACATGCCAGGATTCTACAGCATATGAATAGTTGATACAACAACTTCTGCTCTAATTACTCCACGTAGGATTTCTTTTCATCCTATACCAATGGTAATTTTAGTTGGATTAAGATGGAAAATGAAGCTAAAACAAAAATCGTTGGCATCGAGAATGTACAATTGAAAACTATTATTGGTAGCAAGTTACTTCTTAGGGGTGTCAAATATGTTTCTGATATGCGCTGTAGTTTGATTTCCGTTGGAAAGCTTGATGAAGAAGGCTATCATAATCACCTCGAAGATGGTAGTTGGAAAATTATAAAGGGTTCTCTTGTTTTAGCTAGAGGAAAGAAGACTAATGGTCTCTATAGAACAAAAGCAAATTAATCCCTGGAGATGGGAATATTGCTGAAAATGAAGCTTCCACTGAGTTATGACATAAACGACTTGGCTATATGAGTAAAAAAGGACTCAAATTCTTGCCAGAAAGAATCTCCTAGACAATGTAAAACGACATCACGAATCCCTTGTATTCACTGTTTAGTTGGAAAGCAAAGCAAAGTTGCATTTCGTAGATTCCCTGCATCTAGAAAAATTCATATTCTTGATTTAGTTCACACTAATGTTTGCACAATGCAAAGTAAATCTCTATGTGGTACATTGTATTATGTTACATTTATTGATGATCACTCTAGAAAAGTGTTTGCATATCCGTTGAAATCTAAAGATCAGGTGCTGGAAGTACTTAAAGACTTTCATTTGAAAGTTGAAAGAGAAATTGGAGAGGAGTTAAAATGTGTCAGAGCAGATAATGGTGGTGAGTACTGTGGGCTATTTGAAGAGTACTGCAGAAAATATGACATCAAGCTTGAGAAAACTGTTCCGAAGACTCCACAACAAAACGGAGTGGCAGAAAGAATGAATAGGATTATTTGTGAGAAAATCAGATGTATGCTCTCTCATGCAAAATTGCCTAAGCACTTTTAGACCGAGGCAATGAAGATAACAGTTGACTTGATTAATCTTTCTCCATCGATTCCTTTAAATGGTGATGTTCCAAAGAGTGCTTGGACAGAAAAAGATATATCTCTTAATCACTTAGGAGTTTTTGGCTTCGGGTATTTGTTCATATTCCTAAAGATGAAATATCCAAGCCTGATAGCAAAGCAAAACAGTGTATCTTCTTGGGTTATGCACATAAAGAATTTGAATACAGACTGTGGGATCCAGTGAATAAAAAGATCATAAGGATCAGAGATGTTGTCTTCTTTGAAGATGAAACCATTGAAGACTTGAATCAAACTAAGAAGCCAAATTCAGTCAATGAAGAACAAATCAGTTCAGTCCCTTATGTACCAAACCCTGTGATATATGATGAACATAGAGAAAATGTGGCAGAAGAACATGATAGACATGATGAAGCCACTACATAGAGTGACGCAGAACCAGATCAAAATCAAGAGGAAACTCCTTCTGAGGTGCCAGTTGAAGTAGAGTTGAGAAGATCAACTAGAGAGCATCAGCCTTCCAAAAGGTATTTTAGTAATGAGTACGTGTTACGTTTTGATGGGAGAGGGCCAGATCGTTATCAGGACAGAAAATGAAGTGGTTAAAAGCTATGCAAGAAGAGATGAAATTCGTGCATAAGAACCATACTTATGATCTGGTGGAGCTGCCTAAGGGCAAGAGCGCACTAAAGAACAAATGGGTGTTCAGACTAAAGGTTGAACCAAAAAGCTTGCAGCCAAGGTACAAGGCAAGGTTGGTTGTGAAGGGGTTTGGTCAGAAGAAAGGTATTGATTTTGAAAAAATCCTCTCACTTGTGGTTAAAATGTCTTCAATTCGAGTTATATTAGGCTTGGCAGCCAGTATGAATTTGGAGATTGAACAACTTGATGTGAAGACTGCTTTCCTCCTTGGTGATCTTGAGGAAGAAATATATATGAAGCAACCAGAAGGATTTATAGCTAAATGCAAAGAAAATCTTGTATGTCGGTTGAAGAAAAGCTTATATGATCTCAAGCATGCACCAAGACAATGGTACAAGAAATTTGATTTCTTCATGGTTGAGCATGGATATACCAAAACAATTTCTAATCATTGTGTGTTCATAAAGAAAATCTCTGATGGGAAATTTATTATTCTTTTGCTCTATGTGGATGACATGTTCATTGTTGGTCATGAAGCTGAAAAAATTAGGAAGCTGAAAAAGTGAATTGAGCCAGTCCTTTGAGATGAATGACTTGAGACCTGCAAATCAAATTCTCGGTATGAAAATCTCTCGTAACAGAAAGAATGGAAAATTATGGCTATCATAGGAAGGTTATATTAAGAAGATATTACACAGGTTCAATATGGACAAGGCAACACCATTAAGGTCTCCGCTTGCAAGTCATTTGAAGTTGAGTTCAAAGCAAAGCCCTTCAAGTGTGAAAGAAAAGGAATGAATGAAGAATGTTCCTCATGCATCAGTTGTGGGTAGCTTGATGTATACTATGGTATGTACCAGACCAGTTATTGCTCATTCCGTTGGAGTTGTCAGCAGATTCCTGGGAAGGAACATTGGACAGCAGTGAAGTGAATTCTCAGGTATCTCAAAGGGACATCTAAGATTTGTTTATCTTTTGGTACCAGCAAAATCGAGCTTGTAGGGTTCACAGATGCAGATATGGCTGGGGATGTTGACTCTAGAAAGTCTACTTCTGGGTACCTGATCACTTTTTCAGGGGGAGCAGTTTCATGACAATCAAGATTACAGAAATCAACATATCTACCACAAAGGTTGAGTATATAGACATCACTGAAGCTAGCAAGGAGTTGCTATGGATGAGGAAGTTCTTACAAAACTGGGCTTAGAGCAAGAGAAGTATATACTCTATTGCGACAGTCAGAGTGCCATTCATCTCAGTAAGAATCCAACTTTCCACTCAAGATTCAAACATATTGAAGTGAGGTATCATTGGATTCGAGATACTATGGAAATGAAGAAGTTACAGCTTGAGAAAATTCATATCGGTGAGAATGGTTCAATTATGATGACAAAACCATTTGCCCATGGAAAAACTATTAGCATGTAGAAGGAAAGCCGGCTTGGTGGAGTCCCTCAGGTAGTCGGGAGGGGGAGATTTGTTGAGAGTTCCCTCCACGTGAGGGAAGTTACAATTTGTGGAAGTGGGGTAGTTTCCACTTTTCCCCAAAACTAATTAAAAGCCCCCCGCCCCAAAAAAAGGAAAGAGTAAAAAAATAAAATCCGCACGTACCATTCTTCCTAAAAACAGAGAGTGACCGAGAGAGAGAGAGAGAGAGAGAGAGAGAGACGTGTTTCAACTTCTTCTCACTAAAGATTGGAGGTTCATTTGCAATCCGATTAAATTGAAATTTCAAAATGTTGTTCCTGACGAAAAGAACTACATTTTGAGTGGAACTGATAGTTCAAATTCCTCTCACTTCTTTAGGCATTACACACTTGTTTAGTGAGATTTTCTCCCTGTTATTGTGTGTATTTACTTTGGGATGATGTTGTTGGTAGTATCCAAGAACTGCGTTCTTGATGTATTGGTAACCTCCAGACTGTATTCTGGAAAAGAAAAACATTGTATCCCATTAATTTTCATAGTGGAAAGCTTTTATTAGACTAAGTCCCGAGATTTTCCTTTCACACTGAAGGATTTCCCCGTCAACAAATCTCTGTGTTCAATTCTTAAATTTCTCGCAATGTGTGTGAATTATTGGAGTCGAGTATTGTTATTATTATTGCCATTTTAATTCTGCACATGACGGGTTGAAATATTGTTTCTGCTGCTTGTTTGTGTTACTGGTTCAACCCCCAACACATTTTGTGTATAATAATCATGTTTCATACAGATGCAAGGATGAATCCAAAATTTGAACAGGAGGAACAGCAAACAAGAAATATCTGGCTATAGATTTTAAATCTTCTTTCATTTGCAAAATACTAAATAGAGTTGACAAAGAACATATTTATCAAGTGTAAATTGTCAGAGTGATGACCTGCAGCATGAACACAGTAATAATTTCTGACAAACTATGCAGGTAATGATCTTCCACATGCCAATTGTAGAACAAATTCTCGCACAAAAATTGAATACAAAACTATCCCAGAATTAACTTCAATTAAACAGACCAAATTGTTAGAAACTTTGGATTTTGGAACAAACGATGCCAGAGAAGACCAGACATTTCTTGAAAGCTCAAATGCAGCTATGCTAGGAACTCTAAGCTAACGAAGAATCCCTCTAGAGAGATCTTTAAACCAATGGTATACTAACTAAAAACCAATAAGCAAAATCACAATAATAAATCAAATAAAAAATGAATAAGTACTGAAAAAATAAAATGAACGAATTACCTGTGATGCAAGCATGCAAAGCAAACTTGCCTTCAATGTGAGGAAAGCTATGGACTCGATTGGGTTGATTTGAGCAATCAAATGCAGCTTTTATAAAGTCGAGGGTGATTTGTTCAATTTGAGTAAATGGGTCGAGCTCGAATCTGTTTCAGAATAGGAGGAAGTTTCTCCGTACGAGGCTCTCAGGGCTTCCATTTTCCCGCTTCTTGAGCGAGATCACCAGTTGCATAATCACCGAACAGTATATAACCATCTGGCTGTATAGGAAAAAAGAAGAGTCCAACCACAAATATTTTCTAGCAATAATGGAATTTCAATCCCGTCGATACGAACAACTTTTAATTCTTTATTACATGCATGGAAGAGAATTATGAGACCCCCCTTTATTTTCTTTTCTTACTTTTCATAGTTCCAGTTTACAAAAAAAATTCCTTACAAGATTCTAACATCCAAAAAGAGCTGTAGTCGTCCCGAAGTATTACAACCAACAACAATCCTTGAACATGAGATTTAAAGAGTACACCCCAGGTAAACAAACTATTAATGGGGCCATTTCCTAAGACTATCTTCAGAACACCCAAAAAAGGCCCACCCATATTCACTACAGCCATTAAATGGTCGGCACACCAATTTTATATTGGATTATTCAGATTCTCCTGTTTACTTGTTACATTAGAAGCTTCAAAGGATTATTTCAGCATGTCAAGGGCAATAAAAGTGACACACCTCAGTATTCTGGAATGAGCTTCTCCAATCATAGGCAGCCATATACATATTTTTCTCCTCATATCCAATGCGAGCCAAGTTGGCTAAATACTACCCAAACAAAATAACCCAGTGCAAAGTAATCAGCAGCTACATACAGGCCTGATTTTCTTGCTGGTGGATCCAATCCAGTTTCATTATCCATTGACGTGCTCAACCCAGCACAAGGGTCTGCATAAATGATTCGCATGAATGAGAGGAAATAATATATCTCAACCTATTTATACAAAATGAGTCAAATTGAAGAAAGAAACCTCCAATCATCTTGGATATGCGTAGCACGGACAAGGGAACATAAATTATAGAGCCATACCAAACTAACTTATCAAATACAAGTTGTAACACACTCTCACTGTAGAGCTACCAAAACAGGTCTTCTAAAAGACAAGTAATTACAAGGTTCAAATGTGAAAATGAAACAGTAAGTAAATATTGGAACAAGCAAAAGAAAGGCCCTGGAAATTTGTTTGAACTATAAAATGGATATTGAGGCTCTAACTCAAGTAGCAATGCCAGAACATTGAAATATTATTTGGTGTTCTACCAATTAATTTATCTATTTTTATAATCACTTTGCAGGTTCTTACCATATGATGGACATGAATAAAATTCAAGCAAGAGCTTAAAATGTGATAAATCCTCGTTAAAAAATAGAAATATCTGGAGTATCAGAAAATAAATTATACTCAAGTACATACATCTAATTAAAATATTTTTATTTTTGTACTCATAATCCAGAAGATAAAATTTGTTTTTTATTCTTTTGTTCACTTCAACTCATCTCTGATAGTCTGCAATTCTAAAAACTGACGACCATTATTAAGGTCCACATTCCAGAGCCATTAACTTTTGGTGGTTCATTTAATTAGTTATGTAAAGAACAAGTGAACCCCATATGCTGTGAATGTTCATCCAGCATTTCATCAATGCTGTAAATATTGTACTCAAGTTTTCATTAGCAGCTAGAAAGCTGTTAATCATCAATATTAATCTTTCCTCAGACCAATTAAACACCTAACCACCATTAACTGGAAGTTATAGCCTTTTTATCTTTAATAACTACTTCAATAATAAAACTTCAAATTCTACCATCATTAAAAAATTCAAGCTTTTAACTTGGAATAAACCCACAACTTCCACACACAGAATAGAAACCGTTTTCTAGAACTCTCACTATCATTAAAAAAGCTAACATTTCAAAAGCCCAATTACACCATTTAAGAAATTCAAGGTCATAAATTTACTCTATTCAGTACTCATATGCACGTGTCAAAAGAAGATTTTAATTTGATACCTTTTGCAAACTTCACCAAAGGTACCACCCCATAGCCGCTTTCTAAAAACCCTTCAGCACGTGCTTTCCCACAACTCAAGCCCTCCACAGTCACTACTCTGGAGCTACTGGCAAAGATTTCAGCCATGGAAATTGATGCAGCACCAACGGGACGGTTAATTGAGAAACAGAACAGATCTACGGGGAGGGAGAATTAGAGAGGAGAAAGGGAGGGGGATTCAACAGAAGAGAAGAAAGAAAACAAGAAGGGAGAGAACGCCATAAGCCACCAAAAATATTCATTCATCACCATCTGAAAATTAGAATGCAAAATAGATTTAAATAGTAAAGCAACGCTAACGAGCTTGAGCCCGAGCCCATACAAGTCCAAATTTAAATAATAGTCCAAGAAAATAAATAAAGCTTAAATAAAATAAGTAAACGTCGTCCGATATCCTCATCAGCTCTCCCGGGGTGGGAGAAAAACTCGACCCTATCGAGTTGATAGATAGTATAGGCTGCAGTCAATCTGATACTCCAAATGCTTCAAGTGAAGCCACGAGGGACGATCTTTCTAACGAACTAAGTAACGAAATTCCATAATTGATAGTACTGAAAATTGTAGCTTATTCCCAAGAATATGATCTGACCAAGGGGGC
The DNA here is from genome assembly GCF_002742605.1 of Olea europaea var. sylvestris. NCBI lineage: Eukaryota > Viridiplantae > Streptophyta > Magnoliopsida > Lamiales > Oleaceae > Olea > Olea europaea. The sequence goes on from NC_036247.1 coordinate 27,078,925, forward strand.
CGATCTTTCATTCTAACCAAGTACTAATACTGGATTTCAAATAACCAATACTCATGCACCTCATCTTCAACATTTTCACATGATTGCACATAATGAGCATAAAAAGTACGTCGATTTATCCAACAAACAAGGAAGTACTGAATTTTGCCATCATTGGTCAATACAACACGTTCATCTAAAATAACATCAATTTTAATTTTGTTTACTGTGATAGATGGTATTAAAGTAGAAATATCAATATAGTCAAATTGGGGGTCCACAAAGTTAGGTAGAAATGGATCATCAAAGGAAGTAATACAGTATTTGTAAGTAATGAAGTCCTCAATATTTAAAGTAGAGTGGTGGCTAAAATGTGATGAAAGGGCAATCACATGTGCATTTGAACCAACATGCTTTAAAAATTTTAAAGGACCAGCACTACAAGCTTGCAATATGACATAATCCCCAATATTAAATTCAAAATATTGTTTATGCGAATCAACTTGAAGTTTATATAATGCATTACTTGCGTCATGTTGTTTGTTGATCTCAATATGCAAGTCATGAAGATGGTATACAAATACTTCAGCTCACAACAACACACTAGCATGCGGGGACATGGGAATAAGTTCTAACGGTCACCTAGACTTATAACTATGAACAACTTCAAATGGATTTAGACCTAGAGACCGATTCATAGAATTGTTATATGCGATGTGAACAATTGAGGGGATCGAGTCCCAATTCTCAAGATTTTTCTGTACTAGAGACTGTAATAAATTGCCAAGACTTCGGTTAGCAATTTCGATTTGACCATCAGTTTGAGGTTGGTCAGTAGTGGAGAATTTCGATTTAATGCTAACAAGCGACTGGATTCTCCAAGGGTGACTAGTGAAATCATCAAACTCTTTGAGTTGGGTAAGGGTATGACATATAACATGTGATTGAGAGTTGTCGGAAACAAGGGGTATAGTTTCTAAAGTCTCGGGAAGGGTCGGGATTCCACTTAAGGAAGTGTCCTGACTATAATCATCAAAATCTTCAAGTTTAGGGCCATATGCTAGATCTTCTAACGACTATTCTATTGCATTCTTTCGTTCTTCTATGACTAAGGCTCGATTAGAACATTTGAAAGAGATGTGGCCAAAATCCTTACAGCTGATGAATAGCAAGTGAGAAGTCTTTGGAGTTTCACAAATTATACCCTTATTTTCCAAAATTGGAGGAACATTAGACGGGGGAAGTCCTAGAAGGGACTCAACAGGAGGAAGTGGAGCCACATTAGACGGGGGCGGTCCTAGAAGGGACTTAACAGGAGGAAGTGGAGCCAATGAAACCGAAAGATGATTGCCATTACGCTTTCTACACGAAGAAAAAGATCTTGGACTATCACGACTTTTACAATTATTTTTCCAAATAGGAGGAACATTGGACGGAGAAAGTTTTATGATAGACTTATGATGAGGCGACGCTAATGAGATGGGTGAACAACGATGACTACGTTTTTCATATGGAGTACTAATAATCAATTCATAATCTCAAGTTAAAGAGTAAGCGTGATCAAGAGTAGTGACACCTCGAAAAAAAAGCTCGCGCTTAAGATCATCTCTCAGACCTTGGCTAAACCTACTCAAAGTCATGCTTTCATCCTCAATTAAATGACATTTGGTTCGAAATTCCTCAAATTGCGCGATATACTTAGTCACTAATTAATTTCCTTGTTTAAGGGCATCCCATTGAGTAAGAATTTCAAAATTATCTCGTTCTTGCTTACGAATCTGATCCCTATTCCTACGATCGCGTCGAAAATATTTTTGATCACTTTGTCCACGATGATATTGTCTATTATGAGACGCTTCATAATTAGTGTTAGTTAAACGAGGGGTTCGCTTAAAATTGCTCAACTTAGCAACTAGGTTCTTTCTCTCCTCACGAGTAGCAGTTATATCTGATTGGACAGTCGATAGGCTAGTGGCAAGTTGCGCTAATTGTCTAGTGAGTGCATCAAATTGGGATGGATCCATGATCAATGTATTGAAAATAGAGATGACAAGACGACCCCTATGCAACTACATGCAATGTAATACCAGCTAAATGACGTGCTAGGATGAGATCAGTGAACAATACGTGCAAGCAATGGAAAATAACTTGTACCATTTTTTTTAATTTAATTTTAAATATTGGGATTAATTAAATCCAAAACAAGCTAATATTGCTAGTACATGTAAAATGGCAAAACAAGGGTCAACACTAGTCAGATTCTCCAATCAATTTAAGTGGGGAACAATGGAAGTCAATTCGATTTATGGTGTCAATTCGATTAATGATTTTGATCAAGTGAGGTTTAAGGCTAAAATTATCACAATAACAGCAGCACAAAATTTTAATTGATGCAATTTTAAAAATGAAGCAGTAGTATAAACCAATACTAAATAGAAATCAAGGACTCCCTGTTGTTTAGGTTTGATTATTCGTATGCCGCTTGATCTGAATTGTCGACTTATAAGCCCCAACTATGCTTCTGTTCTTCCCTTCGTGTCCAATGGTTTTAACCTCTGTTAACTGTAACTTGTGCTGGCTCTGGTGTGAACGTAAAACTGAGTGTGGTGACTGTGACTTTTAGATTGTTGAGATGGACTTGGAAATATATGAGTGTGGTAACTGTGGTGGAAGTGTATGATCTTGGATTGGTGGTAGTGGCCTATGGCGATGAAGCGGTAGTGCTCTGGATGCCTGGGTACAATAGATAATGAAGTGGTAGCGTGATGGTGATTAGAGGCGATGGCAGCAAGAGAGTGATTGTGAGAGAGGAATCGGGTGAAACTGTGGGATATTTGATGTCAATGGATTGGTTATAATCGGGCTTGGTCGGATATTTGGGACTGGGTCAGATGGGAAGGGGTTTAGATCCTGTTATAGATATGGGCCAGCTGGGGTTAGTGTTTGGAGAGTGGGCCTGGGTCGTAAAGAGTAGGCTGGGTTAGTTGGGCTAAATGGGCTTGAATGCTAGGGTTTAGAATTTGTGGAACAACACCACAAATTATTATTATTATTATTATTATTATTTTGAGCAATAGAAAAAAACGAAAAAAAATTTTTGGGCGTGAACAGTACCCCGTGAATAGTAACTTTTTTTTTTTTCCAACTAAGACTGAGAATTGAAGAGGAAGAAAAAAAATTGCTACTTTTACCAAAAATTCTTTTAGTTCGTGCTGTTCCAACAGATTTTGGGAAGGAAATATGAATAAATTTTGGATTCAAGAAAAGAAATCACCCATGGTTCGGCTCTGATACCAAATTTGATGCAGCACCAACGGGACGGTTAATTGAGAAATAGAACAGATCTACGGGGAGGGAGAATTAGAGAGGAGAAAGGGAGGGGGATTCAACAGAAGAGAAAAAAGAAAACAAGGGAGAGAACGCCATAAGCCACCAAAAATATTCATTCATCACCGTCTAAAAATTAGAATGCAAAATAGGTTTAAATAGTAAAGCAACACTAACAAGCTTGGGCCCGAGCCCATACAAGTCCAAATTTAAATAATAGTCCAAGAAAATAAATAAAGCTTAAATAAAATAAGTAAAAGTCGTCCGATGTCCTCATCAGAAATACCTCAATATTCCCACCGCTTGCTTCAACCTCAGATATGACGAAAATCTGCCAAAGAAAAAAGTGTAAACTATTTTTAGGATTTCTAGGGAAGATCTGAAAATAATTAGAGGACAAAGGAGAAAATCGACTGCTATTCATACATGAGGAGCTTATGAGCCAGATTTTACATGCAGGTTCATTGCAAAAATGAAATTTTTTTACATTTAAATGAGCTTGCTAGAACTTAGTTTTACAGCAAAACTGGGAATGGTTACCAGAATCCTGGAAGAGAACAAATCTGTCCAACATTGCGCACACGAGATGTTATTATATGCAGAAAGTTATGGAAAAAAGGAAATTTCACAGTTCAAATATTTTTTTCATTGGTATTTCTGTCACAGCAGTACCTGCTCGACCAGTGATGTTGGCAGGAATATGTCGTGTACCAGAGATTGCAATGAAATGTACGAGTTCACATCAATATGGTGATTAATGGCTACCTCACCCTGTGAGCATAAATGAACATCACAGATGGATGAAAATGAAAAAATAAACTTGCAGTTTTGTGGACATATGCATGTTTGATACATGGTGCTGGATGGCTCAACTAACAAGACTCACTTTTTTTTCTTTATTGACACTGTTGGTTGTTGTACAATCGAACTTAAGAGACAAATCAATAAAAGAATAATAATTAACTTGGGATTAATGAAGAAGATTTTGCCTTCTGGGATCCCTAATCTCCAATAACCGAGTTCATCAGTGTCTCTATTTCAAAAACCGGCATAAAAAGGGTTATACTCGGCAGGAAAAAGTGCTTTGATATACTGCAAAAGGGGGTTTACACTTTCAGAGGAAGCTTAAAGCCGTGTTTGCGTGCATTCAATAAAAACAAAATACGTCCACAATCAAACGCAATGTGCAGTGCATTAAGCATTTCCCTCTTAACCCAAAGAAAACAATCACATCCCCATTACAGTGGGAACAAGTTAAATACAACTTAAAACATAAAAATTCTATCATATGAGTTGTCCATAAACAGAAATGGGACCTCACTATCCATGTCTAATGTCAATAATAACACTCCAACGAAGAATAAGATGAAGGAAAACCCAAAAAATATAAAATAAATTTGAAGGGAGGGACTGAGAATAAGTTATCACTTTTAACATATCTATGATCAGCAACACATACCCGTTCCGTTTACCTGAAAAGACAGTTACAGGCATATACACATATAAGCAAATGGTTGCGTCTGAATGGGAAACCTATGACAAATGGCTGAGATTTATAGACAAATAAATAGTTCTGATTTTGACAAACATATTGCAGTATTATATCCTGGAATACAAAAAATCAAACTAAGATTACGCAAAGTAAAGAACAATTTCAAATCAAGGAAAAAGGCAAAAACTTAAAGAACATTTTGCAACCTCAGGAACAGTGGTTGGCTTCTTAAGAGAAACCTTCTCTTCCGTACTAAAGGAAATCTGGCTTATAACGTTCGCAGCTTGCTTGAAATCAAAACAATAAAAATCAGAAAAAGACTAATTTGATTTCCATTTATTCAGCACAAGCTATGCTTTATACCTGCACAATGCACACACATGTTCGATTATCAGAAGTTCCAGATTCCAATTCCCCATTTTCACCATCAGATGCAAATATTTAGCTGCCAGTCATCTCTTTTAGTTTATAACCTGAACAAGGTTTCCTGAAAGTAGCAAATACTACAGGTAATCAGAATTTAATTATTGTGGCGAATATTTAATGACTGTATCCAAACGACCTTAGGAATTGACGTAAATCCAAATAACAAACTGACGTGGAGGAAGTTATCTAGTACTGGACCACTTCGTATATAATTTCGACTCAAGAATACTGGATAATTTAACTTTGAGCTTCAAAGGGAAGATTTAACAAGCCAAGAACCTAAAGATGTTTGAAGTGGTAAAATCTATTTTCTATTCTTCTATTCGCCGGTTCCTTTTCAAATGAGCCTATTGAACCTCATTCTAAACAAGTTCAGTTCCCCTAGACTTTCTCAAAAGTTTTTCAAATGAAGGAGGCATGATACTTCAAGGAGAAAAACCTGAACCAAACGGCGATTATCCGACCCCATCAGCATATCCCTACAATACTTAAATCACAACTACTAATCCCCAAGTGCACATCTGCAATCTAGTTGGGTTAAAAATCACTTCAAAGAATAAGGAAACTACTATCCTAATTAATTTATCCACTTTCAATTAACACTTGCTTAAATCTATAATAAAAAGATCTAAGGCCTTTATTGAAAGCTCTGTGAACTACATAATAGTTTATTCATTATAAATTGGATCTAATACATCGACTTGCCCCTGCTCACCTAGAACTTATTCAAACCGGAGAGCAAAACAAGCCATGCTTGAACACATCTTTGGATCTCATAATATTCTCAACTTTAACCTGACCTCAGCTCACTAAGCCTCCCTTTTGGACGAATTTAAATCATAAATATCTAGAAATGAGTAGTAGATAAGTAATAAGTACTTATGGTTTGTTAGAATGAAACAAAGTAGAATGTGTGATGGAAAACAAAGTTTGATCATTTATAATGATTTACAAACCATTTATAAATTAGTCAAAGGCAGCAAAATTAATGGATGGTATATGGTGTAGACTAAGGTGCTTGAGCTTGACCTGTCAAAAGATCATTCAAACTAGGCTCAAGGAACTGTGATCAGTTCAATGATGCATTTCTTCCCTGTTCAACTGCACAAAACTTCCAGAAATTTGTCAGGACCCAAAATCCAGTTTATCCAAATAGCACTTGATTCACAAGAAGAGTCCTCAAATACATTGAAATACTTTATTTTGTACTTGAAATCATCATAGCTGGTTAAAAGAAAAACACTAAACATCTTCAAGCAAACTTAATGACCCGTTGAAATAGAGTTTGAGGGCTTCTTGCTGATCACAGCAAGTTTTACGCATTTACGAATATAAATGTAAAACACAGAGTTAACAAGCGTCTAGGAGGATCCAGTCAAACCTTTTCTTGCAGCAGGAAGAACTGTGTAATGCAGTAAAATGTTATGGGATGAATCATATGCAAAGGCTTTTCAGTATTAAACAAAGATTTGAGTACATTGCATCCATCTTCGAACTCTTTTCTGAAATTTGTGCCAAAAATAAGGCACTGAAAAGAATGAAGCATCCTTTTAATGTTCCATGATTAATAAACAAATGAACTAGAAGAAACAGAACTTGATGATTGCTGCATCTTTATCCTCCAAACTGATAGTTTAATGTTCCAAGCTAAAGCAGCAAGCCAAGACTGCAAAGACATTAAAAGGCAATAAATCCAAGTAGATTTATTTACCAATTAACAAAGTCGTGAAAAGAAGTAGAAGGACCAGGCCATGCTGGATTTCTTTCAGAAAAAAATCCTAGACAACAGTGAAAGTCCATAGAGAACCATGACACTGTAACTTTTGTAAGCTCTAATCAAAACTATCCTAGACCTCAGTCCTTTATATTATCACTACTTACCATCTTATCTAGCTAACATTGTTCCAGAAAAACCACCAGCTAAAGAAAGAGATGGGAAGGGGCCAGGGGGGTTAAAACAGTCTTATAGGAATAAGAGGAAAAAAATAAAGAATAACTGAAAACTCAGAGAGTGGCATTCCACCTCCAACAAGACTTCTAGGTATTATTCTTTTTTCATAGTTTATTAACAAATGGCATGCTGAAGTTATTTAGCAATTGTTGCTATTACTATGAACATATGACTAATTTTTGTTTTCATTAGAGGACGTAAGATTACATGTACATAAAGATTGGTCTGATCAGGGAAAAGGGGTGCAGTTATGAAGACAGCTTCCAGGCCTGCAACTCTCAAGACCAAAAAAGTTCTGCTTAATATTCTCATAGGCATTTTCTATAGTTACAAATTTAATCTAGCCTCATTAAAAAAAAAAAAAAGGGAATCAAGGATGGCACCAATTTTTACTGTCTTTTCCAGATTCAAGAGAAGAGATTGATGTCAGTTGTCAGTATTCAATTTCCAAGTTAGCTCGCAAGGTCGGAAAGAAAGCTATTACTAATACAAAAACAGTACAATCAAGAAAGGAAAAGAGATGCTCAAATCCATTGCATTCTAATGTAATATATATCTTTCTTTGTATGAATCTTGGACAATGACAAACATGATCTACAACAATTGTAGTTCTCTTCATGGAATCCAAAACTCACCGAACCTTCTTGCGAGACTTATGTGGGCGGGAAGGAGGTGAAGGAGAAAATTCTATTGGCAATGGGGGAGTTTTTAAATCTCCAGACAACATCCCCACCACCTCTTTCATGGAAGGTCGGCGAGCAGGTGACTTTTGCAAGCAAAGAAGCGCCACTGTGATGCATAACAGGGCTTGCTCTTTATTTAATGATTGAATATTCTGATCGACTAAATCAAGAAGCTTCCCAGTCCGGGCAAGATTACGTGCCCAGGATAGAAGATTGGCTTGTTGGAACTTTGACATGGGAGACCCTGTCACCTGAAGCGGCCTACGTCCAGCAATGAGGACTAATAACAGAACTCCATAACTATAAACATCACATTTCTCAGATATATCCCCACCACCACCATACTCCGGGGCAATGTAGCACACGGTTCCCCTCATACTTGGTGTGCTACTGATACCCCCACTCTTAGGGATCTCCCCACTGACAGAATCGTAACTATTTCTCTGTGCTTTCCATAGCTCACCATTGAGACCATCCAACCACCAGTCCATACTACCCCTACTGTTCCGGCTCCTGCTCCTGCTCCTTTTCTTCTTTCTATCAGCATACAGTTCATCATCCCCTGGCCAATAATTTTCACAGTAATGATCATCGCTCATTGACCCTTGTGCTTGTTTTTTCTTCTTCTTTTTCTTCTTCTCAAGCTCTTCGCAGTACTCTTCCTTCCACCACTCCCTTGCGGGCCTTCTCTTTTCCTTTATATTCTTCTCATCATCTAATGATACCCACCAATCTAATCGCTGTTTTTTCTTCTTCTTCTTCTCCTTCTTTGAAACAACGCCAGAGCTTGATGAGGTAACAATCCAGTCACTTTTTGGCCTCTCCTTCTTTATCTCATTCCCAATCCATTCCATTACATAATCCTTCACTTTTCCTGACTCCCCTTCACCTCCATTATCTTGTTTCCACCACCAATCTTTACCCGGTACACTCTTCTTTTTCTTCTTCCACCCGCTCTTTTCCCCCCCACTCTCATCACTAAACCTATCGAAATTCCCCTCTGAGATGCTAGTCTTCTCCAATCCCTCAAATGGAGATGCCATCTCTGCCACTGTTCTTGGCGACACCACAGGAGCTGCATCCGCCTCAGGGGACAACTCCACCCCCACCTCGGGTGAGTCCTCAACCCTGACAATTACACTCTCTGGTGACCTTTCCACGTCCCCAAGATTATGAACATTATTGAAGTCCTCGAACCCATTTGTGGTAATCACACTCCCTGTCTCCTCCAAAACAAGTCCATTATCCTCCACCCCGTTCCTCAGATTACCGTCCCTCTTCACCTCACCTTTAATGTTCTCCTCCACTATCGACCTTGCCAACCCAAAATCGCTGATTTTCGCATTAAAATTCCCATCCAACAAAATATTGCTTGGTTTAATATCCCCATGAATAATCGGGGGATCACAGTAATGATGTAAATACTCGAGCCCTTTAGCTATATGCAAAGCAATCAAAAACCTCCTATCCCAATTCTTTAGCTCCTGGCTTTTTCGATGGAAAAGACAGTCTTGTAAGCTACCATTTTCCATAAGCTCATAAACCAAAAGCATTCGACGTTTACCGGGATTTGAGGAAAACCCCATCACGGAAACGATGTATTTACATTCAATCTTCGAGGAAAAAAGCAACTCATTCTGGAACTCGCGCTCTCCCTGTAAAGACCCAGAATCCATGAGCTTCACAGCAACATGCAAAGTAGAGTTCTTGGTGATGGGGTTTGGTTTAAGTGTAGCGCGGTAGACAGACCCGAAACCCCCCTGGCCGAGGCGGAGGGAAAAAGAGAAATTGTTGGTGGCGCGACGGAGGAGAGAGTAAGACAGCCGGTGAGGAGGTTTCTTGGAATCAGTATCAGCAGCAGAAGGGGCTGTCCGCTTCTTTATGATCCTCCCGAAGCAGAGAGTTAGTAAAATAAGAAAAGAAAACGCCGCCGTCAGTCCACCGGCCAGCGGAGGTACAAGATGCCGGGTGATCTGGTGGTGAACCGGCGGCGGTTGACGGGAGGGCATTTTAGTAAATTCGTAGTTTGTCGAAGTGTTAACGGCAACTGGTCAGAACCGACTGTGCAGAGTAATTGAGAGAGAGAGCGACGTGTTCAACTTTTTCTAGTGAAACTCTGATTTTGTTTTATTTCGTATCGATCAGTCTTTTCCTGAGTCAAACAAACGCAATGGATTTTATCATTATGATTTATATTATATTATTAATTATTGAATCTATTAGATTTTAGTTTATATGGCGAATTTGGACCAAAATTGTCAGAATTTTTTTCGGAGAAATCACAAAATTCCATTTAGGATTTATAGAATGTCGTGCCAAAAAGAATTGAATCTAAACAACAATTATTTTGTATCTTGAAAATGAGTTTGATTTTCGTATCATAATAAAGCTGTTCAATATTCTCATAGTTCGACATAAAAAAATTTCTTTTCTAACAAATTGATTCTTCACTTCAAGCCATCAAATCTAAATGAAAATGCATTAAATATGAAATATAATTAAAAGTAATAGAAATAAAATATTTATGGTATTGCTAATACTTACTAACCGTTTTGTCATCTAATGCTCAGTTCAATTATACAAAAAAAATGTCAGATTCAATTATTCTTTTCAATTCTAAGGTTTAGAATCGAAAATCAAACAAAGTATTTGTTCGCAATTCTAATATTCATTATCGAAACAAATTCATAGGCAACTAAATAACCAAACCACCATGTAACTTAAGAAAAAAACTTGAAAAAGATATAAAGGATTAAAAAAAAAAAGATATAGAGGAAAAAGGGTGATTAAGTTTTTTAATCAATGGAATTTACATTTATCGAAAAAA
>NC_036247.1:27091472-27131303 GCF_002742605.1 Olea europaea var. sylvestris
TTTTGCTATTATAATAGATATTTTGGAAACGTCTGTTGATGAAAATCGTGTTATTGTTAACTTTGACATTGCGTCCGAAAGCGAAAATGAGTCACATAGAGCGTTCATTCGTCAACGACGAGTTCAAAAAGAGAAAGAGGGGCGAAAAAGACTTACAAATAATTGCAATGATTATCATAAAAGGAGAAGTGGTCCTATGTTATCTGAAAAGAATGATTTTATCGATCGCCACTTAGATGAATCTATAATGCATCAACATCCTTACGCTTCAACTTTAGATCAAGAAATGCGTAATATTGTTAGTTTTGAATTAGGAGAAACTTTCAAAGAATTGAACATACCATCTATTGCATATGTATTACCAACATTTAGCTACTGTAAACATTATAATGCACACAAATTTTATAGAAAAAGTAAGGGTTTATTTTGTTCTGATGGAAAAGTTAAACTCTTCATATGTGACTCACCGGTTGAATTATATAATTTATTTACTTATAAATAATTATATTGTACGGAATTTAAAAAAAAATTGTAAGGGGATATAATAATCATTTTGCTTTCACTTCAATTGGTGTGAAGTACGATAAGGAACTTTTTAAAACGTATAAAGGTATTTATATATTTAGAATTCAAGGACAAGCACATCATTATGTAAGTGACCTTATGCCCAAAAATAATACACCTTCTTATATGCAATTATATTTTTACGATGCAGAAAATGAAGTTCAAAATCGATGAACATTTCATCAAACTTTGTTGAATCTACTTTAATTGCTTTAATTGAAATCTTAAAAACAAATCCATATAGTAAATTTTTTAGGTCGTTAAGTGGTGTCACTAACTTGCGTGATCATTAAATACAAAATACGATGTGATCCAGGACTTGATCAAAGAGTTTTCAATACTCTTACAACATCTCAAGTAACTGCTATATGGGTCGAAGATAATGAAAATACTAATGTTCATACTCGTGACATTTCTATATACGACCATTCTGACGATTCACACAAAGTTCATTACTATTATGGGTGTTATGACCCATTGCAATATCCGTTACTGATTCCGTATGGAGAATCTGGTTAGCATGAAGGCATTGAGAGATGCAGGAGTATATACTTTCAACCTCAACATATGTTGACATCTGATGTTATTCTTAACACAACTACTTCTGCAATTGAAATTATCGAAAAAGAGAATGAAGGTCTGCAAATATATCTTCTATTAGAGTTCTCTATATTTTTTTAGTATCTTATCTAATCAATAAATGTTGAATTTGGTTTGTATTTGGGTTCTGTAGTGCTCAGTGAAGCGAAGAAACGTACTCAGGTATCTTGTCGAGAATACTATTCATATAAATTACAAATTAGGCCTTCTGGTAAGTTTGTATTACTTCACGCTGGTAGATTATTTCAACAATATGTTGTAGATATGTACGTTAAGATTGAAACTGCCAGGTTAGACTATTTTCGTAATAATCAGAAATAAATTCATGCTGAACTTTACCAAGGTATTGTAGATAGTGTAAAAAATGAGGAAACTAGAGTATGTAAGGTTGGAAGAAAATTTGTTTTACCACAATCTTTTACATGTGGGCCTCGTGATATGCTAAGAAGATATATGGATGGAATGATCATTGTACAACGTTATGGAAAATCAGATATATTTTTAACTATAACATGTAATCCAAATTGGCCAGAGATTAAGCAAGAACTAAAGACTAATGACGAAGTTCAAAATCGACCTGATTTAATTGTACGTATACTTAGAGCATAATTAGAAGAATTGAAATATGATTTATATAAAGCAAGTATTTTAGGGCATGTTATTACACATATATATGTGGTTGAATTTCAAAAAAGAGGACTTCCTCATGCTCATATGTTGTTAATATTTAACTCTGGAAAGAAAATCACTTGTGCTGAAGAAGTTGATAGAATTGTGTCATGTGAAATTCCTGACAAAACAAAATACCCTCATCTTCATTCTGTTATTATTAGACACAAAATGCATGATCCTTGTGGAAACTTGAATCCGAAAAATACATGCATGGAGGGAAATAAAGGTTGTAAAAATAAATACCCGAGAGATTTTTGTAATGTTACTGTATTTGGTCAGGATTCATATTCGTTGTATAAGCGTCGTGATACTAATATTTTTATTCGAGTTAGAGGCAAAATGTTAGACAATCGATGGGTTGTACCATACAATCCTTGTTTAAGTGCAAAATTTGACTGTCATATTAATGTCGAAGTATGTTCTTCTATCAAAACTGTCAAATATTTGTACAAATATATTTACAAAGGACATGATCATATCAATTTTTCAGTTCACACGAATGAAATAGATGAAAATTCTGCTTATCAATCTGTTAGATGGATATCTCCACCAGAAAATATGTGGAAGGTTTTCTTGTTCAATCTATCAGAAATTTGTTCGACAATCTATTCTTTACAGTTTCATATCGAAAATCATCAGCAAGTAGTGTACGACAATGAAGATAATTTATATACTGTTGTTCAAAATGAAAATACAAGAAAAACAATGCTAACGGATTTTTTTCGAATGAATGAAGAAAATGAGTTAGCGCGTACACTTTTGTACCGAGATTTTCCAACACATTTCGTTTGAAATACGAACAAAAAAGTTTGGACTCGCAGAAAGAAACGGGTTGTTATAGAACGAATTGTTACAGTAAATCCATCTGAAGGAAAACGATATTATCTTCATGTTCTTATGAATCATATTCGAGCTCCAACATCATTTCAAGATTTACGAACTTTAATTGGGATTACTGTTGTCACATATCGAGAAGCAGCACTTCCACATGATTTATTGAGTGGAGATAACCATTATGAAGAATGTCTATCCGAATCTATTATTTATGAAATGTCTATTTGTTTAAGACATTTTTTGCTACTCTTCTTGTGCTCTGCAACTCTAATGATCCAAAGTTATTGTGGAATAATTTCAAATCTTATATAATTGATGATTATGTACATAGAAATATACCTTCACATGTTGCTGAACTATGGGCTCTAGAGGATATTAACTGTATTTTAGAATCGTTAGGCAAAAACATAAACGACTATAAAATTGTACCATTCAATGTAGATATAAATGAGAATGATAGATTAAGAAGAATGGCTGAAAATGAAACAACAAATTTGAATCTTGAACGAGACCACGTTTGTGCATCAAGCTTAAATGACAAACAACAATTTGCATATGATACAATTATGGAAAAAATAACATCGGGATCAAGTGCTACTTTTTTCATTGATGGTCCAAGCGGGACAGGTAAAAAATTTTTATATAAAGCATTACTAACTGCTGTAAGGTTTCAAAATTCTATTATTTTGGCAACTGCATCTTCTGGGGTATCAGCATCTCTTTTACTTGGAGGTCAAACTGCTCATTCAAGGTTTAAAATTCTTTTAGAAATAATTGGTGGATTAAGTGTTCAGTTAGTAAGCAATCAGCTTTAGGAATTTTGTTAAAAATGTGTAAGTTAATAATCTGGGATGAAGCACCTATGGTAAATCGGTGTGCTGTTGAAACTGTGGATAAAATGCTAAGAAATATTAATGATTGCGACTTGTCTTTCGGTGGTAAAGTTATAGTTCTTGGAGGGGATTTTCAACACGTTCTACCACTAGTACCAAGAGGAAAAAAAAGATATAATGAAAGTTAGGTTAGTTTTCTCATACCTATGGCCCCTATTCGTACATCTGCCATTAGTTGAAAATATGAGGGCAAAGTTTGATCCTACCTTCTGTGATTACTTGTTAAAAATTGGAAACGGGACAGAGCAACATCATACTTGTAATTGCATTCAGCTTCCAAATGATATTATCGTATCATTCGAAAACGAAATAAAATCTTTAAAAACTTTGATCTATTACGTTTTTCCAAATATAAAAGCATATGCTGACAATTTACATACGATGGCAAATCGAGTTATTCTTATGCCTATAAATGAATGTGTTAATCATATTAACAAAATTTTATTGGAATAGATTCCTGGTAAATTTTGTACGTACTATAACTTTGATGAAACAATCGATAAATCAGAACAGAGTTTTGAAGAAGATTTCTTGAATAGTTTGACTTCAAATGGTATTCTGCCTCATGAATTGAACCTTAAAATAAATTGTCCTGTCATGTTATTGCGAAATATCAATTATTCTAAAGGTTTATGCAATGGAACACGACTTACTTGTCGAAAATTTGAGAAAAATGTAATTCTTGCTGAAATTACATCCGGTGAATATTGTGGAAAGTATGTTTTTTTACCAAGAAGCCCTTTTATTCCACTTCAAAGTGATCAAACTTCAATTCCATTTAAAAGAACTCAATTTCCGATTAGGCCATGCTTTGCAATGACAATAAACAAAGCTCAAGGACAAACACTTGATTTCGTTGGTTTATATCTTCCGGAGCCATTTTTTGTCATGGTCAGTTGTACGTAGCATTATCAAGAGCTAAAAGCAAGCAAATCTTTAAAGGTTCTGCTTAACTCATTAATTGCTGAAACTTCACACATCACATGTACTAAAAACGTAGTGTATAAGGAAATTCTTTCATTCATAAATCAATAAAAGATATCATTGAAGCAATGTAAGTATCTTATACTTTTAATAATACTTGTACACTTAATTCTTAATAATGCTCTAAAAGTTATAATCGATTTTTTTCTTCTACATTTTCTATGAAGCTATTACTGCTGATGCACAAATTCGTTGAGCACAAGGACGGAGAAAGCTTCAATGGAGTACAGGCTTCTGTATAGTACTATATATATGTTCAAAGAAAGTGACCTTATAATTGTGAGCACTTCTATTTGTGCATCATAAGAAAAAATATGCTTTTGTTTTGTTTTTCTTGTACTTGTTTTCTATTGTAAGACTTAAGAATATAAAAAATTTCATTGCAGGGAATGAATGAATATGACAATGCAAAACAAACCAAAACAAATAAATGATAGTTTCGATCAAGGTATGTGTATGTGTTAACTACGATAAAATGTATACTACTTCTGTACGGTTACACTAAAATTAGCTATTACAATATACTTGAAATCTAATGTATAGGTGCAGTTGTCTAACTCACTATTATTTGTATTTTTATATTGTAGGTGATCAAGCTAAATAAGCGAGGCCATTCAACTAATTGGAAAAATTGTATGTATACTTCTTTCGAACGAAACTAATGTAAATAGTCTTGCTTATTTCCTACTAATTATATATTCTTTAACTACTTTCTGTAATCCTTTTTAAATGAATAATTTGGCTTTATGGATAAATTTTTTATTTCATTAAATTGTGGTATGCATTAAGCTACTTACATATTTCACAACTGAAGCAGACAAGTAATTAATAAACTTTTAATTTATAGTTGAATTTCCCTCTTTTTCCTTTTCAGATTCAGATTTGCTTTTGTATGCTAAGTTGTAATCTTTCATCTGGTTTCAATTGTAGATAGTTCCAACTGAGCATTATATCAACGACTCCTGTCCTCTTGAAGATGAAAAAGGTAGGTACTAATATAATTATGTAATTTTGAAATCTTTAATTATTTAATCGTTTCCCATTCAATTTCGATATCTTATAGCTGAAAACACTTTTTACTTTTATTTTTATAATAGCCATTATAGATTTGCAGCGTCGATATATTAGATAGGCATACATTTAGAGAATTTTTTATTATAATAATTAACTTAAGGTTACTAAAATAAATATATCAAACACTTATATAGACCACCTAGATCAAAAGTAAGTAAAGTATCCTCCTTCTTCCTTTTGTATTTTTCTTTTATACATTTCATTTAGACTAATCATCTGTTTTAGGAACAGTACATGTGACGTACAACTCTCATTAGAAGTTTTGAGTTTGCTACTGAAGCTAAATGATGGTCAGATGTTCTGTAAAAAAATCATGTAAGTAGCTCTTTTATTTCTTTTTTGGTATTTTAGAATTTTAGAAATTATAGTCATGTCATTAGTGACTTGATGGTTATTAAAATGTAAATGAACTTTTAGTTGGTGTTTTTTAGTTCCATATGACATAGTATTCAATATTTTTGAACACACTAATCTTTTACTGAAAGATTTTTGGTACTGTTTAGTTTGAAATGAATCCTTTGTGGACATATTTCTATAGTATTATTTCGTAGAGGCACACGATCTTTAAACACAGTACAGGCCTAAGCCTGAAGTTGAGAGAAAATTTTAAAACGGAGTATTTTATCTAACGAGGACATGTTAATAGTAATATCAATTTTGTAACAGTTTTAAGTACTGTAGAACATCTATTCAATAATTAGGTTATAGATAATTTCTAAAATTTCATTATTAGTGTTGTTTGGTTATAAGTTTTTCTCCATTGTCTTGCAGGTAAATCTTCAAAAAATGATTCATAAAGCATCTCTATTTTAATGCAAGATATGTTATTATATCGAAATTTTTTGCAAAGAAAATTCTCATTCGATTTCAACGAGCTAAATACAAACGATTTGATGAGCTATTTTCACCAGTACAAAATATTGTATTAAACTTTCAGAACAAAATTCTTTTTGATGGGAAAGAAATGATAGATACATGACATGGAATTTTCGAAATTTATATGTGGGTCATGAGGCCGTCCTTTAATATGTGAAATTTGAATAATTAATGGGAATAAAAATACCACATTCTGTCAATATGGGAATGTAACCATCCTACAAAACAAAAAATAGTTTGGATTTTCACAGCCATATGCTCATGCAAGGAGAAAAAAATAAACTCTTACATGTTGCTGAAATTTAAAATTTATAACATGTAAAATATTAGTTTTTTGTTATTTCTTTTCCGACAATTGAAAGAAAATTGTATTCTCATTGTTCTTTTTCGTTATATAATTATCTTATAAAATTTCTATCATTTTGTAAATACGCAGTGTTTGTTTACAAAAAATCTTTATTATAAATATAGTTCAGAGATAGTTTATTTCACTGTTGAATAAAATATATATATATATATATATATATATATAAGTGAATAATGATAACTGACAATAGTTATTTCCATATATTTGCTTTCTAACTAAATAGTAGTAATTGAATAACTTAATTAAGTAGTCAAAAGTAAAGTTCCAATGTTCTTGAATGATAACAATTATATTTTTACATATCCATTTACATAAAAATTTAAATTGCACTTTTCAAATGACATAAATAAAATTTTCAACCGCTTCATACATTCAATTATATTTAATTACAATTTACAAATATTGATATTTAAAAGTTTTATATTAATCAAATATAAAATATAAATAACTAAGAATAAAACAACTATCGTTCCTGTGTAAAAAAATTAACTAAGTTGACAATATTTTATTTCATTAATATAATTCTTAATTTAAAAAATTAGATATATTTTAATAGTGGAGTACGCATTTAGGCTCCATTCATTTCTAATTTATGTAAAAATGAGAATGAAAAATATAGATGTACTCTACACAAAAAATAGAAATGTTCTATTTATGTAAAAAATGAGAATGAAAAATATAGTTATTATGAACCCTACACAAGAAATAGAAATTTAAATATAGTGGCTTGATGTATTAATTTAATAAGGAAAGAATGAAATACAATAAATGCTTAATTGCAGATATTTTGTATTAAATGAATATACAAGTACAATTATAACTTCCCTCCTCTATTAAACGATGAATAGATAAATATAATTATAATTCATCTTTTATTGAATGATGAATAGACAAGTATAATCATAACTTACGTGACTATCATAACTTATCTGGACTTATCTTCCTAGTATGGATATTTTTCAACTTACACATAGCTACAATTATTTTTAAATTTATCTTTCTAATAATATAATTAACCTTATATAGTCACACACTCACACTACTACTTTTACTTTTATTTATATGTCTTCTGTGCCCAAATTGTATATTAAAAAATTCAAAATATCCCTAAAATATCTTTCTATCCTGAAGTTCTGGATATTCTATAAATATCATATATACTTGAAGTTCATGTATGCATTTTATTTCTATATCTATCAACTCTTTAAAAGATACTTTTCCTGTTTATCACAGGTATTTTGTCCATTTCTCGAAAAAAATTGTTTATTCGTTTTGATAACTATTTTTAGTCTAACTTCTTTTTCTTCTTCTTGCTATTAACAGATATCAAAGATGGCTGGATTGTATAAATTTATTCAACAAATTGTAATTTCAGAGGTTAATTGGTCTGCAAAAGTGGTCATTATAGGGAAGCAATCACCTAAGACTGCTCGTAATTCGACTACTAGATATCGGAATATTGTCTTCATAGATTTAGAGGTACATAAATAGTAATATTTTTCATCATTTCAAACTTTTATTATGCCTGTATATTTTATAAACACTTCTAACTTCACTGATGTTAAACAGGGTAATCAAGTTACAGTAACACTGTACGACGCAAATATTACTGCACTTAATGACCAGTTGGAATTGGGAAAGACATATATCGTCTCCAATGCAACAATGAAAGATAACAAAAGTCAGTTTAAAAACTCAGCTGATGAAAAAATTTGAACGATCACTGGAAGAACAAAAATTGAAGAATTACACGAGAATAACTTGAATTTATCTTCTCACAGTATCAACTTACTCCATTTGATGAATTAGAACAACACATGATACAAATATCAACATTAGTAAGATTTGTACTGCATGGATTAATTATCACGAATTCTACAACCTTCTACATTTTTCTTATGACTCTGTTAAAACTAAATATATACGACATACATAAAATAATTTTTTTTTTAGATGTTATAGGTGTAGCTGTGGACATTAGACATAAACGAATTATCCAAACTCATTTTGGTATACAAGATACTCTCCAGGATGTTATATTGATAAACAAACAGTGCCAGACAGTGATGTTAACCTTATGGGATAGTTTTATTGAACGAGAATGTATTACAATTCTGGAAATTTTTTTGAAAAGACCTGTTATATGAGCTACTAATCTGAAGGTGTCTTCATTCAATGGTATGTATGTATTGATTTATAACGTTTACATAATTACAATTATACGTAAAATTATTATTTTGTTCGTTTTGCAGGCATTACCCTTTTAACCAAAAGTCAATAGCACCTTTTTTTATCAATTCTAATCTATTAGCTGTCGTAGACTATAGAAATTGATACTCAAAATAATAACTATCTTTTCTTTAATGAATAAAAAAATTAATGAAGCAATTATTTTTATGACTATTTTTATATTTATTTCCTATAGGACGAAGGCTAACAAAGAAAAGCTTGATAGCCTTGAAAATAAGTCATTTGTTGTTGTAAACCGGCCGAAGTTATCACCTCCAATTGACGACAAATTCACACTAATTGAAGATTTACTTGGACTCTATCTCATGGTATTTTAATTTCATTCAGCATATGAGTAACATAAATACATATTTTTTTCATATTCTGTATTAAAACATTACCAAACGCCATTGTCTCCTCTTACTATTTTAATCTAATTATAAAATTATTTCCTTTTTTTTTTTGTAGAAAAAAATTTACTGGGTTAAAGAACACTGGAAAATCATTCCCAAAAATAAAAAAATTTTGGTATATGACCTGCAACAACTGCAAGAAAACATCTAATGTAGACTTCGGAGAAGTTTATAAAAGTTGATTTTGCAAATGCGAACATGCAAAAACTATTCCAAGGTAGTTTATAATATTAAAGATATTAAATTTTTACATAATGTTAATGCTTTATTGAAAAGCTACATAATAGATGTTGTGATTTACAAAAAATTCGTTTGCAGAGTAAATGTTTTCGTTCACCTCGAAGACAAATCTGGATGGTTGGATGCAAGTATTATTGGGGATGCGGCAGAAACATTACTAGAAACTACTGACAATAATATAATGAACCATTTCGAAAGGGTAAAATTAAAATTCTAGCATTGTTTCAAATTATTTGCTTCAGTACTTTAACATTTAGTATTCTAAAAGATTAATTCTATTATAGGAACCACATGCAGAAATGGACAGTATAATGAAAATGGAAAGTCAAAATGAAGCACAATTTTATCTGAAAGTCACATAGAAACACTAAAACTCTCCAGAATACCACTTTGAAATCACTTTGCATTGAACTCTTTAACAACAATGACTGCGAACAATCATTTTGCTACAACAAATGAAACAAATGTTTCAACTATCACAGCAGATGAAAGCAATCCGGCTGAACTGCAGGAAAGTTTAGACAAAAAAAAAAACACAAAAGGCAAAGAGTAGACATGTATTGCTGAAATCTCCCCAACTACAACAAATGTAAAAATGTCTCTTTTTCAAATAGCAGACGAAGTTATTCAACCAGCTTCAGAAGCGAAAAAGAAGCATCTTCACAAAACCTATAAAATGAACGACGAATCAACTCTAGAAACTTGAAAATCACTGTATTACTTTTGTACTTTTGTATCGGTTGACAGTAATAGTGTAAACAAAAGTAATGTCATCTGCTTTTGAAGTGCAATACTAAATAATAGGTTCCCAACAAAAAATTACTGTCAACTAAAAATAGTTTGCTCTTTTGAAATGAAGTAAGTTGCTTGCACTCTTTTTGTTCAGTGTAAATATTGTAATTTACCATCTTGTGTTAATATATAACAATCTTTGTATTTTTATTTTGTTAAAATCACTTCAACAACTTATTAAATTTTGCAACTTCTTTGTATTTGAAGACCACACAGATGCTTATCAGTTTTGTTTATCAATTTTTTATTCAATCACTAAATTTATGAAACATTAAATAACCAACAAATATTCAACTATTAAATCGTAATCGACCACATTTTGCTAATCTATAATATTTTTGCATTTTTGTCAAACAACACTTCAACAATTTATTCAATTTTGCAGTTCGTGTTTAAAAATTACACAGATATTTTATAAATTTTCCTTAAGATTTTTTTATTCGATAACTAAATTTATACAACATTATAAATACGTTAAGAATACTTAATTCTAATGCATAAGTATAATATTAACTAAACTAATTAAAATAAATTATGTTTAAATTAAATTTACATTTACATATATTACATTTTTCGTGTGACAGTAAAAAATTCGAGTTAAAACCTAGACATGTTAACTATAATTTTATTTAGACGTGTTCTTTCGTTTAACATTAAAAAATAATCAAATATATAGCAACTCCGCGCTGCGGGAGTGCTTTCCAGGGACACTCCGCACTGCCCGAAGTGTCTCAAACAACAATCATTAAAAAAAAAAATTAATTAAATTTTTACAACATTAAATACATTAAGAACCCTTAATTCTTAGTACAATATTAATTATATAAATTCAAAAAAACTATATTAAAATTAAATTTGCATTTACACGTTCGAAACACTCGGTGCTACCCGAAGTGCTTCAGACAACAATACATAAAAAAAATTGATTAAATTTTTACAACATTAAATATATTAAGAACACTTAATTCCAAGTACAATATTAATTATATCAAATTGAAATAAAACTATATTAAAATTAAATTTGCATTTACACGTTCCAACTACCAACATTTACTCACCAACATCTATAAAGTATAAAAACTATCTACCCACATTTAACCATTTAACTATTCTCTTTTTGGCAAACACATTAAATACATTAAGACCACGTAATTGCAACGCATAAATACAATATAATTTAAATTAATTAAAATGAACTGTATTAAAATTAAATTTACATTTACATTACATTTGTCTCTAACGCCTATAGACCAACATTTATCTACAAACGTCTATCTATCAACATTCAAAAGTATATCAAAATATGTATCTACGTTCAAAGCAATATATAAAATTTATCTACCACATTCAACCAATAATTATTATTATTTTTTTCTATTAATCACATACAACCATACACATTTCAATTACTAACATTTACTCATCAATATTTATTCACTAATGTTCACCTACGAACATTAAAAACGCTATCTACCACATTTACTCATTCAATTATTTAATTATTCTTTTTTTGGCAACTACCACATACAACCACTTAAATACTGCAAATACCAACATTTACTTACCAAATATCTATATACTCACGTCTATCCCTAACGTTTAAAACAATATATAAAAACTATCTACCCACGTTCAACCATTTAAGTATTGTGTTTTTCACAAGCATTTCATTTCTAGATTTGTTAAGCGTCCAAAATTGAAGTTCGCCACCGTAGCAGCCGCATAATCAATAGCTGAAAAAGGTAATCTTTACAAAAATGTCTGATCTATCATATAAAAAATATGTACTTTAGCCAATATATTACATTGAAGAAATTATGCAACACCAAAAATGATTTTTATAGAATGCCCCTCAAATCTTTTCCAATTGAAACTTCACTAACAAAAAAATGCATCGCAAAAGCTATGAAACAAATGATAAGCCAACTTCGCAAACTTTAAAATCAGTGAATTAGTTTTGTACTTTTGAATTAGTTGACTGCTTTTGGAGTGCAATACTGAATAATAAATTTCCAAGCAAAAATATGTCAACTAAGAATATTTTGTTACTTTAGAAAGTTAGGAAGTTTCAATGTGTAATCTGTCATCTTGTGCGAACCATCTTTATATTTTTGTAAAATTACATTTTGCAGTTTCGACTACATAAATACTTCTTCACTCAATGACTGAATTTATAAAACATTAAATAGAAAACAAAATAAAATTTCAACCATTAAATACGTACTCTATTACTTTGTATAACAATTTATTCAATTTTACAAATTCTTTCTATCTTTATAAATTTTATTTACCAATTAGTAATATTTTATGCAATGACTAAATATATACAATTTTGAATACATTAAAAATACTTCGTTCCAATGCATAAATACTTAATTAAATGAATGGAAATAAACTATATTCAAATTCAATTTGCATTTACACATTCCAACTACTAACATTTACTCCTCCCACATTTGAACTACCAACATTTACTCACCTCACATTTCAACTACCAACATTTACTCACCAACATCTATCCTTCGTCCATTTACATAAATATTCGAACTACTACTGACCTTTATCCATTTTCTTTTTGACACGCATTTTACAAGCTTTCTGCCTAATCAAGCTTCATGCGTGATCGACTACAGCAAAAAGGTAACCTTCATGTAATAAAATAAATTTAAAATCTATTTATGAATACTATTATGTTAAAAAGTTATACAAATGATATTCAAATTTTTTGCAATTCAAGCTTAAGTCTGTAGTGTCGAGTTCTCCTATGATAGTTTAAGGTAGCACACTAAAATCATGTTTTACAGTACAACATGCCCATATTAATTTCCTTTTTTTTTTTTACCTTAAGAAGACGTAGAAGTGTAGCACTCCGCGATAAAACTGATCTTCGCATTTAAAAAATACTCTCCAACTATATTCTAAATAGGATCTCAGATACACTGATGATCTGAGTAAATGAGATTTAAACAAAATTTAACATTCCTTTTAAAAAAATTATTTTAATCCCTTTTGGATATAAAATTTAGGTTTTTCCAATCTATCACTTCAAAAAAATAAAAATTCAACAGAATTAATATGATGTATTTTCTGAGATCAACTAACACACCTAACGTGGAAAATTTCATTTGTCTATTAATACTAGAAAATCTTCTTGTTTAACTAACTAATTTTTTTACTTAACATAATCCTCAATTACATTATACCATTGTTTTTATTTGCATAATTAACACAATTATTAGAAAGCTTTTGACAAGCATACATATCTTCATTTTAATTTATTAAGATGATACATATTAATTAATGACAATTTTGTTTAAAAATGAAAATAATGAAATCAATCAAACTTCTCGTTTTTCTATATTTTATACATGTCTATGGTTGATAACTATCATTACTCATCATTATTGACTTATTCCAATTTCATAAATTCTTGTATAACATTTTCTTCAAATATATTGCGTAATTATTAAAGTTCACAAATTTTATTTATTTAAACTGTATATTAATCATAGTGCAAATTATATTGTTTCCATCTATATATTGTACTATTAAGTTTCAAATATGAAAATGTGATAAAGTTTCATAAAATTGTAACTAGCTATCCTTTCTATCACAATACATATACAATTTCAGATCAATGACAAAAAACAATGCTTCAAGTAGTATAGATATAATCTTAAATTTATTTTTAATAAAGTTGTAGTATGTAGCTTCTAAAAAATTATGTTAGATTAGTATATGAATAAATTTGTTGACTAATGAATAGTTTTTTTAATAATTTTTGGAGATGTCGTTAGAATACATATTATCTCTAAATCAATGATTTTTTGCTATGATTACTCAATTTGCAAATCATCAATATTTTAAAGATTTTGTAGAACTTATAGATGCAGACGATCAAGCTTATTTATTGTGCAGTCCATTCCATGGATTCATTTGCAGAAGTATGTATAAAAAGAAAAATGAAAAATTTAGCAGCAAATTAATACATGAGTTCATAATGAGACTTATAAACTGCGGTAAAAATAACGAAGTTTGGGTACAATTACACGATCATGTAGCCCGTTTTGGCCTGCAAGAATTTTGTCTAATCACTGGATTACCATGCCATGAAGTTATTGTTAATCTCAATTTTAGTAATACTCGACTTAGGGATGAATACTTCAATGGTTCAAGGAGAATTACTATGATAAGACTTTCTGAAGTATTTTATATGTGTCGAGATCGAGAAGATAAATTTAAGTTGGGATTAGTTATGTTCGTCGAATGCGTTTTAAAACCAACTGGAAGACACATCGATTTCAGAACTCTTGGAATACTTGAACAACTTGATGAGTTCCTTATGTATCTATGGGGACGTAAGACATACTTTGTTTTATTAAATTCATTACAAGAATCACAGTTTGAAAGAGTACGAAGAATACAACAAAATGACCAAATAGACTGTAAATATTCGTTGCATGGTTATCCCCTTGCATTCCAGGTATTTTTCTTTCATTTTTTCACCATTACATATAATTTAATCATATAAAAACTTTAATATTTCTTTTTACTTATATTTCAGCATTGGATATATGAAACTTTTCCTCAAATTGGACAACAATTCGGCCATCGTATCCGTACAAGCTTAAAATGTCCACGAATACATAAATGACAGCCTCAAATAGTATTAACGGAACATGTTATTAGACAATTTTTGGCTGCTCAAGAGGTATGTTTATTTCAATATACAATTAAATATATATTTAATTCTTTATAAATAAATTTTAAAAAATACATATGATATTTTATTACAATTATAGATTACAGTAATTGCAACGCTAAATCCTACTGAAGCAGAATTGGAAACATTTTGGTATACAAATCTTTCACTACCAATTGACAACCAACATCGTACACTAGACAACATTGTCAATAGTGAATTGGACAATGTAACATAAAAATTCCAGCGGATAACATACATACACAAGAAAGAACTATCCACTCTTCAGATGGAATTGAATCTACTTATTCTGGTAGCTCAAACTATGTAATTAAACAATATATGGAACAGATGTTCAATATACACAAACAAGATGTCTTTGGTTTCTACGACAGCTTAAAAACACAGATGATTTAAGAATCAACAAAGCAAGAAGCTCTCTGTTAGACAATTCTTGACAATCAGAAACAATTTTTTGAACATCAGCAAAAAGACCAACAAGACTACTTCCAGGGCATACAATCTAACATTCAATCTTATGTGGATACCAGTTTCGATTTAACGAAGTCTTACATTGATGAACAAAATCGAAATATGCAGAATCAGTTATCGACTGAAAATCACACATGGAAACAATTGTAGCCTCTGTACAACGAGATGTGCCTCCTCATACAAAGCCAGTTGAATTCGGAATCCCTTCAACATTTGAACATACAGAAAACGTTGAAAGATCGACGAAATAAAAAAAAGGCAAGCAGAAACAGACACAATCTCCATCGACAACGCCGACTAATATTTTAGAAGACTATAACATCAACATGTACAAAAACATTAGAGAATGGATATCACAAAATTTATCAGAGTAAGATATTTAATTTAACCTCGTTAACTTAAATATTCTAATTTGTATTTTACTTATTTGACAACAATTTAATTTTTTTTATACAGCGCATACTGGAAAGATGAAATCGGCAATCTATACGGAAGACAATCGTTGATAAATATAATAAATCAAACGAAAGATATAAATATTGTGGTAAGTCAACTTTAGTAATCATAATTAATTATACTCCATTATTAATATATCTAATTTACATTTTTTTTACTAGTATATTGATATAGAATTAAAGCTGTTGAGAATACTTATTCACGATGGATCTTCCCCGCTTTCTAAAGAATATGCAATCATGAACCTTAGATTCGAGAATGAATGTGTTCATTGGTATAAAATTATAAAAGGAGGAGCTGCCCATTCTACAAGTAATTTCAATGCATTACAATAGTACATGAAAGGAGAATTACCTGTATTTGCTCGTCCGTGAATAACATACAACTATTTATTGATTCCATCCGCATATCCAAGCAACATTTGATTTCTTTTTCTTGTCGACTTTCAAAAGTGGAAATTTCATGTATATGATTGCAGCCACAACATTCATACATCGGATGCAATTAAATTACGTGCAGAACCTGTTTTGACTGTAGTACAATCATTATTGATATCTACAGACTTTTTTTCGGCAAATCAAGTTTAAGAAAACATAGAAATAAACATATGAAATTGGAAATCATACCGTATCTACCTTGTCAAAATAATGGGTAAGCATCTCAACAATTTACTATAATATTTAATTTTCTATTTAATTTTATTGTCAAATTATTTTTTCTATAGGCCAAATTCAGGAGTTATACTTCTCAAATACATTGAATGCTTTGTTTTCGGATATCCATTAGAAGCAGTTTCACCATAGAAGATACGTTTATATAGACGAAAGATTGTCACAGATATCTGTCACAATAAATATTTTTTACGTCCGTGTTTATCCTAACCATAACAAATTATGAAAATTCAGTAAGATTCCTTTATCAAAATTCAATTTATAATCTTATATTCATAACTTTAAAATTACTTATTTTAAATATTTCTATACATTGGAATAAATGTAGGTTCTTCGGTGGCAAATATGAGACATTAAATCTGTTCCAACTTCAGGTTTTACGAAATGGGAAATGAAATGAGGAAAAAGCCTCAATGTTGGTTCCTTCGAACATAGTCAATATCAAACTTGAAGATTCAGCCCCACCTAACTATTATTCTATTAGCTAGATACATCTGGTACCAAAAGCTAAAGGAATTCAGTAAGCTGGTGATCCACGTATACTTTAACAGGAGTTGATGTATCTTCATTTATTAATTTTGTACTCTAAATGTTCAATTTCAATATCTATTATAGTGATTTTGAATTTGAAGGAGTAAATGCTTTTGTTGTTTAAGTCTGTAAAATGGTGCTGAGGTTACTTTTATCTTACTAATGAAGTTTAATTCTTAAAACAAGGTTAGTGTTGTTTAATTTAACATTAACTGTGTTTTTGAATGTTACTACCCACTTCACCACTATTTTATATATTTTTGTAATACAGACAAGTTAAAGATGTTGTAAAAGTTATACAGAATACCTGGGAAGCAAAGATTCAAACACACAATTGTTTACAGTACTGGTAAGTACTTATAGGGTATATAATTTTTTTGCTTGTTTTGATGAATCTCTTTTAGTTGCGGTGGATTATATATGTCCCCCTGACCACTTGCTTTGAAGCATTGATAAGACTTTGTTTTTTGTCGGATTCACAGCTTCTTGAGATGTTGATGAAAAATATTGGAGAACATGTTCATCATCAGATTATAGGCATAGCCACGGATGGGTATTCTTCCTATATTTGTGATGATAGTTAAGAAAAAGGTAGAAATTATTTTCCATGTCTTATTCTCAATCATTTATTGATTAAGTTAATAGAAGTAATTTTTTATCACTCTTCGTACAGCCTAATATTTGTGTAAGGGGAATGATATTTCTCTTCTTAGATGCAATTCAAACATCTCTGGTGGAAATTCTTGGGAGGTATCCTCAATATTGTTATGCTTATTGTGAATTGGTGGTAAGTACAGAGCAAATTATATATTAATTGCAAGCTTTTAAAAATTTAAATCAAAGTCCATATTGAACAAATGTTGTTTGAGGCTTTGAGCCATTCTTGTCCTACTCTCTTCTAGATATCGCTTGTCCATATAATTGAATTCTGTCAATCCTGCTTCTCTAGGCAGTGGTGATCATATAATTGGTTGATTCCTGGAGCTATTTATTACTGAAGTGATTAGGTCTTGAATCTGATGAATATGATGAATGTGCAATCACATTCTTTTCGTCAGTGTAGAATACTTGGCTGATGAAAGGGCTATTGCCACTGAACTTATTCTTTATTTCTTGTTGCATCAGCTGATGGTTGTCTCCTTTAGTTCTGATATAAGTGGCAAAACAGAATTTAAAAATCTGCTCGCTTTCTTCCTAGAATTGTGACCTATCATTGGAGGAATATCTTCTTATTAATCAAAAGGGGAAACTAGGATTACACTGCTCCAAGGGATTCAATAGAGTTCGCCTGTAAATGTTAGGCCAACACATTCTTCACATAAGTCATCACATTTTTTTTTAATTTCATGCTAATTTGTTTAAAAAAATATTTATTTATGTGCTCTCTTATCTTTCCAAGTTAATTCCAGATTAATCTCTCTCTCTCTCTCTCTCTCTCTCTTTTTTAACCTTCAGGATATCAAAAAATTAAGTTGGACAATCCAAAAAGTTCAGTTATTTAATCAATCAAATTGCTACGAGTTAGACGAACTTGATGAATTCAGAGAGTATATAGAAACAAAGAAGGCAATTGATACCATGAGAATAAGTTCAGAGGAACAGGTATAAATGACAATTGTTTCACACTCAAGAAGTGTTTTTTTTTTTTTTTTGCTAACTCTATTTCATTTGTAGATGAGAACAAAAATTAAAAAAAAAAGATGAGAAATCTAATATATCACTAGACGACTAAACCAAATTAGAGATAGTGCAATCTTCTCATCATATATATTCTGTCAAAAAATAAATTGAGCTATCTGTATCAGATTCTTTTTCTCAATGTATAGCATTAAAAAAAGTAAAATATATACAATATTCTTTAGTAAACCTTTAGCTTATTTACCCCTTCGTTCTAACAATTGACATGTAAATATTTAACTTTCAACACTGTACCAATTATTATTTTCAAAAAATATTAGATGTAGTATATAAGTGTTAAATGACGCCTCTTGCTTTTTCTCAATTTGTGCTTTACTTCTAGATCTCCATTTCCATCCAACTACAACATACACTTTCAAAAGGATAACAGAAACAACCAAGAAGATCCCAATTTTTACTAATATAAAAACATATCTTTGTTCAACAATATCCTAATTAAAAACTTGTTCATTACTCCTCCCGCTTTGAACATAATTTACTTCATACAATTATTAACATTCAAAACACTAATATCACCCTTCAAATAATACAATCCGTGCATTGCACGGAACTTAAACTAGTAATATAGAGAGGAGTTAAGATTTTGACCGGAATCTTCTTGAACATAAAGCATTTCAGGAAATCTTCTGTCACGCATAAGGCGTCGCTTTGCGTGATTTATTAAATTATATACAAGTAATATATTATTTTTCTTTTCAAAGCACACTATATTTTCTATTGAAGAGGAGAAATATATAGTGGAATTTTCACCTAAAATTCTTCAAGACTTTACCTAAATATGATATTTATAATAATCATTCACCTCAAACGTCGTCTATGTTTAATAAAAATTTTATTTCGACAATTTACATAAATTGTCATAATGCACGTCTAATCACACAAAATACTTTCAAACATGTTCAGAGGTAGCTTTTTAGTCTTAAAAGCAAACTTTAACTTTTCAAAAACCCTACCAAACGTCCCTATCAATTCTTGAACTTGGTCCTCCAGCCATTAACACTGCCTTTACAATCCCAGAAATATAAAAACACAAATTCCCTTTAACCATATCTTTCATGACATCCCGTGTTGTGACAATCGATTGTAATATCTCATTATGCTGACTCGTCCTACTGGAAACCAATCTATTTTGAATCAGAAGATTTCATACGCAAAGTATTGGCACGCTACGCTAAAATATGAAAGTGTTCCAAGTCCACTATAAATCAGTCTAAGTACACACACTGAATACAGCTAACAACAAACAGTGGTAAGGGGAAAGGATGCAAGTGCCAACCAATACGTTAGCAACCAGCAGCATTGACGTGTAACACTATTTAGGGAATAACAAAGTGGCAATAAAATCACCAGAACCATTCTTGTCTTGCATCTCCAGCTTTTACGTTGGTTGGCACCAGAGGCATGGTCCCATAGAGGGCAATAAAATCATTGAGACATTTATTTCTAGTTTCACTATGCCCGTTCAAACTGCTTATCCCTGATGACCCAATCTCATAGATCTTCCCTGAAAGTTAAGGAACAGTGTTTGAGGAAAATAGAGAGAAATTTATCATTAAAACATCACAGCCATGAAAAAACCGACCAAGTAAAATCATAAAAGTAAGAGGCTAGCAATTAGGGATGGATGGCTACATTCTGGATTAGGTATGGATGTTTCTAACTTGATTATTACGTACGGGCACTTCATTTCTTGGATATCTTGATCGGACATGATCGTGAAAGGCTTTACCATCCAAATAATAATGGACACCTCCAAATCAAGTGGGAGCGTGGTACTTCTGTAGCCAAATAATAATTTAATCTAAAGAGGATTCAGTATTAAAGTTAAATATTTCTTTTGAAGTGTGGTTGGAATATTTAAAAAGAAAGTGCACAATAGAAAATTTGAAAAAATATTTATGGATTCCTGAAAAATGATTTCAAAACATCATATCATATAATACAGTTTCAAGAAGGAAAATGAAATTTAGCACTTGTTTTCCTCTTGTTTATGATAAGTTTATATTCAGTCAAACAACACCATCTATTTATCCAGCACTCATTTCTATCGATATAATTTAAAACAATCATAAACAACTCTCTCACATGCTTTTATGCTTCATAATTAATTTAATCAATTCGAAGTTATGTTGACAGTTGTTGAACAATATTTAAAAGATATACATGCAGCTTTATCTAACAGCTCAAGTTTCTAGATCAATTGGTTCAACATAGTATTAGATCATGCAAAGGTCATGGGTCCAAGTCTCTGCACCAACATTTAAATGAATTGTGGAAGTTTGAAGCTTTTGATGGGAAAAAGGAATCCCACCTAAATGTTAGGTTTAAGCTATTTACATCAACTGGCACTCAACGAGATTGAACCTAACTAAGCGCGATTTTATCGGGAATGCTATTGTCATGTGGATAGACCTTGCTGGAAAAAAAAATAGGAGTAAAAGGAGAATGCCAAATTTAGTTTGGAACATTAAAGTTAAAATGCTTGATTTTTAACATTGTACGGAAAAATGCACTCATGAACATTTTCATGATCTCTAGAAGAAGCAAATAATACCTTTAACCCATATTGGAGGAGCTTCAGTGGCATTAGCAACAAGAAGAGACATAGCAATGTCTTCACAATTTCTGCCAGACATCAGAGTTCACAGATGAAAGTTGGACGAGCAGCTATAAACTGAATTAAAAATCTTAGAATATGGACAAAATAAAACAACATTCAATTTGACCATACCTTTCCCTGCTTACATAATCATGTAATGATGCCGGCATACTGTGAGTGTATATATCCAAGTACTTCTTATGAAAGAATGCAGCTTTTGAGAGAACCATACTATATGTGCCCGTCCACCAAACTGACCACCATCCTCCATATTGATAATGTACCATGCCATTTTTCTACAGGTTATTGAGAATTAATTACATCAAACAAAATCAAAGAAAAGCAAAGACAGGTAATTTCCAAGAGGGGCGCATAGATTCATCATTGGGTATATATATAAAATCATACTTCTTACTTCTTAGGCATACTAAATCAGTAGAATTTGTTATACCAGGGAACTTGAAAAAATCATGCCAAAGAGACTTAGGCAAATAAAATAAACAGTAACGCAGGCTCCTAACAGCTCCAAACTAAACTCATGGTCAATTGTTGAATAAAATCTACTGAAAGTAGAATAGTTTCTCGTGTTTTTTATTACTTTGTAGGGCTGAACAAGGAGATAGCACAACCTTGCCCAGAAAAAATTCAATGGATAGGAAAGGCTGAAAAAGTGTTATAAATGGCAGTCCTAACATTTACTCTAGATGAAGTTATGAGTTGCAACCTGAACTAGACAATACTTTAATCAGCAATGTGAATTCTGCATAACCAACAGAAAGATGAAGGAGAGGTGCGGAAAGCAATTACTTTCTCATACATATGGAAGGAGTGAGTGTTGATGTGGTTATTATATATATGCATATGTTCCTTGAGAAGACTTAGTGCTGATTTAGAAGGATTCTTCCAGTTGAAAAAATGATAAAAGTGAACTAGAATTGCTCATCTATTTCTTGACATAGTGGTGAAATAAAATAATAATAACAGGCCTAGTGCACAAACTAGAATAACAGACAGACAAGCGCTTTTCAAATATAAGTAACGTGGCAGTTAAGACCTAGAGAAGAACAACTCAAAGCAGTGGGAGTCAGGTACAAGTGCATGTCTAGATTTCTGATCACATGATTGTCAAATTTCAGACCCAGCGGATGCAGTCAAAATAGGAGTCTAGACTGTGGATATGCGTACTTCGACTTACCATTCATATATCGTAACTGGAAGAATGGTATAGAAAATGATACATCATGTTTCTTTGCAAGTAAACATTTTAGTTATGATTCAGGTTTTAGAACTTATTTCATGTGTTGGAGAGTCATGTCCCCCTTCAAAATCAGGAATCATGTCGAGTTATGACCTATCAGAATGGCATAAGTTTGTTAAATGAAGTGCCGAAGCAACATAGCTCTAGCTTCTTGAGAGTCTTGTGGAAAGACCTTTTTGGCTGGGCCTTCCACAACTGCTTTTTACAGTCCAATGTCAAGCCCTTTAACAGTTGAATAGAAGCACGTAAGAGGATATTGTTCATTTGAGAAGACATAAATTTTATGACTTGCTAGTCCTGGTGGATCTGGAAAGTCAATGCAGAAATAACGGAAGTGACTTGTTCCAAAAAATATTATGTATACCATTTAGCATATGCCATTCGTTACAACAGCATATATAAAAGGTAAATGAAGAAGAAATGTTGCATAGCTGCTTCTTGAACAATATGGTAGGCATTTTCTAAAAGAATTAGGTAGTAACCAGTGAACATTTAAATGCAAGTACTTTACAACAACGGCAACTTTGAAAATTTGTATGAAAATATTCTGGTATAGCGGAAACTGCTTACCTCCTCTTTCAGCCAATGCATGCGAGGGACAAATCCCACCATTGTGAGTGGAGCAGTTTGCCATACAGTGAATGCAAAATCCAGTGTAGGGCACGGGACAATTACATCATCATCCACTGAGAAAATTGCATCAGTTCTGAGATCCTCAATCGGCTTAAATCTATTGTTTAGGTTATCTTCCTCGTTTAGGTCAAATCTGAAGTTGGGTTTGTGAGCCGTTTGCGACTTCTTCAATACTACATTCTTAAGATAATCTTTTAGCTTATCTGAAGGAGGATCACTTTCGCTCCAGACTACATGTATTGCATCAGTTCCATGGCAGGATGCATAATGAGCAACAGACTGCTTAAGTAGAGTATTCCTCTTCCACGTGTTGATGAGCACTGTGTATCCTCCCCTGTACATATAAAAGTTGACTAAACATCAAGGTTGCTCACGGAAACAGAATTTTCGGAACTGGAGTCAATATAAATAAGGTAGCGTAGAGTATTTAACCATGACCATGAAATCTAACTTGTAAACATGTTAATAGAAACAAAACAATGACAATGAAGCCTATATGTTTACAAAACACCCAGTACAGTTGCTAAAATAAAAAAAATTAAAAAATTAAAAATAAAAATTAGCACAGTCAATTACGCTACAGTGAAGCTTTTTCTTACGTTGTTACTCTATCTCACAAATCTGAAAAATTCAAAAGGACTGCTATTCAATCCTCAAGGAATATTAGCAAACGGATACTGGGGTCTGAGAAAGGTTATAGTTGAGTAAAGAAAACATTTCCCCAAATTTTGAAAAACTTGTAGCATTTACAAATTCCAAGATTAATCATTTTCACTCAGATCAAGGAAAGACACATAAGAAGATGATGCAGATACCTCGAAGTAGAAGAAACGGAAGAAGAATACTGCGGCTTCCAGCCCATAAAGGAACTGAGCATATAGAGGACACTAAACAGACATAATAAGAGAAGTAGCTTGTACTTTGCGCTGCCAAACAACAGCCGCAAGCGGAGGTGGAGGAGCGGCAATCTGCCGTTGTATACGCCTCTATTAGAAGCTTTCTCCTTCGCCGGAGAGTAGTCTCCATCTTTGCCGTTCAGGTCGGCGTCTCTGATCGCGATGAGAGTTGACATTTCAGAAGTCCATGTAATTAAGGTCCTGATCTGATGCTGAATCAAATGATCTAACCAAATAGGACAGAAAGGGGATCCTTTGTTACAGCTTTCCTTTTCTTTTTTCCTCACCCTCGTGGCTTTTACTTTGTAAGTTTCAATTACATTTCCATAAAAAGACAAATCTTGAAAATTATTTGAAGTTCAAATTATTTTTAGTTAAGTTAGTTTCAATTAAATGCAAAAAAGTTAGTTTTAAAATATTTCGATAATTTACATATTTATTTTAAATTATAAAAATATATTTTAACATAAATCTGACATCCTTGTGAAAATAAGTATTTTTTTTCAAATTCAATTACTAAACTATTATTTATTGCAACAAGTTTTGCAAAAAGAGTAATTCCATTTGTACACTAAAGTACTTAGTAGATTTCCTACAAAAAATTACTTGATTTAAGGGTTGGTGCTCCTCGATCTAATTTTAAAACGAATTGAACCTCAAATAATATTTTTATATAATTTTAAAAAAGGAATTATTGATTCCATCTCCAATGACAATATCGAACTAAATCGTTTGATTGTAGTTCATATTCAATCAATATAGATTCCTCCGTCAAGTAAAGTTTTTAAATTCACAACTGATGTAAATGACGAGTCTAACTATAAAATTACAAGCTATAATTGTATAATCATCCAAATTATCATTAATCTCTTCAATAAAATATTATATATTGTAGCTAATGATTTGTGCTTTTCAAGTTTTATTATTATAATTAACATCAGGTTAAACTATTGATTTTTTAAAGGTTCCTGGAAAGCAAGTCTCAATCATATTCCTTTTTTTCCTTTTTCTTTTTTACTTTTTACTTTTGTTTTTTGTTTTTTTGTTGTTTGGGGTACTCTGAGGAGCTGAAAATGCTAACTTGAAAAGGATGAAAATAACCCGAGCCTCTTATTAATCCAAAATCATATTTATGAAATTTAAATGATCTATTTTTGTAAATTTATAAACAATTGAATATGACTTGATGTCCCATAGTGAAATTCACAAGATAAATATTAAATGTTTGCCCACAACACAAGACACCTAAAAAAAATAAAAATAAAAAATCGAGCTGAATCCAAATTTTCTATTCTTGATATTAGAATTGAGAATCGGATCGAAAACTTTAACCCACCACCTTTCCCCCCAATCCTTGCTCCTATACTCTCTTCCTACGTCGACTCTACCCTGCCTCCTTGCATTTTCCCTTTGTTTTGTTTAGCAAGATGATACGATATAGTCGATTTTGATTAAATGAAGGTGTCGATGGTCTCTTATGATAACGTTGTTAAATAACATTTACATAATGGTAAGGCATTTACAATGGTGATTTTTAAGATATTATAGCCCATGTTTGAGCCACATTCTAAGGAAAAAAATTGCACTATTCATGTCAAATCAATGAGAAATGTGTGGTTAAAAAATAAGGAAAAATTTTAGAATTACATATATTATTATTTTATTGAACAATCTATAATTGAAATGATGTCAAATTACTATTGAAAAATGTATTTCTTTAAAAATAATGTGGCTCAAACAAGCCCATATTTTCACATCGTCTTCTCTGCTTCCCTCTCTTCTTCCAGCAACTTCTGTTTATTAGGGTCAGTGCATTTCGAACATGCACATTGATTCAAATTTCGTAGTTATCCCGACGAAGCTCATTTATTTGGCAAGAAATATCATCCAATCTATTGATTAGTGAGACCACCGTGCCCCGGACTTGGCCAACATGAATTTGTTTTGTGGACCAAACAAGTGTCGTAGAAAAGGCTTTCTACGACAAGGCTTTGCAATCTGCCATGTGAACATTAGATTTCACCTGAAAATGACAGAAATATCTCTCCACTCCGTTGGGAGGGAGTCATAGAATTGAATTGAGTTCTATTGCGTAGATGAAAATCTTTGGGACAGGTTGAATTCATAGGTATAGTTGGAACCAAGTTGAAACTTAGTCTAGACAGTATTTGAGAACCCATCGTCTCTAAGATTGTATGTCATAAACAGCAGTCCAAGCATTGAAAATGAAATGGAGAAGATTGTTCCAAAATAATGTAAGTACTATATCGAGCAAGCCAAACATGCCATAAGACTAAATTCTGTATAAAATTAACCATGAGATGTCATCGCACAAGAACTAAATCTAGCATAATTTTGAATTTCTAATTTTCTATACCCTAAAGGAAGATGACTACAGATGCAAAGGTGGCATATTCAGTAGAAAGAAATGATACAAAAACTTGTGCAGATTCCTGCCCAATGCAATTTCTACATGAAGTGTTCATAACAATTTTCATTACAAACTCAAAAGATGAATAATTGCTCTTTGATTGATTTGCGCCGAGTTAGTGCATGTTTCTTGTAGAGCATTAGACAGAACTAGAGTGTATAATGAACAAAATTGAAACATCCTTTTCCTTCTTAAAATTGTTCATCCAGTACCGTTTCATCCTTCTCACCAAACATCAAATGAGTGGCAGAAATATATGCTTTCCTACTTTGAGGTTATGATGTAGATCAAAAATAGTAGAGAATTTCATTTTTCTTCCTACATTCATGATCCCTAAACAGGTTCATCAATCAGGAAGACAACTCAAATCAAAATTAATTGAAAGAATCAGAAATTAAAATATTATCCACAAAGTAACCAGGCAAATATGTTTTCATTTAAAATAGATAATAGATTCTTGAACCGTTCATCTCAAGTCTTTAGACTACTTGCTCTACGAAGTTAACAAAACCTAATTTCTTATCGGTAATCTCCAAACTCTCATGCTGTCACTGTCGTCTTCAAATCAACAACTACGATAGTATTACTGTCGGCGCTTCCCTGGGCTAAAGCAAGATTAATCAGTAGCCCTGCAGCCAAAGCCCATTGGGATGGGAAGCCCTTCATTTTGTGCACTTATTTCTTCTCTTACTCACTCTCTAACGACATGACAGATTATCACGTTAGACATGACATCCCACAGGCAATCACTAGCAAGAATATAAAATTCTTGTTCCGCAGGCACCGGTGTCACAAAATGTTTTAAATACCCATCTCCAGCTTAAAAACAGAGAGAAAAGCATGAGAGTTTATGACTACAGCATTTTAGTAATTTTTCGCTTCAAAAACCATTTGGAATACTTACATTTTTTTTTTTTTTTTTTTTTACTTTTAAGTTGTTAAGTTCGAGAAATAAGACAAGCATACGCACAGATCAAAAAACAATTAGTAAACAGCAAAAGGACTTGTATTACTATCTGATACAGCAAATTGCAGAAGGATTTATATTTGAATCTGATCTGGCAAAGATATAAATAATTGTCAAATTCACCAACAAACATTTAAATATAGGTTGAACATCACGAATTCACGGTTTAAAACATGCTCGTCTTTCATAGAATTAAAAAGTGTCAACATGGCCAAAATAATAGCATCTAGTGAATGCAAAGAGACTGTAAGGAAAAAGAAAAAAGAAATCACCTATTGCTCGAGACATAGCCAGAATCCCTCCCAACACGTGGTGCACCATCCAAAACCAAAACAAATCCTCCACTTCTTCTATCCTAGCAAGCTCATCGGATTTATTAAATCACGGGCTACTTACAGAGTAGTTAAACAAATGGATACTTCAATAGCATCATATTGATAGAAATAATGTCAAAATTTGCAATCACAAGTAAAAAAAAAATAAAAAAATAAAATAAAATAATAATAATAATAATAAATGAATCTCAACACAAATTGCAAGATATGTTAAAATTATGCAAATCACTATTAGAATCAAACTTATAATCCCCAGGAGCTTGTGTTTACCCTAATATCTACCACGCCCCAAGATTTATAACACATAGCGCATCTCCATGTGTCTGAGCATGTATATACACACCCATTAGCATACAAGCACAAATATATGGGTGAATGGTGTAAGCCAGTCACGTGTTAATCACAAACCTAGCTGTGTGTGTTATCTTTCCACTTTCTGCTTCTTTCTTTTCTTAGGGAAAATAAAAACAATATTAAACCTTCAATGTATCAAGGACCAAAACTGACTATCACAATTGGAACCAGAAATTAGCAGGGTAAATGGTCCCTCCACATGACCCTGAGCAGACCAACCTATTTCAGTTGCAGTTGCATGAACCCCAGACGCCCACATCCACACTTATTCATTGCCAACTCCTCTGTTCTTGCGAAACGCCTTTTGAATTCCTCTGTCCATGCCTCTTTAAGAATACATTTAACATCAGGTTGTCCTAGTGTTGGTGCCCCCAAGCTGCTAGCCCTGCTTGAACTCGGTAGTGTGGGGCACTCCAAGCGCATCAGTTCTTCCTCCAATATTACATGCATCCAGTCCCCGCACATCATGGCCGCCTGAAAAATATGGTCAATTAGATAAAATATTAGTTTTAACAGGTAGAAAAAAAGGCTTCAAGTGAAATTATTACGAAAGTATTTAGTATACAGATAATATTTTTCTAACAGAAACACCCCAACCATGTCGTCGTTTTCAGTGATCATAAAAGATTGTCTCTGACTTTTCACTTCAAAAATTCTAGGTCTTGTATAGTTTTTTGTTCTCCAGAAAATGAAAACTATAGCAAGAGGAGTCCTCCATGTCCCTCAAAAACACCAAAGAAGGGAACTAGACGTCATTGATTAATGTGTGGTGAGCATCGGTTGGTCTCAATAGTCACAGCGTCCTCCATTCTATGTAGCATCCCAGCGATGCTACTGCTCTAACCACAGGAATCACAACTCCAGGTACGTGATTCAAGTTTCTCTCTGCCGCCTCATCTGGATCCTCCTCTGAAAAACCTGTCATTGACCAAGGAAAAGCCCAGGCAGTAGAACCGCCCTGCTGTTGGTTCTGAGGAATAACAACCCGTGGCTTCCCTGACAGCGATGAACACCAGTAGAAGGATCAGCTCTTGCTGGGGAACCACCCTGGTGTGGATCCTGGTGAGTAACAACACTGTGGCTTCCCTGCCCGAGATGAACACCAGGAGAAAAGGAAAATGACTCACCAAATAAATTTTGACATACTTGGATAGGTGATGCTAGACATTCGTTAGTTTCCCCATAAAGAAACCACATACAAAGGTATTCTCCATTGGGGAGAGCCCTATTGCAACCAAAGACACAAATATGTTTTCCTCACCTTTTCATTACAATTCTTTTCTTCTTTACTCCAAATTTCAAACAATAGTTTTATATTTAATTTAGTTAGCAAATTCTTTTTTTACAAAATAATAATAATAATACGCTGAATTTGACATCATTATAAACTCTCATATGCAGACTCCAGAATACCTTAACAAATAAACTTCCCTTTCATGTATGTAAAAGACAACAAGAATCAAATATACTAATGAGCCAAAAGAACAAACCAGTTCATGACCATTCTCATTACAAACTCAAAAGGCAAGCCGTTGCTCTATGATTGATTTGTGCATGTTTAGTGCAAGCATTGGACAGAGCTGGATAGTTACATGAAAAAAAATTGTAAATTCATTTTCATTTTTAATATTTTCTGTCCAGTACTAATCAACCCTCCCCTCCAAACACCACATTAGTGGCAGATATATAAACTTTTCTACATTGAGTTTATGGCCTACATCAACTATAGTAGAGAACTAGTCATTTTTCATCCAACATTTCATCATCCCTTATCTGGTTCATCAATCACGAACACAATTTAGATTGAAATTAAGTGAAAGGAAAGGGTAATCAAGATTTCATCCACAAAATAACCAGCCAAATCCATTCTATTTAAAATAGATAATAGGCTATTGAACCGTTCATCTCAAAGTCTTCAGACTACTTGCTCTATGAGCTTAAAAACCTACTTTCCTATATAGTGAATAGCGCTTATGATCTCCAAACTCTCATGCCGTCATCGTCCTCTTCAAATCAACAACTACAACAGTAATATTGTCGGCACTTCCTCGGGCAATGGCAAGGTTAGTCAGTAGCCCTGCAGCTGAAGCACATAGGGATGGGAGTAATCCACGCCCTTCATTTCCTCCAGATCTTTCATCTCTTAGGCACTCTCCGACGACATGACATGTCATCTCGCTGGACATTACATCCCACAGGCCATCACTCGCAATAATAAAAAAATCTTGTTCCTCAGTCCTCCTTACGAAAGTGATTTCAGGCACCGATATCACATAAGGTTTTAGATACCCGTCTCCTGCTTGAAAAACGAACGAAAGTGAAGCACCAAAATGTACAACTAGAGCATTCAAAGTAACTTTTTGTTTCGAAACACATTTGAATAACTTACTTTTTTCTTACTTTTAATTGAAAAAAGTTACTTATTTTGAAAGTAATTCTTAACTTACCATCAAATTATAACTTATTTATGTCTAACTTTGACGAATAAGTAATTATTTATGTTAAAACTTATTGTCTTTCTGAATAAATTTACTTGTAAGGAAACTGTTTTAAGCTTAGCCAAACATGGTCTAAAGCTAAAGCTTTTTTATTTAGGCTTGACAAATAGTTAAGTATACGCCCAGAGATAATCCACAAATCAATTACTAAACAGCAAAATGAGTTCTATTATTATCTTATACAACAAATTACACTGAGACTAATTTGAATCTGATCCAGTAAAAGTATTAATAATTGTCAAAGACAATAACAAACATTTGTATTGATATTGGTGAGAATAAGTAGAGCAACATGAATTCTCAAGGTTCATATTAAAACATGCTAGGCTTTCATGGAATTAAAAAGTGACAACATGGCCAAAATAGTTCATCCAGTTAATGCAAGCAGAATGTAAAGAAAGAAAAAAAATCACCTATTGCTCGTGACATAGCCAGAATCCCTCCAACACGTGGTGCACCATCCAAAACAAAAACACATCCTCCACTTGCTTCTATCCTAGCAAGTTCATCTGGTCTATTAAGCTGCACGCAAAATAAGAATATTAGAACTACACATTAAGAAAGATTAAATCAATGAACTATCGATAGAGTTATAGAGTAGTTACAGAAAAATACTTCCAAAGAATGATTATTGATAGAACTCCTACCCATCCCAGTTAGCTCGGTTTAAATAGAGAGTAATAAGAAAAATATTAATTTCATCTCACATTTCAAGATATGTTAAACTTGTTCAAATCACCATTAGAATCAAAATTATAATCCCCTGGAACTCGGGGTTAACCAATTATCTACCACAATCCAAGATGTTTAACACATGCACGTTTCCATGTGTCTAAGCATGTATATATGTCCACAAGCACATATGCACAAATTTATGTGTATGGTGTAGGCCAATCACGTGTTAATCACAAAACTAGCTCTGTTCTATCTTTCTACTTTCTGATTCTGTCTTTTCTTCGGGAAGATAAGAACAATTTTAAATCTTCAATGTGCTCAAGGACCAAAACTGGCTATTACATTCGGAACCAGAATCAGCAGGATAAATGGTCCCGCCATAGATGTACCCTGCAATATCTAAGCTACAGAGGTCAGTTCTATGAATGTCATCATTGAAAACACATTAATGCATGCCGGTGCTGGATAATGCAACTTGCTATCAGGATATACCTTGTGGTCAACAGTGAGTGGGATTACACTCCCATTGCAGCAGAGGATGGCACGTGAATCACCGCAGTTTGCTGCCACAATGTATTCATCAGTCAAAACCACCACCACTGCCGCAGACCCTGAGTAGACAAACCAATTTTGGTTGCAGCTGCACTCGAACCCCACACGCCCACATTGACACATATTCATTGCCAACTCCTCTGTTCTTGAGAAACACCGTTGGAACACCTGTGTCCATGCCTCTTTAAGAAAACATTCAACATCAGGTTGTCCTAGTGCTGGTGCCCTGAAGCTGCTAGCGACACTTGAACTTGGTAGTATGGGGCACTCAAAGCGCATCAGTTCTTCCTCCAATATCACGTGCATCCAGTCCCTGCACATTATGGCCACCTGAAAATTATAGTCAATTAGATAACATGTTACTTTTTAACAGGTAAAGGAAAAAAAAATAAGCTTCAAAGGAAATTATTACTAAATTATTTAGTTTTCAGATAATAATTTTTTAAAAGAAAAACCCCAATCATGCTGTCATTTTCAGTGATCATAAATTTCACTTTATAATTTCTAGCTCTTCTTTATAGTTTTTTGTTTTCTGGAAAATGGAAACTGTGGCAAGAGGAGATTAGCGATGGTGAAATTTACATGAGCTCCTCCATGTCCATCAAAAACACCAAAGAAATGCACAGGATGGCGATGATTAATAGTTGGCGAGCATAAGTTGGTCTGAACAGTCACAGCATCCTCCATTCTCTGAAGCATCCCAGCAACTGCTACTGCTCCAACCACAGGAATCACAACTCCAGGCACGAGATTCAAGTTTCTCTCTGCCACTTCGTCTGGATCGTCCTCTGAAGAACCTGTCATAAACAAAGGATAAGCCCCGGCAGTGGAACCACCCTGCCGTTGGTTCTGGTGGATAACAACACCCTGGCTTCCCTGCCGGTGATGAACAATGGGAGAAAGATCAGCTCTATCCATGGAACCACCCTGATGTGGATCCTGGTGACTAACAACCTTCGGCCCTCCCTGCCTGAGATGAACACCTGGAGTAAAGGACAGTGACTCACCACCGGCTGCCATAACTGCTGCGTTCCGCCTTATCTCAATCCTTCTCCGCCTCCTCTCCTGGCTAGTCTCACGTGAATAATCGCCATTAGGTCTTGGCATTCTGCTATACCGAGGATCTACTTCCACTATTTTCACTTAACTTACCAAAACCTAATTGATATAGCCCCAACTACCTACCTTGTATACAAGCAAAAATCTTAACACACCATCCACTCGCATGTAATTGTATATATATGTAACTGATGTATCTATAGATAGATAATTTTTGGAGTGCTGACGTGTTGAAACATAAGAGGGCAAACAGAAACGTGTTAGGTTTGATGCTCCATCTGTATTTAGCGTGAAAGATTCCAAGGCTAGCCAACTCTAAAGGAAGCCTGACAGTGCTGCCCAAGCTGCCCGCAAGAGAAGTCTGAACTGTTCTTTCTACATGTGTACTCAGTAATACTTCTATATATTAAATGTT
The DNA here is from genome assembly GCF_002742605.1 of Olea europaea var. sylvestris. Classification (NCBI taxonomy): domain Eukaryota; kingdom Viridiplantae; phylum Streptophyta; class Magnoliopsida; order Lamiales; family Oleaceae; genus Olea; species Olea europaea. The sequence goes on from NC_036247.1 coordinate 27,125,233, forward strand.
CTCTACCAATTTTTTCAGCTTTTCCTGCCCAATCAATTTATCATATCAAGAGATTTAGAGAATCTCGTCGAAATTTATAGTGGCATATGCAGAGCTAAATCTGATTCTGCAGTAAACATGCGGATCAATGACATTCTTCCAGTCCAACCAGATGTCTACAAATATACAGTTGGCCCAACTCACCAAACAATGCCTTCAACCTACATCTGTAGTAGTAGTAGGAAAAGGCAGCCGTTCATTGCTGATGTTAATAACAGGTTGGAAAGGGGCAGAGCTAAGTTTATCGCTCGGACCTGGTCAAAGGCAGGCAACCATTGGATTCGAGAATACAAAATGATTTACGCTGTCATATCAGATGGAACTCAAGGGTCAGGGCAGGGAAGCAGGGATGAGTAAAATTGGGAAGGTCACATTGTGAACAGGGTGGGGTGATGAATAAGTCAACTTTTTTTAATCCAATGACTCAAAAAACATCAAGAACTATATTGAATTATGATGTATAAAAGATGTATGGCTTTTTGGATAAATGAAAGTGCGTAACCGAAACCATCAATCAGTCCAACTGTCTACTGGTAAAGCAAATTAATGCTTATTTAATAATATATAATCAATCAATGTTTTCTGGAATTTAGTTTAGGATATTGACGAATCATCTTGGCTGTTTTATTTCATAGCTACTTATCTACGTGCAATTCCTTAAACCAAGAAAAAAAATCCTAATAAGGTTTGAATATGCAACTTAATACCCTCCAGATATATGTCTAATCCATCAAAAGTTGCTTGCCAATTATTTCCTGTCCATTAATTGCTATAAATCAATTAAACTTATGTGTTTAAAAAAAAAAAAAAAAATCACTTTAACTTGTAGAGATTATAAATGAAGCAAAAATTCCCTAAACAGAAGGAAGGTAGTGGTAATGCAAACTAATAAATTCCTATACATACGATAACTCTACATTTGAACCTACAAGTTGATTTAGAAGCTAACACATAAGGATATCATTTCATTAAATAGAATTGTTGAACAATGACATGGCATAAGTAAATTTAGTAGCCTCATTAAATTTTGATTTTCCACTAGCAGGGGCTCTTACATGGTCAGTAGCACTTCCATGAATAACCAATGGTATGAAATGTTCTTATTGTAAATTGAGCATCCTCTAGATTTTTTACTCAATCTGAATCAAAATTTTACGAACATGTAATAGTGCTATTACTTTTTAATATATATAGCTCAAGTTTAAACTAGTACATATTTAACATTATTGTTTTTCATGCTACCCGTGGCACTGCCTTAGTTCAGAGCAAAGATGAAACTGAATTGTTCGATCTCATTTAGAGAGAACTAGCTCAAATAGGTACAAGGCACTCCCATGTCAAAAAAGTTAAACTCAGAGTTAGTTTTATTAAAAATAAATAAATAAATAAGAAGGAAGATACATTGAGGTTCTCTCTAAATTAAACATATTGAAAGGATGCAATATTGGGATGAGTACAGCAGTATATTTATTAGCTATAAAATTCACCAATTCATATCAACAAAAAGCTAAAAAATAAGCATTATTTCTAGTAAATTGAGGTTTAGTTAATGAATCATTCATTCGATCCATCATAAACATCTACGGGATATGCAATAAAATCCTCGGCAATCACTTTAGACAATGATAGTTCATCTCTTTATCTTCTAACACGTTCTACTGCATTGCTCTTGTGAAGGAGATCTTTTTTAAGTCTATTCAAAACATGTCCTCGCCACCTAAGTCACATTCCTTCATTTATCCTCAGCTAGTGACACTTCCTCTGTTGTTATATCTTTTCACTTCTAATCTCATTCATTTTAGTATAGCAGCACATCCATCTCAAATTTTAACAATTCATTTCTGCTACATTCATCTTATGAGCATTTGGTTCTTCTATATTAATTCATATCGATGAGTAAAGGATTTCACTCCAATATATTTGTTTAAATAAACCTTATTCAAAGAAAAATGGTATATACTTGATAAAGAAAATATTCCTACTCCAAACTCCTATAAAATCTTTAGAATTTGTAAGGCGTTGTTCCCATAAAAATGTCATCCAAAATACCAACAAAATGCTTGAAGATACCTTTTATTGCTGGTCAATTCTCTATGGATTCCAGTTTAGGTATGCAAGGAAAGAGGTAAAAATAGTGAAAGAATATTTGTATGTGAAGTTTATGTAGTATGATATAAGGAACAAATTGTGATGCTATATGTAGAAAATAAGAATGGTAAAAATATATCATGTAGCTTGAAAAGAATGTAAAATCTTTTAAGCGGCCGATGTTAATACAGGTAATAAATGCAGGTAACTGTTGAGATGAGAACAGGAAAATAGTTGACATGTATTGGAAGGCGAATGTTTATTTTGTCCAGATCTGACAAAATGATTGACCAATAGAAGAAAATATTCCATTTTAGATTACGACGCGATGTGCTTGAATGTTGGACATTCAATTTTTCCATATATAGCATTCCCTATCTCATGCAATGTCAATCACTTGATAAATCTCATCTATTTCGATAGTAATTGCACAAGCCTTTTCCTTCTCTAAAATCAATCATTTATTCTCTATATAACAAACTGTTACTTTTCCTGCTTATTTCTCCTTATTCTACAACCCAATATCAGCAAACATATATTATTTTATTACGTCTCAATACAACAAAGCATCCACAATCGTTTTTCATTTTCTACAGATCCAGATAGTGGGATCTTTTTTACGTCATTAACCAATGCTAATTATTCTTTCCTTGATTCCCGTTACGATTTTTGTACCCACTATTGCATGCTCAATCTATCGTCAATGGGAATATTATGGGTACCCTGTGAATTGTAACCATAATTTCCATTGTTTAAAAAACATAACCGAGACTTATGCCTTGAGTACAGGTCTATGTAAGGCTTGCGTCTCCACTTGGGTGTTCACCCGCTTGTCATGCATTTTCTGGTCATTTAATTGCCATTCTTAGCTTTTAGAGTTATTTCTTTATAACCTAAAATGTATACAGGTTTTTTACTTTCTTTCTCCTACCTACACGGAAGTAAAACATGGAGGAGAATACAGCACCTCCTTTGGTTGTTGCCAAAGTTCCGAGTGAACCCGAAACTGGCCTTGGAATTAGGTATACCAAATTATAAGAATGCCAATGGGATTCAATCATATACTACTTTTGTAAACACAATATCCTTCCAAAGCAGACAGTACATAAGATAACAGCCGAGCATGAGGCCCATGTTATTTCAAACCTACCTAGTATGGAGTACATAGAAAGATACGAGGCACGAAAATGAAAACCAAAATCCCAGAAGCAATGATTGGGGATTTAGGAGTGGTTTCGAAAATTCCCGGACTGAAGTACCGAGAAATTTTGACATACTTGGATAGGTTATATGTAAGGTTCATTAGTTTTCCCAAAGTGAAATCAATTCCAAAGTATTCTCCACTGTGTAGAGCCTTACTGCAACCAAATACACGAATATATTTTTTTAACACCTTTTTTTATTACATTTCTTTTCTTCTTTACTTCAAATTTCAAAAAATGTATACGATGAATTGACATCATTTAAACTCTTCAGATGCGGACTCCAGAATACCTTAACAAATAAACTTCCCTTTCTTGTATCTAAAGACAAGACAAAACAAGACAAGAATCAAAATACTAAATGAGCCAAAAGAACAAACCAGATCTAGACTTCAAGAAACTTCCGTCCAAACTAGGCCCCGGAATGTGTCAGCATCTTTTTTCTGAATACCTGCTCATGTCAATAGAACCAAGTTTACAGCGGAAGAATTAATATTCTTAAGTGAAACGCAAAAGAAAATTTGGAAAGGAATTAAAAATAAAATAAAAATGAAGGGACACGTAAAATGAATATGCAAATGCAGAAAGGAAGCATAAATATGACGGTTAGGACATGTTCAGTACCCAGAAGAGTTCTCATTTACTTGCGTATATACCAAAAAATGGTATGCAACATAGTAAAGTTTCGGTTAAATATTCAATATCATGAGCTGTGCATAAATATCCTGTGTTGATAATCCAGACATCAAATTGTTTGGACTTTCGGCAAAATGTCAAAAAGTAATAATAATCACTGAGTAGTGCTGTTGAATTAACATATCACCTGTTAGACAAATCATGTGGTTGTCTCTGACCCTCGCCTGCACTACCCCTTTTGCCGTGCTCAATACTCTGCACGAAGCATTCTTGTTCCTACTGCTTCCTCTGTCAAAGGGTGTTTCGCTAAAGTCGACTGGTCTCTTCATCTCACAAGGTCCTGACCTGATTTTCCCTAGAGAGCTGATAATGCTAAACCAGTTGCAATATTGCATAATTACCTCTTTTAACATTTTTCTGTAAGAGACCCCACAACAAAGAGACGTGGCTTGGGTGAGGGCTGAGAAAATTGATACCCACGAGGCTATGTCTCGTTTGGGCGTTTCGTCGAACGGTTGGAAGTTGTCGTTCGATAACCATATGCTGACAGAGGCATAGGGGCATTTCCTCAAACACCTGGAGACTAGTTAGTAACTTCGCAGTGGAACAGTGTCGCGTGGTTTTTTAGGCAGCAGCCGCCTGTTGCTCTTTAGCAGGATGCAATGGTCGCTTTGTCTTTGGTGTATGGGAAAATTCCACGAGAGATTAAAATGCGATCAATTTTAAAATTTAGAAAAGATTATTTACAACTTCGAAAATCGGATATTAATTAAATTTTACTTATAAAATAATTAATTAAAAGCATATTTTATTGATTAAATATATTAACGTCACAACTCTATACTATTTAGTCACAAATTATTTTATGGTCACTAATAAAAAAAATTATATGTCACAATTTATACATCGATCACAACTCAAAAAATTTATATGTCACAATTTATTTATTGGTCATAAATCACAAATTTTATAAGTTATGACTTACAAGTTATCGATCATATATTATTTATTAATTACAAAATATTCAAATTATTGATCACAATCTCAAATAATTGATCATTTATTATTTATTTGTCACAAATTAACCAATTTATTGATCACAATCAACTAAATAATTGGTCACAAACACTCATACCCCCATAGCATGCCACCCACAACCACCACAGCACCTCCACTACCAACACCGCTGTCACTGCCGACCATCGCGCGCCTCACGAGCATCGTCTCCACCAACTACAAACATCACGACCATTTGCAAACCACCACCAACCCCCCCCCCCAAAAAAAACTTCAACACCCAAAAGTTTAAATCTTCCCCCACATTTCCCACGGCTAGCAACGGTGCCCATGCCAAAACCCTCGCCACCCAAAAATCGAAATAACCATCGTCCCCTAAAAACTGTACAACCACGATCGCAACCATCACAACCTACACCACTACATGCCTACCCCACCAACTACACACAACCAATAGAACTCGCCCCAAAATTTTCAGCACCAGATCGTGACCACATTTCCTCAAATGGGACCAACAAAACTCATAAAACCAACAAATCTCCCAATAGAAGCGCTAGTATATTATTTGTCATTGCATCAAACACCACGACCTCGTACCTTAAATCAATAGCTTAACCGACTAATTATATATACCATTTTCGTCATGCCTTTTTATCCACAAAGTCCCCTACCTATCGACTCAAAACTAAGATAAAAAAACATCGATTCGCATAGCCAAATCAAAACATTCAACATGCAAGTCGAAATGGGTATTGGTGCGAGGTGAGTGGTGGCGACACAACACGGCAATGGTGGTGCATGGCTAAGTGGTGGGGTTGGTGCAATATGGTTAGGCACGACATGATAGTGGTGTAAGGCTAAGCAGTGGTAGCACAATAGTGGTGCAAGGCTGAGTGGTGGGGTTGGTGCAATATGGTCACGCACAATATAACGATGGTGCAAGGTTGAGCGGTGGTAGCGCAATAGGACGGTAGCATAAGAGGTAGGAGAACGCCTATTGTCGAAAGGGGTGGTAGAGCCGTGCGTATTAGGTAGAGACAAGATGGAGAGAGGGAGAAGATGGTAGAATAATTTTATGGTTAGGGGAAT
>NC_036247.1:27131372-27161965 GCF_002742605.1 Olea europaea var. sylvestris
ATTGTTTAATATTAGATGATGATGATTATTATTATTTAAAATTTTATTTATATCTGATTTTTTAAATAAGAACTTATAATTCTTAGTTATGAATTGAGATTTTGAAAACACTTAATTCTTATAATTTTTATTTGGTAAATCGACATGTTTTCTGAATTTGGACCTTAAATACATCATCAGGCCCAAACCTTGTGGAGCCATTTTGTGGGCTTTTGCAAGGCTGTTAATGGGGCGAGCTAGCCCGCCTTTGGGCTCAGCTTTGCCTAATGCACGAGTTGACTCATGCTCGCTTTGGGGCAATCTGAGCACGAGTCAAATCATTCTAAAAAAGTTGATTCGTACTAGCCTCTTGATGGTAAGTTGACTCATATGCCTAGTTTTTTATTTTTTATTTTTTTAAAAAATCAAATGAAATTTTTATTATCGTTTTTATAAAACTTAATAAAATTGCGAATTTGTTAACTATGAAACTCAAAAATCAAAAAAATAAAAATAAATGAAGATTAAAAATTAAAAATATAATAAAATAAATTTGAAGTTGTAAAAATCATCTTCCTTTATCTGAACTTTGGGATGGCTACATGATAAGTAAGCGACATCAAAATAGTACCTGAATAAAAAATCTAAATCAATTTTGGTTGCTTTTAGCCTTGCACAACAGGCTCATCGTGCTTTGACTCATGAGCCAATAAGTCACACGAGAGTAATCTAGCTCAACTCATCCCATGATTCACATTTGGACAAATATCTTGACTCATTTGACATCTCTAAACCTCTAATAGCAACAACCCAAGCTAGGGTGGCCCAGCCGTCCCCATTTTTCTTGTCTCATTCGGGATTTTTAGGAGGTACGTGCCTTATTTACTTATTTGTTTCTACATTTTTATATTTTAATTTTTCAAATAAAATGGAAATTTAAAAATTTAAATAAATTCGGGATTGGACCCATGATACCAGGTGGGAGCAGGAAGGGGCATTTTATGATCCCTAACTCTCTAATCTACTGGCTCCATAACTTTTGACTGTCTTGAGCGTTAAACACTTAGTGCACGTTTCATAACTTAAAAAATTGATTGATACGCAAATTAAATATCTTTATTACTAACTTGAATGACTGAAGTGACGTTTACAAGAGGACTAGACATGAGCACTGAATGTCGGCTAAATATTTTGACACGGTTTAAAAAAAAGAACTTGAGTAGATTTTATAAGGTAAAAGAAAAGAATTTGGCTTAAAATGATACCAAACTAGGAACTTTTTCATCCAATTAGAACTCACATTGCAATTTTGGTAGCTTGTCATTTGAACTTTCGTTCTCTGTTCTTGCATTTAATAATGTAACTTGACAAATATTGACATACTCGAATTGACGACATAGGATTTAATAAGTACGTAAGTTGGTAACTATCGTCCATGTCAATAATTTATTACTATTCTACTTGTCATTAATACTCAGTATCCATGAATCCAGCTTAAGTTGTTCTAAGGGCATCTTTTGGTGCAAAAGGTCTCCAATATACTATCAAAGTTTGTGCCATTTTACACCAAATAGCGTAAAGTCAATTTTATCTATTGTCTTTATTTGCCAAACAAATAGATAAAGGGTATATGTGTCATTTGTGTTATACTTTTTTTAATACAATAAATTATTATTATTATTATTATTATTATTATTATTTAAAATAAATTTTAATAATGTAAAAAATTATAGTTAATGAATTTAATATTTTTGTCAATGTAACGTAATTATTTATTTAGTAATTTATGTAGTTATAAAATAAATAAATAAATAAATAATTTTTCAAATAGATACAATGAGGAAAATGATTAAACACTATTTATTTGGTGTAATAGTTGGAGATAATTTTTAATTTGATGTAAAATTGTGCAAAACTTACCTCAAAAGTTGGTATAGGGTTGGAGATGGCCTAACAAGGTTATATGGAGGGATGATTGATATTCAGTATCCATGAATCCAGCTTAAGTTGTTCTAAGGGCATCTTTTGGTGCACCAAATTTTGGTGCAAAAGGTCTCCAATATACTATCAAAGTTTGTGCCATTTTACACCAAATAGCGTAAAGTCAATTTTATCTATTGTCTTTATTTGCCAAACAAATAGATAAAGGGTATATGTGTCATTTGTGTTATACTTTTTTTAATACAATAAATTATTATTATTATTATTTAAAATAAATTTTAATAATGTAAAAAATTATAGTTAATGAATTTAATATTTTTGTCAATGTAACGTAATTATTTATTTAGTAATTTATGTAGTTATAAAATAAATAAATAAATAAATAATTTTTCAAATAGATACAATGAGGAAAATGATTAAACACTATTTATTTGGTGTAATAGTTGGAGATAATTTTTAATTTGATGTAAAATTGTGCAAAACTTACCTCAAAAGTTGGTATAGGGTTGGAGATGGCCTAACAAGGTTATATGGAGGGATGATTGATAGAGTGATGCTTATTTAGTCTACGTTGTAGAAATTAAAATTCATATCATAATTTATACCAAAGTCAAAAACTAGTTCTAATCATACATTTTATATGACATGTAATTTTTCAACCACACATTTTATTAACTTTATCAAAATCGACTTAAAAATTGATTATATTTTCATCAAGCAACGACTTAACATCATTAATGCTAAACACCAATTTAAGTAACACTCGTATATCATTAATTGATAGATAAGACATAAATTTTTATTTAAAATTATTTATCACCTAAAAACATATGAATCATGTACTGAATAGCATTAGTTGAATCAAAATTGGAGATGAATAACCTAATTGGTCCAATGGATTGAAAATGTGGGGAAAATAATATATTTTATCTATATGGATCCCGCTACACGTACAAAATAGCATGACAAAGGCGGCTTACAAAATGACGTGGTAGGGGGAAAAAGGATAATGCTTCTTGTACAAAGGAAGGTTACAAAATGGGTTGACAAATACACGTTTGCGGCCGAGATAAAAGGCATTTGGACGGCTGTGATTTTAAAAGAGAGAAGGGGGAATTAATGGCGCAAAAAATTAGAGACTCTACTGTAATAATACTCAAATCCAGCATTTTCCCCAATCTTTTGCAGCTGAGCTCAACGTACAGATGTAGCAAAACTCCAACAATTTCTTCAACGACTTGTAGCAAAAATTCAACAATTCTTGAATGACTTGTAGCAAAAATCCATAGAATGGCAAGGTAGCAAGCGACCCAGTAGCGACGCCCAACAATTGGTAACGGACCTCCAACAATTTCCCCAACATTTTGTAGCAAAAATTCAAAGATTGGCCAGGTAGCGAGAGACCCAGCATCAACGGCGGGTCCAACCTCGTACCTCCATTTTTTCTTCAGTCCAACCTATCTTCTCCGGTCTGTCTTCTCCATCTCCTGGTGTGGAGGGTGAGTATTTCATTTATGTGCCAATGAGAACGTTGCCTAATGGAGTCATGGCTCCAAGACATCGCCTTTGCGCTCGCAGGAATTTAGCAATCAAAATGGTGTTCTGTGCGTAAAATTAGGGGTGGATTTGAACTTGAGCTTGTTGTCACTAAGGATTTCTAGTTTCATTCAATATTGAACCACTCCTAATTGGTACAATGCAGATTGTTATCTCACTATCCATCAAGTGAATTTAAATTGCTTCTTTAACTTTTAATTGCGAGGAATCAATATAATGTAGGTTCTCCTTTGTAGAAAAAAATATGAATTTGGTTTTGGAATTTTTGTTTCTTGAACTGTTATCTATTCAAGGAACTAATATTAATGTTTCAATTTTGCCACTAGGTTGTCCCGTTCGTAGAGAGTGTGAAGAAAACAAAAATAAAGAAATGCCATTGGTGTAGAGCAAGTAATAAACTGATTTTGCAAGGAAAATAAGCACCAAGACACAAAGTACATAAATTAACAATTATCATAAATTACAGTAACAGGATATTCATGTTAAACTCAAAAGTGAATATTAATTGAACTAGCAAGGTACATAAATTAGGACATCCAGTGATACCAAAATCAACAAACACACTGCACTAGACTAATGGGCTAAATTGAGAATCATAACTTCAACAAAATTCATAGAACTCTTCACCAAAAATGTAAGCTTGTCCACCATCGAAGACAATACAAAACGTCATGCATTGTATACATAAATATTTGAAAAGCTATTGCCTACATAGATAGCAATTCATTAACTACAGCGCAAAAGAGAAAATGCAAAGGACTGGAACGAGCAGAGAAATCTTGAGGAGTTTCATGCCCTAAATCTTCATTCTACCCCACAGTACAAACCTTCATTTTGTGTGGAACAGGGTTGCGAGTGGAGAGTGAAAGTGGGGAAGTAGAAGAATAAGCGTTGTGGGGATCGAGGTTTGGAAGGTGGGGACTACTTATATCGGTGATTTATAGACATCCTTTGTAACAATTTTCACAGGATGTCCACCTATTGTTTTGTTGTGGTCGAATGTCGCGACTCGACACCGGCGTCGACTTCGATGACAGTGTGGAGCTGGCCAAAAGCGCATACAGATGATGAAAGTGTCGAAGGTGAGGCCTCTACCGGAGGCGAGTACTTCAGAATCGAATGCCTTGGAAGGAAGTGGAGAGTGGAGGAAGGAAATTGGGAGAAAGGAGAAAGTAGAGTTTCAGATTTGGGGAAATTTTGGAAGCAAAAGTGAGAGATACGGTACTTTTACAAGTAGCATTATTGTCCTTTTTTTTACAATTATTGGATTAGTAACAATTTTCACAGGATGTCCACCTATTGTTTTGTTGTGGTCGAATGTCGCGACTCGACACCGGCGTCGACTTCGATGACAGTGTGGAGCTGGCCGAAAGCGCATACAGATGATGAAAGTGTCGAAGGTGAGGCCTCTACCGGAGGCGAGTACTTCATAATCGAATGCCTTGGAAGGAAGTGGAGAGTGGAGGAAGGAAATTGGGAGAAAGGAGAAAGTAGAGTTTCGGATTTGGGGAAATTTTGGAAGCAAAAGTGAGAGATACGGTACTTTTACAAGTAGCATTATTGTCCTTTTTTTTTACAATTATTGGATCCCGCTGTCAGAATTATACAAAAAAAAGGTATTTCTTTTTCTATATCGTACTAATTGATAGTGTACAGATTTATATAGGAGAAGGGATGCTCCTAGTTTGGATAATACAGAAATTGTAGCTAATTAACTAAATCTATTCCCTTTAAAAATGATATGATTTTGTTTCCTAAAAACTGACTTTTAACAGCTCATGTCAACACTCCCTCTCAAGTTGATGCATACAAGTTTCTGATGCCCAACTTGTCAAGTGAGTTGTGAAAATCCTTGTTTGAAACTGCCTTTGTGAGTATGTCTGCTAGTTGGTCTTCGGACTTTACTAAAGGAAAATGAATTATCTTTGCCACCAGATTTCCCTTGATGAAGTGTCGATCTACTTCCACATGTTTTGTTCTGTCGTGTTGAACTAGGTCATGAGATATAGCGATGGCAGCTTTGTTGTCACAGTAGAGATCCATCTCAGAGGTAGGTGCAAAGCCAAGTTCAGTGAGTAGTTTCTTGACCCAGAGTAGTTCACACAGTCCTTTTGCTATTCCTCGAAACTCCGCTTCAGCACTTGATAATGATACCACCTTTTGCTTCTTACTTTTCCACGTAACAAGATTTCTGCCCACAAACATGAAGTAGCCTGAGGTAGACCTTCTATCTGAAATGTTTCCAACCTGATCTGCATCTCTACAGCCATTAATTCTCAAGTGATTATTCTTTGAAAACATTAGTCCCCTCCCTGGTGAGGACTTTCGGTACCGAAGTATTCGTGTCACGGCATCCATGTGATCTTTACCGGGGTTATGCATAAACTAGCTAACCACACTTACAGCATAGGCAATATCTGGACGGGTATGTGACAGGTATATAAGTTTACCAACTAGCTTCTGATATATCCATTTATCTGCCGGTACTTGATCAGAGCACTCACTTAGTCGATGGTTCTGGATGATTGGAGTATCTGTTGGCTTGCATTCCAACATCCCTACCTCAGCTAGTAAGTCTAGGACATATTTTCTTTGGGATAGGAATATACCTTGCCTAGATCTGACAACTTCAATTCCCAAGAAATACTTTAGACCTCCCAAGTTCTTCATTTCAAACTCAAATGCCAGCTGTTTCTGGATTCTGGATATCTCTTCTTTATCATTCCTTGTGATAATCATGTCATTCACATAGACTATCAACGTAGTCACTTTGCCTTTGTTATGTTTCAAAAAGAGTGTATAGTCTGAGTCACTCTGTTTGAACCCATATTTCTTCATTGCTACACTGAATCGTCCAAACCATGCTCGAGGTGACTGCTTCAAGCCATATAGTGCTCGTTGCAACTTACACACAATATTGGGTGAAGGCCCTGTATACCCCGGAGGGAGATCCATATAGACTTCCTCTTTGAGATCGCCATGAAAGAATGCATTCTTCACATCAAGCTGATGTAGTGGCCAGTCAAGGTTAGCTGCTAGAGATAATAGTATTCTGACAGTGTTTAATTTAGCAACCGGTGAAAAGTCTCTTGGTAGTCTACCCCATACGTTTGTGTATACCCTTTTGCAACTAACATTGCTTTGTATCGTTCAATAGACCCGTCTACCTTGTGTTTAATGGAGAATACCTATCTACATCCTACTGCCTTCTTTCCTTTGGGTAGTGGAACTAATGTCCATGTGTTGTTCTTTACTAGTACCTCCATTTCATCTTTTATTGTCTGAGTCCATTTGGAGTCTGATAAGGCTTCCTGAATTCCTGATGGAACATGATTTGAAGAGAGAGCATGTACAAAACCTTTCACTGGTTCAGAAAACTTCATGGTGGATACGTAGTTGGCAATTGGATATTTTGATCTTCGTTCTTCAATGTCTGGAGAGTATCTGTTTGGCGGTTTGTCTCGATTATGCCTGAAAGGTAAAGTATAGCCACCAGGAGTATCTAAATTGCTTATATGTGGAGGAGTGCTTACCTCAGTGTTATTCTCAGGAGTTGGGTCTGCAAATACTGGAGAAGGGGGTTCTAGTTCAGCTTCTATAGTTGGTTCAACTTCTTGAGTCGTATCATTCCCTGTGTCACTATCTATCGGAGTTATCTCTCTATCGGTATTATTCGACCATTCGAACTTCAACCAATTTGACTCTTCATCCCTTGTCTTCCCCTGAAGAGGGGAATTGGGTATCGGAGAGAAAAATGTGTCATATTCCGAGAAAGTGACATCCATAGTTACATATGTGCGTTTGGAGGATGGATCATAGCATCGATAGCCCTTCTGATGTGTAGCATATCCTACGAAGAGACATCAGAGAGCACATGGATCAAGTTTTGTCTGTTGATTTTTGTGAAGATGTACATATGCCACACAACCAAATACTCGAGGTGGAAGCATGAGGGTTGTGGGTAGATAAACATGAGATGATAGGACCTGAAGTGGAGTCTTAAAATTTAAGACCTTAGAAGGCATCCGATTGAGTAGGTATACAGCTATAGACACTGCATCAGGCCAATAGCAATTTGGAACATAGGCCCCATGAAGGAGAGCTCTTGCTGTCTCAAGAATATGTCGATTTTTCCGCTCAGCAATGCCATTTTGTTGAAGAGTCTGAGGGCAAGTCGTCTCATGAATGAGGCCATGTTGTTCAAAATAGGTTTGAAAGCGTTGGTTAATAAATTCACCCCCATTATCGGAATGAAGAACCCTGAGTCTGCCAGAGAATTGAGTTTGGATCATGGCATGGAATGACTGAAATACTTTGAACACTTCATCTTTATTTTTTAGTAAATATAGCCAGGTCATGCGAGTGCAGTCATCAATAAAGGTAACAAACCAACGAACCCCGGATATTGTAGCAGTAGGTGAAGGCCCCCATACATCAGAATGTATTAAAGTAAAAGGAATATTGCTTTTATTCATGCTTGACAAATAAGAGGTGCATTGATTTTTTGCTAAAATGCAAGTATTATACTTAAAATCAGAAACTTCCTTATTCAAAAAAAGGTTAGGTAATAAATAACCGAATGATGGATGTCCAAGACGACGATGCCACAACCAGATCTGTCGATCCTTGCCATTACTCTGAACGTGATGAGTACAGCCAATACTGAAATCCTCCATGTAGTATAACCCCCCTCTCTTAGTACCACGCCCAAGTATCTCCTTGGTGAGAATATCCTGAAGAAGACAGAAGTTTGGATAAATGAGTACCACACAATTTAATTCAGTAGTCACCTGACTTACAGACAATAATTTATGTGAAAGTGATGGAACAAGTAAAGTATGGGATAAATGTAGGGAAGGTGACAAAGATACAAAGCCGGCTCCAGTGACTGGGGAAATAACTCCGTTAGCGTTCGCAACATTGGTGCGTCGAGGCGAGGACCTTTGAATAAAATCTCTTTCATCATATGTCATATGGTCAGTTGCTTCAGAGTCAAGTAACCAAAAATTATTACTATCGTCGCTGGAGGATGTAATACAAGCTGAACCAAATTTACCTAGTTCGGATGAGGGATCCATATCTTGAAGGGACCCATTTTGAGGAATCAAAGATAATTGAGAGTCCGTAGTTGCCACGGCTGCTTTGCCTGTTCGCTTATTAGTACCAGCCCCATTGTTGTCCCCTTTTTTCTTGCAACTCATGCCACCAATCAGGATACCCATTAAGTTTAAAGCAGTTCTCTCGTGTATGTTTGTTATTTCCACAGTAGGAGCATTTAATTTCATCATCTACCCCCTTTGACTTATTAGACCTGCCTTTATTTGAGCTCCCTTTCGTGGAATACACTCCAGTAGTTGATCCCAACTTCAACCCTTTGGTGGCAAGAATCGCTCGAGGAGGCCCATCAGAATCTATAGGTGCCATGACCGCCTGTCGCAATGCCTCTCGCCGAACATACGCATATGCTTGTTCGACGGTAGGAAACGGCTCCATCTGCAACACTGCACTACGAGCACTATCGAGCCGATCATCGAGTCCATCGAGGAAGGTATAAACTCTGTCTTCTTGGGTTAGATTATTGAAGTGGCAGATGTCAGCAGTGCACTTCATCGAATTTTGGCGACGGAAATCAATTTCTCGCCACAACCCCTGTAGTTGGGCATAGTATTTTTCCACAGATCCTCCGGCTTGTCTTAGTCGAGTCACCCTTCTTCGAAGGTCGTAAACTTGGGATTTATCATTCCCATCAAAAAAAGTGGTGGCAATTGCATCCCAAACTTCCTTGGCAGTGGAAAAACGGATGAAATTGCCGATAAGGGCAGCGTCCAGAGAATTTATAAGCCATCCCTTGACAATGGCATTCTCGGTTCGCCACTTTCGGAAGTTCGGGTCAGTTGGTAGAGGTGGAGGAGCATCACCGTTAACGTAGCCTAATTTGTCTTTTCCGGAAATATACATTTCCATAACCTGGGACCATAATCCATAATTTGCATCTTTTAGTTTGATGCCAATTTGGGGTGAGTTCTCGGTGAGTGGGGCTGTCGTGTGTGTTTTGGTTAAGGCTTCAGAGATTTTGGTAGTGAGATCTGTGAGTATGGTCTCGATATCAGGTGGAGAGTGGCTAGGATCGGTGATAATGGTGGAGCCCTCCATGTGTTTGTGAAAATGTTCACAAGAAGCAGGCCAAAGACTTAGAAGAAGAAGGCCATGGACCGTGTGCCTTGCTCTGATACCATGTCAGAATTATACAAAAAAAAAGGTATTTCTTTTTCTATATCGTACTAATTGATAGTGTACAGATTTATATAGGAGAAGGGATGCTCCTATTTTGGATAATACAGAAATTGTAGCTAATTAACTAAATCTATTCCCTTTAAAAATGATATGATTTTGTTTCCTAAAAACTGACTTTTAACAGCTCGCGCCAACACCCGCTACATTACAAAATAGCATAACAAAGGCGGCTTACAAAATGACGTGGCAGGGGGAGAAATTGTAAAAAAAAGGGACTAATACTACTTGTAAAAGTACGGTATCTCTCACTTTTGCTGCAATAAAACAATCGGTGGACATCCCATGAAAATTGTTACAGAGGATGCCTATAAATCACTGATATAAGTAGTCCCCACCTTCCAGACCTCGATCCCCACAACACTCATTCTTCTACTTTCTTTCTTTTACTCTCCACTCACAACCCTGTTCCACACAAAACGAAGATTTGCACTGTGGGGGCAGAATGAAGATTTAGGACATGAAATTCTTCAAGATTTCTCTGCTCGTTCCAATCCTTTGCATTTTCTCTTTTGCACTGTAGTTAATGAATTGCTATCTATGTAGGCAGTAGCTTTTCAAATATTTATGTATACAATGCATGACATTTTGTATCGTCTTCGATGGTGGACAAGCTTGCATTTTCGGTGAAGAGTTCTATGAATTTCGTTGAAGTTGTGATTCTCAATTTAGCCCATTAGTCTAGTGCAGTGTGTTTGTTGATTTTGTTATCACTGGATGTCCTAATTTATGTACCTTGCTAGTTCAATTAATATTCACTTTTGAGTTTAACATGAAGATCTCATTACTGTAATTTATGATAATTGTTAATTTATGTACTTTGTGTCATGGTGCTTATTTTGCTTGTAAGATCAGTTTATTACTTGCTCTACATTAATGGCATCTCTTTATTTTTGTTTTCTTCACACTCTCTGCTAACGGGACAATCTAGTGGCGAAATCGAAACATTAATATTAGTTCCTTGAATAGATAATAATTCAAGAAACAAAAATTCCAAAACCAAATTCATATTTTTTTTTCTACGAAGGAGAACCTACATTATATTGATTCCTCGTAGTTAAAAGTTAAAGAAGCAATTTAAATTCACTTGATGGACAGTGAGATAACAACCTGCATTGTACCAATTGGGAGTGGTTCAATATTGAATGAGACTAGAAATCCTTTGTGAAAACAAGCTCAAGTTCAAATCCACCCCTAATTTCACGCACAAAACACCATTTTGATTGCTAAATTCCTGCAAGCGCAAAGATGATGTCTTGTAGCCATGACTCCATTAGGCAACGCTCTCACTGTCACATAAATGCAGTACTCACCCCCACACCAGGAGATGGAGAAGACAAACCGGAGAAGATAGGTTGGATTGAAGAAAAAAATGGATGTGCGAGGTCGGACGTGCTGTTGATGCTGGGTCTCTTGGTACCTGACCAATCTTTGGATTTTTGCTACACAATGTTGGGGAAATTGTTGGAGGTTCGCTACTAGTTGTTGGGCGTCACTGTTGGGTCTCTTGCTACTTGGCCATTCTATGAATTTTTGCTGCAAGTCGTTCAAGAAATTGTTGAATTTTTGCTACAAGTCATTGAAGAAATTGTTGGAATTTTGCTGGGAAATTTTTTGGAGTTTTGTTATATCTGTACGTTGAGCTTAGCTACAAAAGATTGTGGAAAATGTGGGATTTGAGTATTATTACAGTAGAGTCTCTGATTTTTGGCACCATTAATTTTCCCTTCTCTCTTTTAAAATCACAATCGTCCAAATGCCTTTGATCTCGGGCCCACATGTGTATTTGTCAACCCATTTTGTAACCTTCCTTTGTACAAGAAGCATTATCATTATCTATATCAATCCCGCTACTCAGCCAGGTTTAAAATCAGGCTTGAAATAGATATTAAAATATTGCTAATGTGGCACGTTAAGGCACAATTAATAAAAAAAAAAAAAAAGATTGACGAAACCAAACAAAATTTGTTTCAAACCCTACCCCTTTGCAAAACCATAGAATTGGGACGGCAAAAAACGAATATTTTTTCTTGTTTCAAACCCTACCTCCTGCTGTGTTGCCTTCGTCGACGGGAGCACGGATCACCGACTGAAGCATCGGTAGTCACCATCCAAAAAGAGGGAAACATGGGAATAAAAAAGATCTCATTTATCTCCAATATTTGAAAGCCTAAAAGTTGAGCGGTTTTCCTGCTCTTCCTTCCATAATCTCCGGTCGTCGTCAAACCGTTAGACCCAGCGACTCCGTCGACGTCTCCTCAGGACGCTGCTTCCGATAAACTGTTCTCGGGTAGTCTTTTTGCACATGAATAGTTTTTATCAGATATGGTTTTGACTGAGGCTTGATTGTTGGGTATGCTATGCTTAGGTAGTGTTTTAGTTGTGATCTTGTGTAATTCTGGTAACTTCTGTACACTCTTCCCTGGTTCTCTTTTCTGGGTTTATTTCCTCTCATCTATCCTAGAAATTAAACATAAAACAAAGGTACATTATAGAAGATAATGCAATGGATTTGATGTTCAAGTGCTGTAAATTGATATTGTTGATGGGATAATGCTTGCTCTTTCAATGGTGTCATGGCACCAACTTGTACATGTTTGTACACGGCAAAAAGTTCTTTTCCATGGAAAATTGGTTCAAACTAGCTTGTTAATATCAAGAGTTATCTGTGAAGTAGTGAGTTGTTTTGCAAATTGTGTACAAATTATTAAAAAACAATTGTGAAGTAGTGAGTTGTTTTGCAAATTGTGTACAAATTATTAAAAAACAATTGTGTCATTCGTTTATAGTTTTGATCTACTGCAACCAATGCTTGGTGGTGATGAGTTTTGGTAGGTTGTACTGACTTGGCAAGTTGATTTCAGTTTTGCATGGCTTGAGTTGATAATTCAAAGAACTTTAATGCCCAAATTACTCACAACGATGAAGAAATGTCCCACGTGTTCAAATCTTGGGTAAGGATAAGTGACGAAGAGGAGCTCCAAATTTCGGTGAACGTAAGCATTAGGATGGAAAAACGTATTGCAGGTGTGTACGCTATAAGGAAACGGCCAGCTTGACTTGAACATAGTTATCTAAGTATTTGAGATTTGTTGTAATGTGTACGACTTATATGGCGCAAAACCTTACGGTAATGTAATTATATGTCTGTTATCATTGTGGATAAATTAAATCTTCTATGTATTGGTACTTATCAATTTATTACATTTTTCTAGTTGAAGCATACTTTAAATTTTAGTGCAATATTATATTATGGATATGTGAATAATTTTGCATTTTTCAATTTTTGGAATTATCTTATTTTTTCTTTTGAGGGTTACACATAATCTGATTGAGTCAAAGCGCTTCAATACCCGATTTTACCTCTTAAAACGCATTAGTTGCCTTGTATCCTTGTCCCCTAGTTCCGACTAGCACATGCAAGAAACATTAAAACACATTGGTTGCCTTATAATCTAAACATATAGACTCCAGTAAATTGTTTTCAGTTCAAAAATTTGACTAATGAGCCTTTTAATATATCAGTGTGTCCCCAAAAAAAATCAATTTTCTCAAAATTAATTCTAAAAAGTGTCTTCCAAACATGAGCTACATGAGAGAGTATTTGAAAACTAACCATCACTCGGAAATAGATAACTATAGCCAACAGTAACCAAATAACAAAGCTACCACGTGCCATTTCATGAATATTACATACATGATACATCACCAAGGGCAGTGTTTTTTTCACTTGAGCATTGAACTAATCTACCTGGATATTGTTACAACCGTAAATACATGGTACATCAAGCATCAATTTCATTCACAACTTTCTCATGGATGAGGCCATTAATGTCATCCCAGGCATCAACAAGTTAAATCACAATGTAAAACGAAGCTTCAAATTTGTTTGCTTGAATTTCTCCATCCCCAAGGTACATTAAGAATCACCCGTACTTTAATTACATGTTTACGAATTTATTGAATAAATATTAAGTACTTACACACACACACACACAAATGGGGTTTATGCTCAGTATGTGAATGAACAAGTAAAAATAATTGTATTATGCATTTTCGGGTAAACTAACTGATGAGATTAGCAGCAACGTGTAGCATAAACCGGTGGGAGATGGAAGGACTACTGGTATACTAGTCGGCAAAGAGTGCTCCGATTGGGGATGAGTGCTTCGGTCGGCCAAGGCACGGTGACGAGAGGGAGGCGACGAGAGGGAAGGAGGGTTTGGAACATTATCTCTTTCCTTTTGATTTCCCGCTTCTGGTTTTGCCCCTCTTGTTTTCTTTCTTTAGTTTTTTCTTCTTCTTCTTCTTCTTCTTTTTTTTTTTTTTTTTAATTGTGCAATAACACGTAAACGAAAATTCAATTGCCTTTTTTCATTCCTGGCTGACTAGCATTATTCTATCTATATACCCCTTTAAATTTGAAGTCAAAACAAGAAGATGCGTTTTTTAAAAGCAGTCTTCTGGGCAATCGCGCCAAACTCCAATCGATTAATAATGCCTCTCTAATTTCCCAAACCTAAAAAAAATTTCTGGTAAGATTTTTTTCTTCTTCTTTCAGTAATTCAATAGTTCGATTTAACTATTATTATGCTTGCATAGCAGAATTAATTCAATTATTCCTTCGAGCATATGATGGTGATAAATATGATTTAAAAGTAGTGTATGGGATGTGATGAAATTTTATGGTTTGCTCCTTTGCTTGGTTGGGTCTATTGTTTATAGATAGTGTTATATCTGATTGATCTCTGGGCTCCGGCACACGGCTATACTTCCGATCGAGAATAAGCACATAACTGGGTATCCGTTTCCCCTTAACTTGTATGCCATTTCAGTTGTTTCACAATTAATTTACGCATCATGCAGTCCTCGAATCATTGGTTCCTAATGCGTGGTTGGTGCTACCATTTCCCAATCCCTGTTTTGGAGAATCCATACTGCCTAGGAAGACATCAGGGCTAGAGGTGTGCTACTTCTCACTACAAGTAATAAGCCTTTCACCTCATGGCGGTGGGATATTCCACTGGCCACCACGTTACATCACGATACTGAATTGGCTTCAGACTAACAATTGCACCTGCAGGCTGCAGCCATATGCATGCAAGGAGCAGGCCCAACACTATAGCTGCAGTGGCAAAAGGGCTTACTGGCTCAACAGCTCCTCTGCTGTCAAAGGTAGAATCTGCAGCAGGAGATGCACATTGTGTGCATGCAGGAAGCCATGTTTGAAGTCTTGAAGGTAGTTCAAGTAACCTGCACCGAATATAGAGTGGGGCAGGCACCAGAATATCTAAAGGTGTGGTTCTATCTAGGAAATATGGGGGCATAGAATTCTCCTAGAGCTTGGACATGTATTCAGAGGCTAGATATACCACGTTCCAGTATGTTCTTTAGTATATTCAATACATGAAATTTAATATACAATTGAGAGAGATTCTGTAGGATGGCATCCAGTCTGTAGGGTGGTATCCAGATATTCCTATTTCTATATAAGTTTTTGGAAAGATTCTAGAAAACTTCCCTCAAGCATTGGATAAATGAATTTCCACCATCCATTGAGGTGGAAGCTACAAATGGCGAGCAAAGGCCCTAATTTTCAAAACAATGAAGGGACTGTTGTAAACAAGACGAAGGAGAAAGAGGCACATTTCTTCCAAACTCTCTTGTGCACTTACTTTAGTTAATTACTTGGTTTACCTTTTAGCTATCTAGTTAGGCAATGCACGCAGATTGCTTACATGGTCTGTTGTGGTTGTCAAAAATTTGATTGCATTATATCTTCACATAAATGTAGCAATGGACTGAGTGGAGCGATTTAGTAAACTGCCGACTCCAAATTATTTGGAGTGGGACTTCTGCTGCTGTTGTTTGAGTTAGGTAGCCTGACTTTGATTAGTACATTGGTTGTGGGGTTTGCTGAACACAGAGCTGGCCTCTGGAATTTTTGAGGCCCCAGGTGACCAACCGTTACGAGGCCCTTAAAATACTTTTTTTAACAAGCCTAACAAACTTAAATATATAAATAAATAACAACAATTAGCACTTAGCAACCATGTTTTAGTCTATTAGATGATTCCCAAACGCAAAAACAAAATGTCCATAATTAAGATCCGGAAACTCAATCTGCAGAGACTTAAAGCATGTGATTTATGAAAGAGAGATAGAGTAGATATGCCTTGGGAAATGAGTTTTACACAAATTTAGACACACCAGATACTTCACTAATTATTTTGTAAACTCACGGCACCTCACAATTATGTTTATCACTCATGGCACTTCCCACTCATTATCTCTCTAACACACACGTGTATATATATATATATTTATGCTCTCTCTCTCTCTCTATATATATACACACACACATATATATATACACGTACTGCTTGTCTCTCTATCTTTCTCTACTTGCTCTCTTCCCACTCCCACACTACTCTCCACACACACACAATTCATACAACACATATCTACTATCTAGACAATTCTTCAAAAAATATCAGCCTTCTTACTTCTCCAGATTATTCAGCCAAGGCGGTGCAAGAGAAAACTCCAGAATGGCGGTGGTTGCTGCTCGAACCTGATTCTTCTAGTTTCTTCTAGCCATGGTGCATGGATGCATAATCTAGAAATAATGTTGGCTGAAGATGGACAACAAAAATATTCTGAATTGAAGGGGCTGTCCCTTCAACTTCAGTTTCCTTTCCTTCCCGCGATGTATCCCTTTCCTTCCCTAACGCTTAACAGTTAACCCTTTTCTATTGGTGCTGGTATGAATTTTGAGGCCCTAGGCCAAAGCCATATTCCTGAGGCCCTAGGCGTTTGCCTAGGTGGCTTAGCCTCAGGGCCGGCTCTGGCTGAACATGAGGTTGGTCGTAGTTTAATGCTTTCAGTATGCATTAGAGGAGCTAATTTGGCATGTGTACTAGGAAAGGGCCAAGTTCTAACCATGTGAGAACATGCCTAACTTGCCTCTGTTTTTAACCATTGGAAGTTAATTGAATGCAATGTCGACCTTAAGATAAAGATATTTCTAGCTTTCAAATGATAATGAGTTAATTGTTAAGTGCAATTATAAAAGTTGAACATCTGAGATTGGATTTCAGACCTTTTAGGCACAGTACTGTTTGTTGTCTCCTTAGAAGAAGCAAAAATGTGGACTTGCAGGCGTAAGACTTAATGGTCGAGACAGAGGGCTTCAATAACAGGCGACTTCTACTAAAAACACTGTGGACCCAACTTTTGTGTTTACTTTGCGACCTGGTCTGCAAGCTACAATGCCTCACACAGGGAAAAAAAATGTAAACCCTTTTCACTCAACTACGTTAAATAACATCAAAACAATTGAAAAGCAAATCATCTTGCCAATGGCCAAATGGAAAATTAAAAAGTTGATCTTCATTAAGTACTTAATGTCTTTCAGGCCGAATACACTGATCTTCATTAAGTACTTAATGTCTTTCAGGCTGAATACACTGAGTTGCATCTCTCCGTTGTTTTACCGGGTTGAACTTTGGCTCAATGTGCCACTTGTTGTAGAATGAAGTTTTTACTTAACATCAAGAGATGAGAACATTTTATTTCTTGATTATTTAGGATATCAGATTGATTTCAGTTTGCTGAATGAGTAATTATCACAACAGTTCAGATTATAACATTACTGCTTTTTGTGCCACCCCCCCAAAATTTATCAGTGACTCTAAAGTATCTTACAGTTAGCTCCAAGTACTTAAAATGTGTCATATAATGTACAAATGGGTATGATATTGTGGAGGATTGATGATTTTTTGTGCACCTAAAAGCAGCTATAACAAATATCTCTGCTGCGTGGCTGATGGAGAAATACTGGAGTAGCTTAGACGTGCTCTAATTTTTACCTGTCATATATGAAGGTGAAAATACTGTACATCACGTGTATTATTTTCCTTTTCTTTATTTTATGCTATTTGGAATTAGGTTTTTGTTGGAGCACCCCTAAGGATGGTTTCGGCATACTATATAACCATTAGCGTAATGATTTCTGATTCCACATTTGAGTTGAATTACTTGATTCTCATTTCTTAAACACATTGCAGATGGTTATACCAATAATTTTCGCCATGATTTTTGAATCTTGTAATCTCCAAACATTTGAACGAGAATTCATAAGCCTTTATGTTATGATGTATGGAAGAAAAGATGTTTTTACAGTAAAGTAAACTGCATTTTCTTCTTCCTGCATTGAAATTTCTTCATATTTCTCCAATATTTAGTCAAATCTTTATTTTCTAGCCTATGTATTAGATTTTCACCTTCTAAAAATAATAAGGAAGCAGAAAAGAATTTAGAAAAATGAAAAGCTAGTTTTCCATGAAACTTCTAATAGTTAATGTGGAAGTAGAAATCTTTCGAACAGATTAACCAGAATTAAATCAGTCCGAACCTTGAGCACATCCTCTGTCTCCAAAAGGCATCCGGAATGCTTACATATGACTAGAATACCCCATCTTTGTCTCATTAACAATAGCTCAGTCCCCAATTCGTCTCCCTCTATATTTTTTCATATTTGAACTTCCTTCTCTTCAGGTTATGCATCTGTTTAACACTGCAAATTCTGCCTTTCTTCTTTTTAAGATAGGAATAGTTGAATATAAACAATGTTAGGCAAAAAAACTTTTCACATTTCACTGATCATCTAATTTAATAGGTTGAAAATGACAATGTTGTTGCAAGAATAGAAAAAACCATTTCATGTGATGACATGGGGTGAAACATGGGGATCTTACAAACATCTCCTTATTGAGGTACATCCTGAATTCATGCTAAACATTGGGCAACATAATTTATACTGGTGGTAGCCACGTGATCATGATTGGACTTCTTACCCTATGTAACCCATCTTTCCATATCAAAGATCCAAATTCTGGAGCTGTTTGCCTAGATTTTGTAGTGATAGTAATCTTGTAAGATAGCTTCTTAAGTCTGCTGTTGAAATTTAGTCTTGCAGGTTCGACCTTCACGACTGCACCCTTAAAAGGTGAAATTACAACATGGTAGCTTGAATTTGGAGGACCAACATTGGTGACTGTTCTGCGTAGGATCACAGATGTGACGTTTGCCGTCTCCGGGAACACAGCCGAGATGGCAGGGTAGTTCAAATCCCCAGGATTGCGAATAGAGTGTCGGCAAGTTCTGTTGGAGAATTTCTCAAATACTACTAGTTGGGAGGATTCCAGACCTTGTGTACACAGGAAGTCAAAGTAATCCTGTGCGTCAATGTCATAAATCAAGCCGGGGTCAAGAGCTTTCACTGGATTTACATGTCCTGCACCATGGTCATATGGTGAGGAAGGTCTTGCTGTGGAGGCATCTGTCAGAGGATTTTGGTTGTTGTCATGAATATAAGCTGTTGTCATCAATGCAGATTTAATTGCTGCAGGACTCCAATCTGGATGCTTGGACTTGAGCAGTGCTGCAATGCCACTAACATGTGGGCATGACATGGAAGTTCCAGACAATATATTGAACTTCGTTCTTCGATGGTCTGTAGGTAAACTCGATGGTCCCAAATCTCCAGTCCAAGCGGCAAGAATGTTCACTCCCGGTGCCACCAAATCAGGCTTCAGAATCTCTAGTGACAGGATATTAGGTCCTCTGGAGGAAAAAGCAGCCACCACTGGAGATGGCCTGATTCCTAGCTTGGTCCCGAGGAATGCTAGAGTTGCAGTAGCGTTTCTACTTGTAGCATAGTGCTTGATCATTTTTCCTTCGGTTTCACCAACTGCAATTGCCGGGAGAAGATGACAATCTGCTACCAGCTCCTCCCCATTGGTTGCAGTGTTCGACAAAATCATGCCTACTCCTCCAGCATTTTTAACCACCTGTCCCTTTTGAACTCGGGGACTAATTCCACGATCGCATATCACAATTTTTCCTGCTGCAGAACGACCCAGGGTTCCTTCTAAGCACATTGAACTTGGTGTGGGAATGGTTGAGTTACTTCCCTGATAGATTAAAGGGTACTGCTTTTTTGTGGAAAGGTTTCTTTGGCCTTTGTATAGTGAAGCTCCAGTCAGATATTTACCTGTCCCGAGCTTAACAGTAGCCGGGAAATCTCTATCCATTGTGCTGGCTCCAACTGTAGTGACCCACGGAGAAACATTTGTGAGGCTAATGGGATCTGGTCCACCATTTCCTGCGGAGCAGGAAACAAAAACTCCCTTTTCCATTGCCCCAAAAGCTGCAATGGACAAACTGTCTCGATGATAAGACGAAACTCCACCACCTAAAGAAATGGACAAAACATTGACTCCATCAGCCACAGCTTGATCAACTGCAGAGAGAATGTCTGAGCTAAAACACCCTCCAACCCAGCATACTTTATAAGCTGCAATCCTCGCTCCAGGGGCCATCCCTCGGGCTGTACCATAAGCATAACCCAAAAGGTTTGCACCTTGAACTGGAGCACCAGCAACTGTTGCTGCAGTATGAGTGCCATGGCCGTCTTGATCTCGTGGCGATTTATACTCTTCTTGTTCATTGATTTTGCCTGAAGCTGCCTCGTATCCACGGTAAAACACTCTAGCTCCCACTATCTTTCTGTTACAGTGATGCTCAGTGAAACCGCGACCTACATCACACATGCCTTTCCAGTGAGCAGGAACCGGTCTCATAGAGCTATCATTGAAGCTGGGGTTCTCGGGCCATATCCCGGTATCCAGCACGCCTACAACCACATCATGGTCAGATATTTTATCAGACCAGATGTGCATTCCATCTTCCTGCTCGAGCCCAAGGAACTTTGGACTTCTAGTGGTGTGTAACTGGTATACAATCTCGGGGAAGACAGCCAACACACCGTTTTGATCTTGCAGCATCTCAGCTTCTTCTTCACTAAGTTGAGCAGCAACTCCATGAAATGCAGTCTGGTAAGTGTAAAGCATCCTGTCATTATCTGTATCTTCTTCTTTTTCGGGTTTTGAAGCTACTGATTTTATCATTGACGAGTACCATTGTTTATGGTCACTGAATTCTTCTGGTTTTGCCCACTTATCTACTTGTATTATATATGTTTTCTTTGTTGATGGGCTGTTTTTGGTACATGAAACTAGGGTGATGAAAAGAAAGATGGACACAAGAACACACCATTTTCCTGAAATCCTTACCATTTCTTTCGTCAAAAAGAAAACAAAAAACGGGGCAAAATTGGGTTGAAGAACTAGATATTTGAATTGAGAATAGGAAAATGCAGAGTGATCTTTACTCAGTCATCTTGTGTAGGTTATCAATGTGGTGGTTGCTCCATGAATGCCATTTTGTATTGTATTTAGTACAATTGAATGGGAAGGGTCATCACGTTCAATTATTTAATGCTTTCCTTTCACTTTGGTTAAATTACTTTGGGGGTTCTCAACCTTTCCTAAGTGTGACATCAATGTCTCCAATCTTTAGTTTGTGCCTTCCCATGTCCCCAACCTTCAACATTGTGCACACGGTGTCCAACTTGATGGAAAACATCTAAATAGACGATAAAAGGCCACATGATAAGCACGTGATAAATGTATGAAGGGTATATGGTCCAAAAACAATGTCCCTTCACTTTCAATACTACTATGTCATGACTTGTTACTTTAAAACTAGTATTTCAATACATGTGCCTACCCCATGAATTTTTACCGTCTATTTAGATTTTTTTGTTGGTTGGGACTCTGTCTGCACAATGTTAAAAGGTTGGGAACACATGGTGGCACAAACTAAAGGTTGGTGAAATAGATGTCACACTTAGAAAAGGCTGGATGCTGGAGGAAATTATCCTTTCATTCTTGGACTAATTTACTTTAATTCCAGCCCACTTTACTACTTAATGCTAAGCTGCTATCTGGTGATACACGGCCACCGAATGCAAAGTAATAGTGAGCGCTGTTCAATCGGTGACACATTGACAGCAAAAGATGCCAAACAAAGCTGTGCTGGGGTCTTCAATGTTTGTGCCCACCCCCAATACAAAAAGGTGGTCCAAAGCTGTCAAACGGTAGAAATTATTTAATGTCGATTTAATCCTCGAGTGAAGCCAGCACACTGAAATAGTGAAATTCAAGCTTGAGCTTAATGGTCAGGATAATTCAGATTTTATTCTAGTATAGGGACGCGGGACAACACTCAACAAATAATTTCGGCAAGAGGGGTTCTACTAACCAATGTGGATGCAATTTTCAGGTGCAAGGGATTGTTTAAAAATCTATAAGACCATGTAAAAAGATCGAGGCTAGGTCGAAAGACCATGTAAGTGGGCTGAGGTACAGTCGTAAGATAAGGGACCGAGGCAAAGTATTTAATTTGGTATGATTAAAAGATCCTACTGGTGAGATGGGTTTCCATTCTGTATAAAGAAGGCTGTAACAAATTCCACCAGCTGAAAAAATCAACATAAATGTTGAGGTGTACTTGTCTTTTAGACTGTTCACGTGGTCCCTGAATATTCACAAGATGCCTGCTAAGGGGAAAAAAAAATCTGATAGCGTAATTTTAGGGTTTTGTGGTTCTGGGGGGAAGGAAAGATATTCCAAATGGAAAAATGCTACTTTGCCCGAAAATGTTTGACACTCGGGGCGATCGACCTTCACAAAGTGTACAGGTCCCACATGAATTAAATAATGTCCGACCCTCGAGGTGAGTGTTCGGTCATTGTCTATGTCAACCATTATGTTCCCCTAACTTGATCCATCTCGCTCGTTGCTCTTTCACACTATGACTACTATTGGAACTTACATGCATGTCACGCATATGCGGATTGGCATCTTAGATATTTTGTTCCGTTTCGGCAAGTGGACAGAATGAAGTGGAAGAGCAAAGATTTTTCGCCCTTTTTAGGTGGACGAAATCAAATAAAACAAATTTCAACGTCAAACAGTGAGGTCGAGAGGTCACGTCTATTTGTAAATCGAAAATAGTACAAGCCCAAGGGCAATGAGTACATATTGCCATATGTAAATGGACATTTTGAAACGACGGGATTGATGTAATCATCACTTTAAAAGGTTTGTTGGGTTAAATATAAATTTCTCACCTACTTATCCCAAAGTAATTAATTGGATATCCAGTGCAAGTGGTGTTAGAACACTAGTAGTATAAGTGGCAATACTTGATAGATTTAATTAAATAAAATACACGATCTCATATTTTAAGTAAATTTATTATTTAATATCATATAGTTGTCACCTGATATTTGCTATCGGTGATATTGAGCTCTTGTTTGAGTCACATTATTGTAAAAATGAGAATGAAAAATATAGTCGTTAGAGACTTTACACAAGAGATAAAAAGTCAAATATGATGGTTTGATGTAATGGATAACGGTCATATTTTTCATTTTAATGAAGAAATATGGGGTTCAAACATGCCTTAATAATATTACTTATTTCAAAAAACGTCTCTCAATCTTTATGTCTCATTAACTTTCTTCTTTTCCATTGAGTTGAAGGTTGCTCAACGCCTACATGCCATAAATACCAGCATTTAAAGCCAGAAAGCAGTGGGCTTCGTGTATTCTTAAAGATAGCAAAACCGCCTTACAGCTTTGGTTCATATTTATGAAGAATTATTCTATACGGACAAAACCACGTTGACAGACTCCAGCCAATAGGAAGTCCGTGTAGCATCACTCATTTAAAAATGCTATGCGGGTCTCATTTGAAATAACGATCAATTGTCATTTAATTGACATCTAAACCTAGTATTACTAGTGTTAAGCATGAGTTTAGATTGCAATTAATTGACGGATAATCTTAAATGAAACCTATCAATTAATTTCTCTTAGTCGCCATCTAAATGGGTGCTTAAACCAATTGTGCTCTATAGCATTACTCGATAAACAAAATGTTATGCAACACAAATGGTGTTATGCACCGATCTAAGTAGCATACATGTTGAGAAGTGATTATAATTTAATCATTACTGGTCGGAGACAAATTTTATCTACATATTTTGTCCCCGTTTGGTGGTGATTAAATCAGATATTTAGTGGACTTGATAAAAATTGATGAAATATGTGGTTAAAAAGTTGTGACTTCCATAAAATTTGTGTTTAAAATTAATTGTTGACTTTAATTTAAATTTAAATTTAAATTTAAATTTTCATTTTCATCAAACAACGACTTTGTATGACTACAACTACTACTTATTATCTACATATTTTATGACTATAACTTATAGTTACTTAAATTTTAAATAATAATTTATATAACATGCACTCATATGACCTTCAATTAATTTCACATGGGGGTCCGGCCCACACGGGACCTCATGTAATAAAAAATGGCTAAAAAATATTACCGACCACATCCATTGTGAAATATCTATAGAATGTTTGTGAATGCTAAGCCTATGCTCCCAGCACAGTCTTACTAATAATTATGTGCAGTGATTGAACAATGAATTAGTTGATTCACAGCAAGGTGTGCAAATATTTGCCTTGTGACTTTACATCTACGTATGGCAATCTTTGGACACCTAACTTTAGTAAAACTGCGAGTTTGGATTAGATTGATAATTGCACATTGTGCGTTGCTGTTGTTGAAACAACAACATTCCATTCCATAATCTAAAATATATTAAATATCACGTCAAGTTGAAATGATTTTTTTGACGATTCTAGTCCTACTATAATTCAATTATTTCAATAATATCTTACTTTTAGTTTTTAAATATGTATTTAATTTATTTAACCATTTAGTTCCCATTAATGTACATGTACTTCACCTATGTTCTTTCATCAATGTATGAATTTCCTATTATGAATTCTCAATTAATTAACATCCATATTCATTTGGACATTACCCGATAACATTAGAAGGAAAGAAATACTTCCAGCAGTAACAAAGAGACATTAGGCGAGGTATCTTTCAAAGCTCAAGAAACAAAGTGCGGAATCTATGGTGGTAAGGGACATAATCATAGGATATGCAAGCAACCCTTGCCGATGAAACAATCTGTTAAGTATCTCGTGACAAAATGAAAGTACAACCTAAATGATACTAACGAGACCTAGATGAAGAATGTAACATGAAACACATGCGAGTCGATTTATTGCGTCATTTCATTGGACAGTATCAATATAGTTGTCAATCGAGCAGGTACAATCTGTATCATTTTCTTGATCAATAGGATAATCTTGATTTCATTCAACAATTGCATACTTAATTATACATTTATTGATATCTCCATGAGAAAGGGAGATGCATTCTTTCCATTTCTGTCGAACATATATTTGATACACATAAAAACACCATGTTTTACAATTCGTACTTACTAAGTAGTATTGGCATACAGTCCATACACAAAAGAGATGCAGAAGCCTCGACCAAATTTCAGCATCCGAATCTGTGAGCAGCACGAAGATGGAGGCCCCCATCAATCTGCAGTGTTAGCATTGTTCTGTAATTCACAGCTTTCTTTTCATCATTCAACTTAAACGAGAAAACACCAAGCAGCACAGCAGCAAATATTTTCATCTGCCTGTAAGCAAACTCTTTTCCGAGACAGATTCTTGGTCCTGCCTGCATACACAATTTACATTCACTACACGAGTATGATGTTCCACTCTTTAAGGAAGCAAACAAAGAATAAAATTATATTCATGCTTGCTCGAAAAAGAATAAATTTGGCGACAATGTAAAAGAAGAGAGAGATGAAATTTATCACTGGATATGCCACCACAATAGATAGTGATTGTGAACCTTTTTTTGGTAATTCCTGCAAAAAAAAAAAAGAAAAAGAAAAAAAAGTACGAGGCTTTTGGCAATGTCTTCTTCTTGTCTGTTGTTATTTGGGGATTTTTATTTTTAAATTCTCTATTAGAACTTCATGTTAGCATAATTTGTGTAGAACATTGTGTGCTCATCCCAGTAGATGTGAGAAGACAGAGGATGTCGGAGGTGATTGTAGGAGACTAAATTTTAGTTACATAATGTGTGTTATCTCTAACTGTTTAAGCTTTTATACGGGATAGTTCAATATAATATTACTGCAAGCACAAGTCCTGAATTTAAGTCTCTCTGTACACCTATTTATTAGAAATGTATACGTGTAGGAATTTGATAAGAAAAAAGAGTCTGGCCTATATATGAGATAGCGTCTTGAAGACAAAATTGAAATAAATGAACGTGTTTCTTGAAGGAACAGAGTACAAGAAACTTATTTCTTTTAAGCAAAACCACATTGTGGTATTTAATTATAATAACAAAAATAACAAAACCTACTTAGCTTACTTGGAAGGCTGTGAACTTAAAAGAGCTTTCTTGCTGGAAGACACCGTTTTCATCTAACCATCTCTGGGGCCGGAACTCCTCTGCATCCTCGCCCCATAAAGATTTCATCCTTCCCATTGCCCATGGTTGGTACGCAATCAGGTTTCCTTTCTTCACACTGAATCCATCCGGTAAAGTATCATCTGAAAAACACATCTTTCCATCCTGGTACATCGAATATTTAAATTATCAAACAAGAACAAGAATGAAAGCTAAGTAGTATGAGAAGCGTCAAATTTGTAAATGAGATCAAACATGTATATACATGTCAAGCTGGATTCAAATTATTTATTACCTCCGGGACCACAGGATAAAGTCTGAGAGTTTCCGTTATGGCTGCATGGAGAAACTGCATTTTGTCCAATGCTTCTTCAGTAATAATGTTTGCCATTTCATCAATGCTCGTATTCTTCTGAAGTTTTGCAGCTTCCCTCACTTCTTTTGCAATCTTTTCTTGTATGAGAGGATGTTTGCACATCATGTAAAAGAACCAGGAAAGAGTGCTTGCTGTTGTATCCTTCCCAGCTATTATAAAACTTAGTATTATGTCTTTCAAGTACTTTGGATCTGTTTCATTCATATCCAGAAATCTTGACAAAATATCTCCTTTATTCAGCTGTCATTAGAAACACCCAGAAATCAGTTTGTTATTGATTAAGCCCAATTCCAATTATGAGAACAAATATAAACAAAACGAATCAGAAATATGAGAAGCCCATAGATAGTAGTTTGCCCTCAATGTGAGTGTTACGACCATATGCCATTCCAGGTTTTCACTATAATGAACAAAGATGTGTAAAAAAAAACCCTATGGCTCTTTTGTGACCCAAAAACAACAATAGGCTCCACTGTCCGACAAATCCATTAGAATGTTATGGAGTTTAACTCACTGACAAGTGATCGCTTGGCTTGTGCACTTGTTCGATCTTGTTACGGATGACTTTGTAAACGAATTCATTAACTATCTTCATACAACTCTTCAATTTAGCCTCTGATCCAATGTTAAAGAACTGTTTGATTGGCCAGGATATATCAACATAACGGTAAGCGGTCAATTCACTTGCTTCATCAAAAGCCTTGGAAAATTGAGTCCCTTCCTCGTTTGTTCCACGCATACTGTCTAAATCGACGCCAAGTACAACCTTGAAAACTGAGTCCAAAGTGGATTTCATGAATAAATCCTGTGAATTTAGAGAAATCATTAGTACATTATCTGATGAAAGGATCCTGATATAGTTTTATGATGGTATATGGGGCTACTTGAATTTCTATGATCTGATTTGAGGCTATAGCTTCAGAAACTATCCCAGCAAGTTTTGCTGCATTGGTTTTGAAGACACCACTGCTAAAATCCCTCAGGTTTCGGGTTGAGAATTCGTAACTTGACATTTTCCTCTGGTGTTTCCACCTTTCTCCATCAACTGTGAAGATCCCGTCACCCAGAAGATCTTTCAAGATGTTATGGTGGTACCAGCCCTGCAAAAATTGATTCTGTATTAGAAATCGAAAACCTTAACATTCAACCTCAGGATTATGCTCATATAACACGATCCTTGAAGCAATTCCCTAATCCCGACTTATCAGAGTGACAGCCGTAATAGAATAATCAGAAAAGAAGCAAAGGGGACACTCAGATTTATAGTCATCCACCCTCGATGTGCGCACTTCGGCCTCTCACACATACACGCAAAAGAAAGGGCCTCCATACTTCATAGAGTAGGAACATTAGACCAAAACAAATAATTCGCAGTCAAGGGGCTTCCATAAAGTACAACAACCCGAGTTTCACGATGCAATACAACTAATGAGACTTGTATCTTATTATATAAACAGACCCTTTGTGGTCTCATGAAATTACCATTTGCTTGTTTGCAAACACAAGCTAAAGGTGAGTTAATTATATCAAATTCATTCCTTTATTTTGTTTGGACAAATGGATTATACTCAATTCTGCTAGATTATCGACAAACCAAATCATGTATTGATCCTCTCAAGCTTGAAGACTGAAAGAAACAAATAAGCTAAAAGACATACACATTGGGGAATTGGAAGCCAAAATAAGGGGAGAAGCCAAAAGGGTCATCAAGTTAACTTACTTTCTTTTACACTGGTCATCATAACCAAGATGGAAATAAGCCAAAAGAGTTTGAATTCCGGGAATTAACCGGCGTTTTCGTATTCAAGCAACGTGCAATATTGAGCTTAACATTAGATAATAGATAGAGAGTGAGAAAGGTAGTAGTACCTTGCCATAGTTTGCAAAATTTGTTTTGAGTACATATTCAACAACTGCAGGGTCTGCAGTGTAGACTTCACTGTTGTTAAGGTAAAGCAGTCTGAAAGTCATATTTTTTTGCGTCAATTCAGTCATGTAATCGTGCAACCTGCGGAAATTAAGCAGCTGATGCAACACTGTTCCAGCAATTGGATGGTATTTTTTCTTCTCCATCTTTGATGATCCTAAGATTTTCTTGACGGCACATATTGCCAGAATTACAGCAAAAATTGAGATCAACAAGGGGTTACTCAGGGTGGTCAAGTCCATGGCACTCCTCTCTGTGTGGATTGTAGTGATAGTTTCATGGATATATATTAAAGTCAACTGTACAGTAGTTGGAGAGGAAAAACTGCGTGCGATTGACTCACAAAGACCACTGGGTGCTCAATGGATTTCCTTGTTCCTTCAATCTTTTCCCCAACCGCAGTAAAGAAATTGCATTTTTGGTCCTTAACATAAAGTCCTTATAAGTTTGGTGCCTAATTTTTAAGGAGAAACATTTTGCCATTCAAGCTTTTTTTAACACTAGTTTGCGTCTTGTGCGTTGCACGAATTTTGTATTTATTTTGATTTTATTAGCGTAAAATTTATATATTGTACAAAAAGTATTTGAAAAGAAGAAGTGTTTGTTTGATTCTCATCTTTTGATCGACTGTATATTTTATGTCACGATAATTTATTTTTATTTTTATAAATAAGTATAATGAATGTTGTGATTGTATATATGTCAACGATAATTTATTTTTAATTATTATTGTATTTTTTTGTTTAATGTAGATGAAGATATTTTTTTTATCTGATATTGCAAATAAGTTGTAAATTGAATTTTGCAAAATATTTTTTTTAGCAACTTCAATTTGAGAGGCTATACTTGTAGTTCAAAAATAACTCATGCAGTTGTAAATTGAAAGAGAATATCCACATACACAAACATTTAAATAACAAACTCAGGTTCGCACGTAAAATAACTTGAAATGACACTTATTGGATGACCAACTCCCTTGTTGGTGTAAGAATTAGAACCCTAACAGCAGACTTATTTTTCGGACGATACAACAGTCACTCCAAGGCTTGTAGGGCAAAAGAATTAAAAAAAAAATTTAATAAATTTTATTTGAAAGAGAAAAGAATTAAAAATAAATTTAAATAAATTGATAAAAAAAATAATTATTTATAAAGTAAAATTTTCAGTTTTAATTAAATAATATTTATATATTCTTTATTTAACTTTCATAACTTTATTTTATTTTTTATTTCTAAATAATTTTAAACGAATTTTTTTACTTATATAAGTAATTTTTACATATATTAGAAATATTTTTTGTTAATATGTTTATTTTTAAATTTTTTTTTACTAAAAGTGATTTTTTTTTTTTTTTACTTATAAAAGTGGTCAGCACGGAGTAAGGCGGGGAGGTATGGAAAGTTGCGTGTTACATAGATTCACATTGCCTTTCTTACATTATATATATAATATAATAATATAAGTAAATGAGTTAATTTGAAAAGGCGTGGCCATAGCGTATGAAAATGGAGAACGGAAAAGTAAAAAAAAAAAAATTTGAATAATCCTCCATGCACAGAGACCACACTATATATAATTTTTTTAAATTTTTTTAACCTACAAATAACTTTTTCGTTAAAACTGAAAAATTAAGTTTTATTTGGAAGAGAAAAGAATTAAAAAGAAAAAAAGAATTGATTTTTTTTTAAAAAAAATGACTTATACGCATTTGTTAACACATACGTTTAATCTCCGTTTAACTATTTTCGATATTTATTTAGATTATTCGATATTCTACGATATAGTTCTCAAAATGAGTTTCGAGATAATGTAAAACATTTATCAATTTGACTATCGTACAATCGTCGATAAATTTTTAAAGTTAGCTTGTTATCGAAAATTTCGAAATATAATTTGAAAATGCCTACTTTGACGTCCCATAACATTTGCTACGATTGACCATTTCACGCACCGTTAACGACGTGCAATACTATGCTGTGAGTACTTCAAAACGATATTAAGAATGTAATATTTCGATTTCGTTTGATATCCCGTAATGAGCCTGAAAATGAACAAAAAAAATTCATTTCTCTCTCTGCATGGATGAGACCATGGGTCTCCTTGCACGGAGTCCTCTTTTTTTTTCCTTTTTTAAATAAAAGCTAATACATCTTTATACTATATAAACTAACTACAATGATATATATATATATATATTTTTTATTTTTTTTTTTTTATTTTTTAATTTTTTTACAATTTGAAGAAA
>NC_036247.1:27164456-27166091 GCF_002742605.1 Olea europaea var. sylvestris
TATCATACAATCGTCGATAAATTTTTAAAGTTAGCTTGTTATAGAAAATTTCGAAATATAATTTGAAAATGCCTACTTTGACATTCCATAACATTTACTACGATTGACCGTTTTACGCACCGTTAACGACGTGCAATACTATGCCGCGAGTACTTGATAGCGATATTAAAAATGTAATATTTCAACTTCATTTGATATTCCGTAATGAGCCTGAAAATGAACAAAAAAAACATAAGTAAAAAAAAGAAAAAAAAATTATTTCTCTCTCCGTTGGGCCTCCATGCACGGAGCCCTTCCTAATTTTTTTTGTTTGTTTCTTTCTCTGTCTCCGTGCACGAAGAGATTACTTTATTTTTTTGACTGTGTAGTTTTACGTTATAATTTTTTTTTTCAATTTAAAATTCTCTTTAATTATTTTCTCTTCAAATTTTTTATTTATAAGTAATATGTTGTAAAAAAATTTCTGTCGCATATTATCTCTATCTTTTTTTTTTTTTTTGTTATAAAAGTGATTTTTTTCTTATATCCCTATTATATATATCTATATCGGAGTGAGGGAGGAATGAAAATTGTGTTGCAGTAAATTTGAAGATAGTGTATAATAAAATAAAATATATATCAAGCAAACGACGTCGTTTTTTGCCCCCAATTGAAAAAAAAACAAAACAAAAATGCTACAATAAAGATGGATCAAGACACTGTTACTTTTAACAGTGTCCTCACATTCCTCTTTTTATATAGTAGGGATTATTGACTATTGGTATTAGTGGTTAAGTTTTCTTTATATGCAAAGCATTTGAGGGTAATAGCAAATAGAAAAATAAAATAAAATAACATATGTATGTTCTTCTCCACTTTATCCCCAACACCGTCCCCTAATCCTTTTTCCAACCATTCCAACCCCTACCATTGCATCGCATGCACCCCAATCCATTTTTCCAGCCCCTGACACTTGTTCCCTTAGCCTTCCAATCTGTGTCTTTTTCTATTTATTTCACTATTTTCGTATTTTAGTTCTGTTTCTTCAATTTGAATTGAGGGTAAATCGTCTTTAAAAAAAAAAAAAATTAAAAATTTGAGGCACTTTCTAGAAGGACTACATGACAATTTATAGAATTTTTTGAGTGATTTTCATATATGGGATTTATTGTGCAATTATAATCAAAGATCGAGGAAAAAATTATTTCTTCTTTAAAGAATAGAGACCAATTTGCTACCTTAATAATAAATTTGAGAGAAGTGATTCAATTATCCCATTAGACCATCTCAAACATTAAACATTTTAACGAGCATCTAAAGGAATTTGGATAAAGATGTTTGTACCCATGGGGGTGTACCGAACAGTTTACACCCCCTCATAAACATGCGGACCCCATGTGTAATTTAATAATTCGAATTGAAGTCCCATCAAAATGATGTGAGTAATAGGTAAACGGTTAGGTAAATGATTATGTACGTGTAGTACGGTCCAAAGAATTTTATAAATAAAG
Source organism: Olea europaea var. sylvestris (assembly GCF_002742605.1). Classification (NCBI taxonomy): domain Eukaryota; kingdom Viridiplantae; phylum Streptophyta; class Magnoliopsida; order Lamiales; family Oleaceae; genus Olea; species Olea europaea. The sequence goes on from NC_036247.1 coordinate 27,165,947, forward strand.
AGTCAATTTTTTGCATAACTCAAATTTCGCTCTCTATATCCATTCATTATTTTGCTTTGTTTCACAATCAATTATTATTCATTATTTTCCCTCTTTTTGGATTTTATTACTTCTCCTTCTTCTTCTTCTTTTTTTTTTTTTTTTT
>NC_036247.1:27166345-27230838 GCF_002742605.1 Olea europaea var. sylvestris
TAACTTGTATTAACAGTTAATAAGAGCTAGTTAAAAAATAAAAAATAAAAAAAATTACTTAATTAAAATGGGGAACTTATATAACATGTTTACAAATAAAAAGTCGCCTAAAGTAAAGTTCTACTTATTTCTAAACTTAGTTTAAACATATGGCTTAAACTAAGACTTGAAGTACCACTAGAAATAAAATATTTTCACTGCAAATCTTTATTTTCACTGCAAATCTTTATTTTCACTTATCTAAACAAAGGGACCCGCCAAGTTGTGAGAAACAAGCACCTGGATATCATTCTCATGTCATGTGTGAACAAGAAATAAAATCTTCGAAAAAGAGTTCCTAAAAATCTTGAATTTGTTATAATAACTAGAATAATATGAATTTTATTTATTATAGCAAGAATGTAAACAAACAGAGAATGAAAACTGCAGAATTAAATTATTCATTGAGAATACTGTAAATCTGCAACTTGAAGCTTGTGTGTAAACAATTTTCTTAAAACAGATTCACCTCCTCACCATAAGCACTTGAAATTTAGTTTGGACGTCTGTCTCCCTCTATCTAAAGACTTTTCATCGGTTTCCGCTAGGGTGACATCCCTTTCACTTCCCAGGATACAATGAAAGAAGTGGTAAAATTTGAGCACTTCAATTTTTAGTTCGACGAAATGAATTTGTGTCAAAACAGCACCACCAAGATTTAGACTAAAATGAAAATTTTTATAAGAACTAGAACTAAAAATTAAGCAGAGATTTGGATTTGAAATTTATGCAAAAGAGTGTAATTTTCTGGTGTTGAATGGTGGAAAACGAGCTCAGTTATAAATTTGGCCCCCATGAATGGTGAGAAATTTGTCCATTAACTCAATATTATAAATGTAGACACTCGTAAGGGGCAAATTTTTGCTCCATTCGGTCCATTCGTGTACTCAAGTGACGTCCACACACAAGGTGTAATGTACAATTTTGGTCCTTGATTTGCACTCCAATGCGTGCGCACGTGAAAAGAGTATCTATACTACACATGATTACATCTTTCCCGAACTCCTGGAGAAACTTGTGGATACCTGCATGTGTTGACCAAGGCTTTTGGTAACATTTCCCACAAACGACGCCAATGGTGCTACCAAAAATTTGTACCTGCTGATTCCTGAGCTTGAGGACAAAAGAACACTTGAATATAATCTTCGGTACCTGAAACAAGGGCGACGAGGTCACGCGAATATAATCTTCGATACCTGAAACAAAGGCAACGAGGTGTGACATCCTCGCTCCTTCGATGCTTAAGTTTGCGAGAGGGAAAAATATGAGAGTAAGGCTATAAATTGAATGTAAAAGCGTACCTAAATAATAATCCAAGGCTATGTATTTATAGAGTTAGTAGTACACTCCTAGTAGAATTAAGTAGTGCATTCCTAGTAGAATAAGTAATTGAACATCCTTATCTGATTAAAGAGTTGTGAAGTGTTTGGGAGTCTTTCCATAGCTAGAAGTTGTAATTTGATTGGAGTTGTGAGATAGTGTTTGGATGAGTATAAAACGCTGAAAGTGGAGTCATACTAGATTAACATCAATGGTTTTGTTAACGAATCTGAATCACTTCCTCGGGGTTATAAACACCACCTTGAGGAGCCTCAACCCCGACGATCGAAGACCCATAGGTTAAAATATCTCGAGCTCACTCGTCGAAGAGTGATTTTCGATGATACCAAAATTGGAATCATCCTGAAAGAAAAGAGAGAAAAATTATAGTGAGGGACACGATGTGTCCAAGGGCTTCAAACCCAAGCTCAAGCTCACTCATACAAGCCCGAGTGTCAAGGACCGCAACTTTACTTAGCCCCTTGACACTATCGCAGCCGCAATTTGCCCAACTTCGGCCGCACATTGTAAATATTACTTCAAGTTTGAGTTGTAATTTTCTTTTCATTGTAATAGTTATTTCAGTTGTAAAATAGCTCTGATATTGGTAAAAGATTAGTATGATTCCTTGTCTTTTAAACGTCTACTTCCGTCACTTGGGTTTTTGTTCAGAATGCTATTATAAGGGGTATTAGTCATTCAAAAATCTTTCAAGCTCACTGGTGTCTGCCCCCTGCACCAACATTTGTAATTTTCTGCTTTTATCAATTGTAATGTTCAGTTTTCATCAATCAATGTTCAATTTACTTTCAATGTATTCAAATTCTCTATTATAAGCTTTCTACAAAATTTTCTTTCGTCCCGACGCGATCGAGAAAAGGAGGACGGTAGTCTAGCGGAGCAGACTATTGTCGCACGGTGTCCCTTTCTGTGCCAAGAAGAAAGGCACCCCGTGAAACCGAGGATGCTATAACCCATGGAAAGAGTGACTTCGAGCCCGACCACATAAACTCGATGATGCTTTAGCTCTAGGAGAGTGCTCGAAGTTATCATGACCTCGAGCATGAGGTCGTGGATGGTCGGGCCGTACAAAAATTGTACACAACACACCCATGATCATCGAATTCCAAGAAACAACGTCCTTATTTGACAGTTCATCGAACACCCTCCTCGCATCCTCCAAAATCCTACACTCCGAATACACATTTATCAAAGCATTTTGCACATAGACATCACTTTCATACCCAAACTTCATCGTGTGAGAATGAATGCTCCCACCCATTAAGCCATCAACCCACTTTGCACATTCCTTTAACACAAAATAAATTGTTATACTGTCAGGAGTCGGGTTATTACACAACAATTCTTCATACAAAAAATCAAGGACAAAAACGAAAAGAGGTCTTTATCGTCGACTTTGCTCTTATCATGACACTGAAAACAAAAAGACTTGGCTCAGCAATGCGTCTGAATAATTTGTTTGCTTACCGGAGAATTTTTTATGATTCATTGACTGCACAGTGGATGACGAGGAAGCGAGAGATGAGAACATAATAATAATTTGATTTTGAATTTTGATTATAAATTTGGGGTTGTAATAATGTGTTTACGTGGGGATGGATTTGTTTAAGCTCCATGATGTTTTTTCACGTGTGTCCTTCAAATTTAGCCGCATGGATTCGATCATTCTTGGTTAGAAATGGTTTATTGGGAGTTCTTTGATATTACTGGTCTTACTTCTGGGTCTGTGTTGATACACTAAAAGTGCAACCCAAATCAAATAGCCCAAAGAGTGAAGCCCAATTGGGAATCCAGGATAAGGTCCAAACATGATTATTGATGAATGCGGTGGAAGCCCACGAACACGGTAACATTATCGCCCAAACTTGCAAGACGCCCAGAATTTGAGCGAATAGCATACTTACGGTCGCCCAGAGCGATGACTACGTTTTCGCTCAAACCTTCAAATCGCCCATGATCTTAGCAAACATAAAACATTATAATTATCCAAAATAGCAGTTGTTGAAGTAGTTATTGAGTGATCTTATCACATCCCACGATTCAAGGAGCCCAGTTGAAGGCGATTGAGCGACAAAGAGTAATGGCAACAGTTAGAGATGGCAGTTTCACGATAAATTAGCCATCATAAAGAAAGTGGATAGTTATACAGCAATCAAGCAGTTTCCAAACGGTTTACCATGAAGAAATAATCAAGGAAATATAAAAGGAAGAGAAGACATAGAGAAAAGAACCCAGAATCAAACACTCTCAAATAGAGAATATGAAATTTTGATTTCTTAGTTTAAATTTAAACATTTCTTTTAGTACTCTTGTGCTTGCGCCTCTTGGAGGCATTCTGTTTAAGTTCCAATTGTAAATCATCGTCAATAAAACACCCCTTTTTGGGACTTTGTCTCAAGACGTATGTTCCTTACACAATCGTCTGATCCTTTTTTTAATTGTTAGCGACTACCCGCGCGAAACAATTTGGCACGCCCAATGGGACCTTTGTGTTTGGTGTTGAAAATACAAAAGGTGAAACAATATGCCTCACAAATCTGATAAGGAAGCAGCAAGTCAGGGAGGAGTCCAATTTGTGATCAAACGATATGAGGAGCAGCAAAGCTCTCCATAAACAGAGGGACAGAGTCAGAGCAGTCACAGTCGTTACGAACTACTGACAGAGTTGAGTCATCGAACCATGCGTGCATTGCTTGGAGAACTCACACAGGATGTCATTGAACAGGTAAATCTACGAAATGTTCATAATATGGAAAGATTTACCCCAGAATGGGAATGCACATTATGACAACATGGCCAAACAACTGAATACATTAAATGAAATAAAGAATAATTTAGTAGGCCAAATTTGTCAGCCAGTTGTGTCTATTGCAAATCACTTTCAAACTAGGATAGTCGTGGGACATAATTTCCCAGTCCTAAGTCCAAATCAGGGGATAGAACCACCTTTCGGTCCATCTACTTCAAACCAGGGGGATGGTGTAAGGCCAAATCAGAATAGTGGTAATGGTACATCTAACTTGGGGGGTAACCTAAATATAAGAGACAATGTCATAAACAATGGACAGAACACCCCACGTGTCAATGATGGAATAAATATTCTGGCTAATGGCAAAAATGGCCCAAATCATGGCAACTTTGTTGCCAACCAAGGACCAAACATCAGGCCTCAGGCAAATCAACTGACCAACCAACCTATAGGAATTTCATATGACCTCAACGTCATGTTGAGAAACCAAATTATGAAAATAGTACAGGATCAAATGGCTTTTGGGGTACGTCCTGTCATTAGACCGACTTACACAAAACCATACCCTGATTGGGTAGACCAAGCATATCCATGGTCTAGAGGGTATAAAGTGCCAGAATTCTTATTATTTACCAGTTTAGGAGAGGTGTCTACTCTATAACACATAGGGCGATTCACACTGCAAAGTGGTGAAGTAACCGACTACCATAAAATGAGGTTGTTCCCTAGTTCATTAACAGGAGTAGCCTTCTCTTGGTTCATTAATTTGCCAGCGAACTCTGTTCAAACATGGCAACAATTGGAACAATTGTTCCACGCTCAGTTTTATATGACTGAGTCTGAAGTTACTTTGGCTGATTTGGCGAATTTACGTCAAATGCCAAATGAATGGGCAGAATGTTTCCCTCAAAGATTCAAGACAGCAAGAAGTAAATATTTTGTAACTTTACCCGAAAAGGAGTTTGTCAAAATCGCTCAAAGTTGTTTAAGCTTTGATTTGAAAAAGAAATTCCAAGACAGGGAGTTTCTTGATCTTTTTCAATTGAGCGCAAACGTGATTATGTATGAACGATTAATAAGAGAAGAAGAGCAAACGAAAAATTCTAGCAAGGAGACTTATTATAGAGACCCAAACTTTGATGTTCATACCATTAATGACGAATATTAGGATCAAACTGAAATGTGTTTGGCCGAATTAATCAAAGGAGACGCATATACTTGTCCTATAATGGCTAAACCAAGATCATCGAGCAAGGACGAGCCTATAAAAGATGAAAACAAAAATGCTAGAACATATTTGTTTGATGTGACCAAAGTTGACCTTATATTTGATAAACTATATAAGGATAAGCAGATAAAATTGAGCGATAAACATAAGTTGCCAAGTTCTGAACAAATCAAGGGTAAAAAATATTGTAAGTGGCATAATGCATGGTCGCGTTTGACTAACAACTATTTGGTTTTTCGCCATGTGTTACAGGACGCCATTGAATCAGGACGAATTACGTTCGAAGATAAAAAGAAGATGACAGTGGATGAAAACCCTTTTCCACAGCCACTTGGGGTGAACATGGTGACGACTGGTTTCAAAAACAAGTTGTCAAAATTCAAGTTGGTTATAAATGATGGAGAAGAAGACCCTGGGCCACACCCCAGTGTCTTTGAACGTATCAAAGGGAAGGAGCCTAAAAAGCATGAAGACGTCCTATGCGCAAGATGTAAAAGAGAAGCGAGTGCAAATACAGAGAAACCAAGGATATGGCAGTATCACCATCGCCCTAGTTTTTTCCCAAACGCTCAGTCTGGTAGAAGGCGAGGTACATCATTCAATAGGGGACCGCCTTTTGAGAGGCAGTTCAGGACAATAAATAATGGGAGAACATTCAGGCCGCAACCTCGCCAACCAAATGTATGACATTCATTCCAGTATAATGCAGGAAGGGTGATACCCTTCAACGAGATGACTAGAACCCAACAAAGGCGTTTTCAACGAAATTATAGATGAATGATGAGGCAACAATAGGGAGTGCCACGTCCTAAGGCGCCTAAATTACTCGAAGTGGCCAATCAAAATATTCTTGAAGACAGTGAAGAGACTGGTACAGGTGAATCGATGGAAGAATTGTCAGAGAGTTCTTCTGGGAGATCGAAGTTTGAACGAGATAGAAGGGATGGAGAAGATCTAGATCAACCCCTTACTATTCAGTTTGGTACGTTACCTCCTATCATGGCTAATAACCATTTACTAACCAATGAGTTCAAGAACAAAGAGAAGGAAGAAGAAGAGAGGAAGGATAACGAGGAAGAGGCATGTGTGATGGAATGTGAAGAAGGCCAAACTTCTAGAGGGGCTTATAATGGTGAAGATGATGATGGTATGACAGACATCGAAGAGGAAATTGATCTGGAAGCAGAAAGAAGAAAGAGAGGAGTATCGCACAATACTCTGTTGAAGCAACTATATCGAGAGGGAGTTCGTGAAGTGGACTTGTTGGGGGAACCGTCTGAGCGTTCTTTCGATTATTATGTGCTGTACGGGATGCCCAAGAGGAAAAAGAGAGTACCTTGCTCTAAAAAGTATGGATCACCTCCAAGAATAATGCCTCCTTCCACAGGTTGGGTAACCGAAGAGGAAGAATTAGAAAACAATAACAAGGAAATTCAGGAAGCGGAAGCTCAGTGCGACATACTGCACGTTGACTTATCACAAAAGGATAATTCAACAAAAGACAAGTAGGAAGTGGAAATAGATGCTATCGAAAATGTTATTTTTAAGAGACCAGCCATGAAGTTAACTAAACACTTGAGACCATTGTACGTTAAGGTTTTAGTAAACGGTATACCTATGGCGAAAGTATTTATCGATAATGGAGTAGCTATAAACACCATTCCGTCTAGGATGATAGGAAGTTTGCAAAGACAGAAAATGATGTGATTCCAACAGAAGTCATCCTTACGAGTTTCAATGGAGGAGCAACTTCAGCTAAAGGGGTTATGTCATTGGACATAACTGTAGGGACAGCTACTAGGACCACAGTCTTCTTCGTAATAGATGGTCCTACTAGTTACAATGTGTTATTAGGAAGGGATTGGATATACGAAAGTCGCTGCATACCTTCATCGCTCCATCAATGCCTGGTTTTCTGGAATGACACGGGTGAAGTAGAAGTGGTACAGGCAGATCGTAGACCTTTTGTCGCAGAAGCAAACTCAGTGGAAAGATTCATGTACGAAGGAAATTACGGACCTGTCAGAGTGGTCCAAGATGGAGAAGAAATTCAAATTGTTGCACAGAACGAAGAACCATTTTCGGTAGATGCACTCACTGAAATGTTCAGTCAAATGAAGCCAAACATAGTGGCCCCGGAAGAGCCAGTAATTGGCAAAAAAGTAATCAATGAGTTTTAAATGAGTTGTAAGCAACAAAGGTGAATGGCCGATGTTCAGGCCTTCAGAGCCAAATTAATGGCTTTCAATACAGAATGTAAAGACAAGACGAAAGAAGAAGCAACCTTGAAAGCATTGGAAGACAAATTGACAGTGTTCGAGTTGGAACAAAGTATTGACCGAGAAGTCAAGAAGGTGGATTGTTTAGAAGAAGAAGTGCCTATAAGGGAATTGAACGATGAAGTAATGAGGATCACCAAACTTGGATGCGCTCAAGCACAAGACCCTCTGATTAAAGTGAATATTGACAATGAAGGGGAAAATCGCCCAACATTCGTCAGTCAGATGCTCGATCAAGAGGTTAGTGATAAATTAATCGCTTTATTAAAGGAATATAAGGATTGTTTTGCTTGGGAATATGAACATATGCCTGGTTTAGATAGAGATTTGGTGGAACATAGATTGCCAACCAAGCTAAATTTTAAGCCTCATAAGCAACATCCTAGACGTTTTGCTCCTAATGTACTTCCTGAGATTAAGAAAGAAATAGAGCGATTATTAATAGCAGGCTTTATTAGAACAACCAGATATGTGGATTGGTTGTCCAATATCGTGCCAGTGCTAAAAAAGAATAGTAAATTAAAGGTGTGTATAAACTTTAGGAATTTAAACATAACCACACCCAAAGATGAATATCCAATGCCTACGGTAGATTCTTTAGTAGACTCGACTGCCAGACACGTAATATATTCCTTAATGGATGGGTATTCAGGATACAATCAAATTTATATAGCTGAGGAAGATATATACAAAACTGCCTTTAGGTGCCCTGAATCTCTACGATGTTTTGAATGGGTAATTATGCCTTTCGACCTAAAAAATGTAGGAGCAACTTATCAAAGGGCAATAAACTTGATTTTTCATGATATGATAGGCAAGTTTGTTGAAGTTTATGTAGATGATATAGTGGTCAAATCCATTAAAGAAAAGGACCATTTTAAACAATTGAGATGTTCATTTGAGCGAATGAGGCAATATAAACTAAAATTGAATCCCTTGAAATGTGCATTTGACGTTAATATAGGAAATTTCCTTGGTTTCTTAGTACACAAAAGGGGGATTGAACTTGATAAAAATAAAGTGAAGGCTACTTTAGAGGCCAAATCACCTAGCAATAAAAAAGAATTGCAAAGGTTTCTACGCCAAGTAAATTTTTTAAGACGCTTTATTTCTAACTGTGCAGGGCGAACTAAAGTTTTTAATCACTTTTAAAGTTGAAAAATCAGGACGAATTCGTTTGAAAAGAAGAGCATCAAAAGGCTTTTGAAAGCCTAAAGACATATTTATCAGGTCCACAGTGTTGGTATCACCAATCCAAGGACGGCCAATGAAAGTATATATATCGGCTAAACAGGAATCAATAGCTGGAATGGTCGTGCAAGAAGACCAATTTGGTGAAGAAATGACGATTTACTACTTGAGTAGACGGTTAACAAAATGTGAATGTAATTACTCTGCCATTGAATAATTATGTCTTGCATTATATTTCATATGTACGAAATTAAGGGCTTATTTGCGGCCCATAACCGTTTATTTGATTTCTAGAATAAATTTGGTTAAATATATGTTCTTTCGCCCTATTTTACACCAAACGGTAGGCCTTTGGACGTTAGTATTATCGGAGTTCGAAATACAATACATACCCCAAAAGGCAATAAAAAATCAGGATTTGGCTAACTTTCTGGCCGATCATCCATGCCTTGACATGCCTGAGGAAATTGAATTAGAAATCAATTCATTCGAATTAAAACCTTGGATTTTATATTTCGATGGATCGAAAACCTCTAAAGGCGCAGGAGTAGGAATAGCATTGATAAATCCTTTAGGGATTTGTTACAAGTTTGCATTCACTTTGGATAGGATGTGCACCAACAATCAAGCCGAATATGAAGCCTTAATCGTGGGTTTAGAATTGATGATAGATATGGAGGTAAAAAATGTGATCATTAGAGGCGATTCTCAATTGGTAATTCACCAATTGATCGGTGATTTTAAGTGCCAAAGTGATTCCATTATAAGTCAATATAAAATCGCCCAAGAATTGTTGGAAGAATTCGACCAGGTAGAGCTTCAATGTGTTAATAAGATATATAATGACATAACAAATGAGTTAACCCAGATGACTTCAGGGTATTCAAAGGTTTTAAATTGAAAATCTACTTATGAATATGGAGTAATATTGCCCGTAGTCCAAAGATGGGCGAGAAGGGTAGAAATTCATTGCATACAAGATGGAGATGCAATAGATTGGAGGGCAGAGATTAAAAGGTTCCTTAAAGAACCTAATAAAGGAGGTAGTAGAAAAATGAAGTTGCGTTTGCTAAATTATACACTGATAGATGAAGAGTTGTTTAAAAAATGCTCTGATGGTATATTACTAAAATGTGTAAGCTTGCAAGAAGCCAAAACAATCATGGCTGAAGTGCATGAAGGGATATGTGGAGCTCATCAAGCTGGCCAAAAGATGAGATGGTTAATTATTAGGAATGGATATTTTTGGCCCAAGATGGGAGAATCATGTGTTCAATATGCGAATAGTTGTCTAGCATGTCAAAAGCATGGTCCAATACAAAGGGCGCCAGCAAGAGAGATGACACTCATTATCAAACTCTGGCCGTTTAAGGGTAGGGCGATAGACTTGATAGGGAAGATTTATCCCCTATCGTCCAAGCAACATACCTTCGTTATAGTTGCGACTGATTTTTTCATAAAGTGGATAGAAGCGATACCTTTAAAGGAGATCACCCAAAAGAGTCTCATAGAAATTATCCGTGATCATATTATTTATAGATTTGGGATTCCACAAACTTTGATGGTAGATCACGGAACTTCTTTAAATGGAGATCATGTGAATAAATTCTTGAGCAAGTTTGGAGTTAAATTAGTAAACTCCACACCATATTACGCTCAATCTAACGGACAAGCAGAATCTTCTAATAAGGTTTTAAAAAGTATCATAAGAAAAATGATAGATGAAAATGCCAAAAATTGGCACGAATGTCTAAACAAGACCTTATGCGCTTGTAGGACGTCGTCTCGGTCAAGCACCAAAGTTACTCCATTCCAACTTACTTATGGACAGGAGGCCGTTTTACCTATGGAAAGCAATGTGCGATCAATCAGAGTGTGTTTGCAACATAAGTTAAATGATGGTGAATATACCGAATCACTAGTTCAAAACTTATTGGAGTTGGACGAATTAAAGTTAGACGTCTCAGATAGATTGCAAGTTCAAAAACGAAAGATGGCTAAGTTTTATAATAAAAAAAAGTTATGGCCAAGTCATTTAGCCTGGGCGAGTTGGTTTGGAAAATAATACTCCCTTTGGATAGTAAAGATCCAAAGTATGGCAAGTGGTCGCCCAATTGGGAAGGCCATATAAAGTAAATAGTGTGTTGTCTAATGGAGCTTACCATCTAGAAGATTTAGATGGCACCAAGCACATGAGGTTCATTAATGGCAAATATTTAAAAAAGTATGTTCCCTCCTTATGGGAGAATGAACAAATAAAAGTATAATCAAATTGCGTTGAACGATCGTAAATAAATAGGGCCAGAACGAAATACGTTCAAAATAAATTCCTTTATTATCAAATATACATTACAAATTGTGAGATACAAAGTACTAAATACTCTATAAGTTACAATTGAGAGCAAACTAATTTCTCGATCAATCGCCAAGCAAGAGGGTAAACCGGCCTTCGTCGTCGTTCTGATCGCGCTGCTGCAAGGGCAAGCAGAGAGGCTGAGAAGCACTCTCAACAAGCAAAAAGGAAGAAAAGCACCCTCAAATCGCCTGCCTAATCGCATTGCTGCAATAATGGGCAAGGAGACTGAGAAGCACTCTCAGCAAGCAAAGTGGCTTGAGAAGCATCCTCAAAAATTGCCTTCCATCATTGAGACGATGGGAAGAATTTCGCTGGCCAAAAAATATTTCTTACATCTCCCATACCAAAGGTGACATCAAAACAGGTAGCAAAATGGGAGGATCAAATGATCCATTTCTATGGAAGACGAAAATTTTGGATCAATTGTTGAGGTGTCAAACGATGGCAGCAAATTAGTTTTTGAAGAAAAAGAATGGAAATGAAAATGATGAGTGCAAAATAAACACGCGAATGAAAATGAAAATGATGAGTGCAAAATAAACTCGCATTTATAGAAGCGTAAAGATGAAAAGACAGAATGTGAACGGCCATATTCGTGCCTAATAACTGAAATCAAATGGCCCAAAGTCTTGGGAAAAGAGACGAAAGTACCAAGGAAGAATGTACATGAATTTTAGCGTAAAGCAATTAAATACTTGGGAGTTTGACGATTGAGGACATCGTCAATTAATACGCAAGTAGATAATTTAGTCGTTCATTAATGACAATAACTGCTGTTACATTCAAAATTAGTAATGGCAATTAGTACGAAGTTACAAAAAAGGCATTAGATGTCTTAATTATAATTCACCCCAGGCCGAATGAATTCTTTCCCTGAGTCTCCCCCAATCTTCGCTCTGCTGAGAAGAAGCGACGTTTAATTCAGCTACAGAATCGTCATCAACTTCCAGCTTTTTGTACTGCTCAACCAAAGACTTGGTTTGTTCAATTCCTTGGGAAGCATTACGCTTTTTAGCAGCCATTCCCCTCTACAGTCGTCCATTTTTGCTTAAAGCTCCTTCATCTCTGCAGCCAAACTTGTCATCAGAGAGTCTTCAATCATAACGTCGGAAGAGATTTCTTTTAATTCATCCTCGGCTTTGTTAATCTCTAGAAGCAAAGACTCTCTTTCAGATGTAGCACGAAGGTATTGAGTACTCCTGGCCTTCAGTTCAACATTTTTGGCTAGCAAGGAGAGGATGTCAGAGTGAACAACCTTCAACGTCGCTTTAAATTCAGCAGAAACATTGAGCGACGGAAGTGTAAGTGCTTGCGCCAATTTCGCACTCAACAGCTCAAGTTTATCCTTATATTTTTTAGCACTAGCCTGGCCGATGTCCATGTCCATGAAAGATATGTACTCAAATACCGATTGCTTGAGAATCTTAATATTTTCCTCTGAAGAAGCAGAAGGATGACTGGTTGAAGTAGGGCGAGACGTCTTGACTTGCCCCCAAGAAATAAACAAGTCCTGGATGGAACGCACAATGTCATCAGCATCCTGCAAAGAAAGATGCCAACATTGAGGACTTTCACTACAATAAACGAAGCGAAAATGAAAGTGAAGCAAAAGGTTACCTCATCAGCAATCTTGGGGAGTTCAGGCCTATCACCAGTTGACTCCACCACCTGCGGGGACATACCTTTATCTGGGTGAGAAGACTTTGCCATAACGGGCAGGCCCATGGGAGCCTCTACATAATTCAAAAAGTAACGAATCAGAAACCAGTAGTACAAGCAAAGGTAAAACATCAAAATATGTATTATCTTCTGGTTCGACATTTGGGGGGTCGGCGCCCTGGGAAAAAGGTGGCCTTTCTACTGTTTGTGATGAAGGTTCCGGGACTAAGGATTTCTCTTTAAGTATAGTCCCTTCATCAGCTGACTTGGACGAAGCAGCATCAACAGAAGGTGATGGAGTAGGGGCTGCCAGAACCAAAGCCTTCGAAGGTGAGGCTGAACTTTTCTGAGGAATTCAGATAAACCATTAGTACATAGAAAAGTATGTTTAGAAATAAACAAATTCAATTACCTTTCTCCTATGGATGAGGGGAGCGTCATCATCATCCTACAAAGTGGGAGATGTTGAAACTGGCTGTTTGCTGCTTAAGGCACTTTTAGCTGCAGTAGCCTTGGCAAGTAGAGAAGCAGATGGATGGATAGAATGTTTAGCACGAGCAGGGGAAGAAGAATTCCTAAAGGACACAGGGGTGACCAAAACAGGGAAAGTAGAGGGAGTGCTTGGCTGGTCCAATAAATGGAAGGCACAATTAGCATCAGATGAAAACACTCGGCGGTTTACTGATGGCCAAAGTTGTTCAAAAAGAGGATGGACAGCACGACTAGAATTAAAAGGGGCTAATGAAAACTTGCTCGTCAAAAGAATGTTGCGAGCATCTATAGCTTGTGCCTCTGCCCTATTAATGGTGTGAAAGCGATCTGTCAAATTTTTAGAGTAACAAGGAGGGACAGACCAAGTTTGGCCAAAACCAAGTTGGCGAGTAAAAAATTGGGGAGCATATATTTCAACCCCAGCTTTGGCATTGATTCCAGTTAAGATATCGTGGAACAATTCCCTCCCAATCAAAAATTGAACACAAACAAGCAGAGAGGCACTCGCACTGTCTAGGGTGGTGGATGGAGGTTGTACATAATCTGGGGTCAAATGAGCAGGAAAAGGAAAGAAAGAAGAAATTGAACTTAAGGAATAAAAGAATGAAAAAATGTCCATACTGGACATATTTATAGGGGTCAGTAGATCAATGGCTAGCCCATAACAGCTAACAGAACGACTAAAAATGGATGGAGCACCAAGTGGCGGAAAATATGCTCTCAACCACAGTTGAGTGAACCAAAGGGAGCCACTGTTAGTGGGAGATGCACCATTCTTTAGTTGAAACTGAAGGGAAGCCATACCTCTATAAAGGGCAGCTAGAAAGAAAGAACATAAGTTCAAAGGCCTACCACGCGCCAATTCATGCACTATGGGTAAGTAACTCATAGAAGGTTTCATACTTGGCACGCAAAAAATATATTTACAAAGCCAAATCTGAAGGAAGGCCACACGCTCAGCATGGGAAGGTTCAGCGCTTGAGTGATTATAAAAGCTTTGCAGGCTTGAATAGGACTCAATAAGTTTCTTGTCAAATTTCAGGGCAACACTGGAAATCAAAATACCAGGAAAGATGGTATCGCCCTGTTTCGTGCGGGTTAGTCGCTAACAATTAAAAAGGATCTGACGATTGTGTAAGGGACAAATCTCTTGAGACAAAATCCCAAAAAGGGGTGTTCTTTTATTGGCGATGACTTTACAATTGGAAATGAAAAACAACGTGCCTCCAAGGGGCGCAAGCACACAAGTTACTGAAAGAAAAGTGTTTAAATCTAAAGCTAAGGAAATGAAAATTACATGTTCTCTATTCGAGAGTTTTGGATTCTGTCCTTTACTTCTATGTCATTTCTCCCTTTTATACTTCATGGACGATCTCTTTGTAATCAACCGCCCTAAAAACTGCTTGATCGTCCTATAACTGCCCACTTTCTTCGTAATGGCCAACTTGTCATGAAAACTGCCTTTTTTAACTGCTGTCATTACTCTTCATCGTTCAACCGCTTTCGATTGAATTCCTTGAATCGTGGAACGTGATAGGACTGCTTTAATAACTGCTTTGATAACTGCACTTCTTGATAACCACGATGCTTTATGTTTGTTAAGACCTTGGGCGACTTGAAGGTTTGGGCGAGAATAGAGTAACAGCTCTGGGCGACTGTATGACACTCCATTCGCTCAGATTCTGGGCGACTTGCAAACTTGGGCGATGGCGTTACCGCGTTCTTGGGCCTCCCTATTTGGGCCTTCATCTTGATTTATTTGATTGGGCTTCGTTCTTTGGGCTATCTGATTTGGGGATACTTCAATTGGGCTTCACTCCTTGGGCTGTTCGATTTGGGCTGAATTTTTATGTGTCAACAATTACCCCCCAATATGGCAGAATTAAGAATAATTATTAAATTTTGTCATATTCACTTTGTGTTTCCAGCAACATTCGAAATTTTCAAGAATTTCAATCGTTGTTTTCTTCTATAACTTGAAAAGGCGCGTCGTTTTGCAAACCCTTATAAACCCCAAACACGCCATTTCACTGCACCATCAAACCACACCTCAAATTTTTTGCGTCTCTCTCAAGATTTACAGTTCATCTTTTGCTTCCCTACTACGTAACCCTGAAAAACTTCGTTCCTCCTCAAATGGCTGCTTCACAATCTCAAGCTGGCGACTCCTTTAGTTTTGATGACTTTCAGAAACTTCTGAGTCGCCCATACATAACTTCGAGTTTTTTCGCGCTCGTCGATGTCGAACGTAATGAGTTCTACTTGGGTCCTTTCTTCAACAATGCAGAGGGAGTTGAACAGGCGGCGATGGGTCAGCTGTTTCCTTGCACTCATGGCCCTCCTTTTCTAAACTCTCTGTCGCTGGGGCCACTTCTCGAAAGAGGTATTCGCACTTGGCCTAAATCTGATGTAGCTTTTCGTAGGTGGCATGCTCGCCTTGTGGGTCATGGTCCTACTAAGGCACTTTTTGATAGCGCTAGGATTTTTGATTTGTTAGAAATCTCTATTCGCCCCCCTACTTTTGATTCAGCACTCTTTTCAATTACTTTGAGTTTTTGGTCTCCTGAGTATAACACTTTTATTTTCCCTCTTGGCCCCATGTCTATTACCTTAAGTGATGTTGGAGCCCTGGTGAATCTACCACCTTTGGGCGATACCATTTTTCCTGGTATCTTGGTTTCTGGTGGCGCCCCAAAGTTTGGTAAAAACTACACCGATTCTTATTCAAGCCTGCAAACCTTTCACAATCATTCGAGCGCTGAGCCTTCCCATACTGAGCGAGTGGCCTTCCTTCTAGTTTGGCTTTGTAAATATGTTTTGTGTGTGCCAAGCATAAAGCCCTCTCTGAGTTATTTACCTATAGCGCACGAATTGGTGCGTGGCAGGCCTTTGAATTTATGTTCTTTGTTTTTGGCTGCCCTTTATAGAGGCATGGCCTTTCTTCAAGTTCAATTGAAGAATGGTGCATCTCCCGCTGGTAGTGGACCTCTTTGGTTCACTCAACTGTGGTTGAGATCCTATTTTCCATTGCTTGGTGCTCTATCAATCTCTCGCTCTTCTGCTAGCTGTTACGGGCTAGCCATGGAGCCCTTAACTCCTGTAAATATGTCTAGAAGGGACATTTTTTTCATTCTTTTATTCTTTGGATTCAATCCCTTCCTTTTTTTCCTTTTCCTCCCTTTTTGACACCAAACTATGTACATCCCCCTTCCACTATAGATAGCGTGAGCACCTCCCTGCTCATTTGGATCCAGTTTTTAACCGGGAGGAAGCTATTTCATGATATTCTAACTGGGACCAATGCCAAAGCAAGGGTAGAAATTTATGCTCCCCAATTTTTTGCTCGTTAGCTTGGTTTCGGCCAAATTTGGCCTGTTCCTCGCTATTCAAGGAATTTAGTTGACCGTTTTTATACCATTAATAAGGCGGAGGCAGAGGCTATAGATGCTCGTAATCTTCTTTTAACCAGCCATTTTTCATTAGCCTCTTTCAATTCTAGCCACGCCATTCACCCTCTTTTTGAACAGCTCTGGCCGTTAATGAAGCACAGATTATTTGCGACTGACGCCAATTGTGCCTTTCATTCGTTAGACCAACCGAGCATTTCTTCCCCTCCTCCTGTTTTGGTCACTCCTTTGTCCGTTCAGAGTCCTTCTCCTTCTCGTCGTACTAAACAGTCTACTCGTCCATCTTCTTCTCTCCCTGCCAAGCCTACTACAGCCAAGAGTGCCCCAAGCCGCAAACGGTCGGCCTCAGCATCTCCCATTTTGGAGGATGATGTTGATGATGATGATGATGCCCCTCTTATTGTCAGGAGGAAGGTAATTAAATTGGTTTACTCACAAGTATACTTTTCCACACTTGAAACTTTTCTGTGTGCTGATGATCTTTTGGACTTCTCAGAAAAGCTCAGCCTCTCCTTCAAAGGCTTTGGCATCGATAGCTCCTGCTCCATCATCCTCTGCTGAAGCTACTTCATCCAAACCGGTTGATGAGGGGGCTACGCTTAAAGAGACATCTTCAGTCCCGGAGTCCTAATCACAACCCATGGATGAGCCACCTTCTTACCAGGGCGTCAACCCCCCAAACATTGAAGCAGAAGGTAATTCAGTCTTTTGATGTCTTACCTTTGCTTGTGCTATTGGTCTCTGATTCGTTGCTCTTGAGTTTTGCAGATACTCCTACGAGTTCGCCCGTTGTGGCAACATCTTCTTGCTCAGATAAGGGGAAGTCCTCACGAATGGAGGAGTCGTTGGTGGCAGACTTGGTTGAGGGCATGCCATCTTCCAAGATTGTTGATGAGGTAGTCTTTGCTTCACTTCTATTTCTATTTTGTTCGTTGTAGTGAGCATCTTTAATATTGGCAATTTTCTTTGCAGGATGCTGACAGGATTGTGCGTTCTATCCAAGACTTGTTCTCTTCCTGGGGACAAGTCCAGACGTCTCGCCCTACTCCATCTGATCGTCCTGCTGCTTCTTCAGAGGAAGATTTGAAATTTCTCAAGAAGTCGATATTTGAGTACGTATCTTTCATGGATATGGATATTGGAAGGGCTAGTGCTGTCAGACACAAGGATAAACTCGAGCACTTGAGTGCGAAGTTGGAGCAAGCACTGACGCTTCCGTCGTTCAATCTTTCTGCCGATTTTAAAGCGACGTTGAAGGTTATCCACTCCGAAGTCCTTTCTTTGTTGGCCAAGAATGCTGAACTAAAGGTCAAAAGTACTCAATATCTTCGAGCCATAGCTGAGAAAGAGTCTTTGCGTATGGAGACTAACGAGGCTGATGACGAGTTGAAAGAAATCTCTTCCGAAGTCATGGTTGAAGACTCTTTGATGGTTAATTTGGCTGCTCAGATGAAGGAACTTCAAGCCAAAATGGACGACTGCAGGGCGAGAATGGCTGCTAAAAAGCGCAACGCCTCCCAGGAAATTGAGCGAACTAAGTCCTTGTTCGAGCAGTACAAGAAGTTGGAAGTTGATGATGATGTCGTGACTGAATTGAACATCACTTCCTCTCGGCAGAATGAGGATTGGGAAAAACTTAGGGAACGAATTCGTTCAGCACGGGATGGACTGTAATTAAGACATATGATGTCTTTTTTCTTTTGTAATTTGATTTTTCCCTTTGTAATTTTGTTCATCATTAATGAACATTAACTTCTTGTGCATTTATTTGACGTTTGTTTTTTAGTCGTCAATTCTTTAAGCATTTAACTGCTTTGTGTTAAAAATTTTGTCCATTTTCTTTTGATATTTCCACCACTTTTCCCAAAACTTTGGGCTATTTAATTTCGTTTATTAGGCAGAAATGTAGTTGTTCATATTCTGTCTCTTCATCTTCACCCCCCCTATAAATGCTTCGCATTTTCCATCTTCTATCTTCATCTTCATTTTCTTCTTCGAAACTACTTTGCTGGTTGGCATTCTGACAATCAATCCGACCCAAAATGGACTGTTTAGTCCGTCCATTTTTACTATTTACCTTAATGTCACCTTTGGTGTGGGAGGTATAGGAAATATTTTTACCTTAAGTTTTTACCTTCAAAGTTCTTCCCATCGTCTCTTTGTCCTTTACAAGGAGTCAATGATAGAAGGCAATTTTTGGGCTGCTTGTAGGCCACTTTGATTGCTGAGAGTGCTTCTCAGCCTCTTTGCTCGCCATTGCAGCGATGCATTTAGGAAGGTGGTGAGGCCAGTACACCCTCTTACTCGGCGATCCCACCATTGCAGCGATGCATTTAGGAAGGTGGTGAGGCCAGTACACCCTCTTACTCGGCGATCCCACCATCGCAGCGATGCATTTAGGAAGGCGGTGAGGCCAATACACCCTCTTACTCGGCGATCCCACCATTGCAGCGATGCATTTAGGAAGGCGGCATGAGGCTTACTCAGCGATCAATCGGGAGATTAGCTTACTTTTAATTGTATTTCGTAGAGCATCCATTATTTATATTTTGTATTCTTGTAATGAACATTTGATAATAAAGGACTTCACTTGAACGTATTTCGCTCTGACCTTGTTATCCTTTAATCGTTCAACATATTTGATTATGATTTTATCTGTTCACATTCCCATAAAGAAAGAACATATTTTTTCAAATATTTACCGTTGATGAATCTCACGTGTTTGGTGCCATCTAAATCTTCCAAGTGATACGCTCCATTGGGCAACACGCTGTTTATTTTGTATGGTCCTTCCCAATTGGACGACCACTTCCCGTACTTTGGATCTTTGCTATCCAAAGGGAGTATCATCTTCCAAACTAGTTCACCCAGGCTGAACGACTTGGCTATGACTTTTTTATTATAAAACTTAGCCATTCTTTATTTTTGCACTTGTAATCTATCTAAGACGTCCAACTTTAATTCGTCTAACCCTAATAAATTTTGAACTAGTGATTCGGCATACTCATCATCATTCAGCTTAAGCTGTAAGCACACTCTGATCGATTGCACGTTGATTTCCATAGGCAAAACGACTTCCTGTCCATAAACGAGTGGGAAAGGAGTAACCCTAGTACTTGACCGAGGTGATGTCCTATAAGCCCATAAGGCCTTGTTCAGACACTTGTGCCAATTTTTGGCATTTTCATCTATCATCTTTCTGATGATATTTTTTAGAATCTTATTAGAAGATTCCGCTTGTCCGTTGGATTAAGCATAGTATGGTGTGGAATTTACTAATTTAACCCCAAACTCGCTCAAAAATTTGTTCACTTGATTCCCATTCAAAGATATTCCGTGATCTACCATTAACGTTTGTGGAATTCCAAACCTATAGATAATGTGATCACGGATAAATTCTATAACCATTTTCTGGGTGATCTCTTTCAAAGGTACCGCTTCTACCCATTTGGTGAAATAGTCGGTTGCAACTATAACAAAAGTATGTTGCTTGGACGATGGGGGATAAATCTTTCCTATCAGGTCTATTGCCCAACCTTTGAACGGCTAAGGTTTAATAATAGGTGACATCTCTCGTGCTGGCGCCCTTTCTATTGGGCCATGTTTTTGGCATGCTAAACAACTTTTTACATACTGAACACATAATTCTCCCATCTTTGGCCAAAAATATCCACTCCTAATAATCAACAATCTCATCCTTTGGCCAGCTTGATGAGCTCCACATATCCCTTTGTGCACCTCAGCCATGATTGTCTTGGCTTCTTGCAAACTTACACACTTTAGTAATACACCATCAGAGCGTTTCTTAAACAACTTTTCATCTATTAGTGTATAATTCAACAAACACAGCTTCATTTTCCTACTAATCTCTCCATTAGGTTCTTTAAGGAACCTTTTAATCTCTGTTCTCCAATCCATTACATCTCCATCTTGTATGCAGTGAAGTTCAATCTTTCTCGCCCTTCTTTGAGTCACGGGCAATATGATTCCATACTCACAAGTAGACTTCCAATTCAAGACCTTTGAGTACCCTGAGACCATTTGGGCTAACTCATTTGCCATGTCGTTATATATCCTATTAACGCATTGAAGTTCTACTTGATCGAATTCCTCTAATAATTCTTGGGCGATCTCATATTGACTTATAATGGAATCACTTTGGCATTTAAAATCACCGATCAATTGATGTATCACCAATTGAGAATCACCCCTAACGATCACATTTCTTACTCTCATATCTATCATTAGTTCTAGGCCTACAATTAAGGCTTCATATTCGGCCTGATTGTTGGTGCACATTCTGGCTAAAGTGAATGCAAACTTGTAGCAAATCCCTAAAGGATTAATCAATGCTACTCCTACTCCTGCACCTTTAGAAGTTTTTGATCCATCGAAATACAACACCCAAGGTTTTAACTCGAACGAATTGATTTCTAGTTCGATCTCTTCAGGCATATCAAGGCATGGATGATCGGCTAGAAAGTTAGCCAAAACCTGATTTTTGACTGCCTTTTGAGGTATATATTGTATTTCAAATTTTGATAAAGCTAGTGTCCAAAGACCTACCCTTTGGTGTAAAATAGGGCGCGAGAACATATACTTAACTAAATTTACTTTAGAAATTAAATAAACGGTTACGGGCCGTAAATAAGCCCTTAACACTGGTGGACTTGATAGATATGTCTTCAGACTTTCAAAAGCCTTTTGATGTTCTTCTTTCCAGACGAATTCGTCCTGATTTTTCAGTTTTAAGAGCGGCGAAAAGACTTTAGTTCGCCCTGCACAGTTAGAAATAAAACGTCTTAAAAAATTTACTTTGCTTAGAAATCTTTGCAATTCTTTTTTGTTGCTAGGTGGTTTGGCCTCTAAAATGGCCTTCGCTTTATTTTTATCAAGTTCAATCCCTCTCTTGTGTACTAAGAAACCAAGAAAATTCCCTGCATTAACACCGAATGCACACTTCAAGGGATTCAACTTTAGTTTATATTGCTTCATTCGCTCAAACGAACATCTTAACTGTTCAAAATGGTCCTCTTCTTTAATGGACTTGACTACTATGTCATCTACATACACTTCAACAAACTTGCCTATCATATCATGAAAGATTAAATTCATTGCCCTTTGATAAGTTGCCTCTGCATTTTTTAGGTCAAAAGGCATAACCACCCATTCAAAACATCCTAGAGACCTAGGGCATCTAAAGGCAATTTTGTGTATGTCTTCTTCAGCTATATAAATTTGATTGTATCCTGAATACCCATCCATGAAGGAATACATGACGTGTCTGGCGGTTGAATCTTCTAAAGAATCCGCCGTGGGCATTGGATACTCATCTTTGGGTGTAGCTATGTTCAAATTTCTAAAGTCTATACACACCCTTAGTTTACCATTCTTTTTTAGTACTGGCACGACATTGGACAACCATTCGACGTATCTGGCTGTTCTAATAAAACCTGCTTTCAATAACCGCTCTATCTCTTTCTTGATTTCAGGGAGTACATTGGGAGCAAAATGTCTAGGAGGCTGCCTATGAGGTTTAAAGTTAGGCTTAGTTGGTAACCTATGTTCCACCAAGTCTCTATCTAAACCAGGCATTTGTTCATATTCCCAAGTAAAACAATCTTTGTACTCTTTTAGCAAAGCGATTAATTTGTTACTAACCTCTTGGTCGAGCATCTGGCTGATGAATGTTGAATGCTCTTCTCCTTAATTGCCAATATTTACTTTGATCATAGGGTCTTGTGCTTGACCATATCCAGGTTTGACAATCCGCATCACTTCGTCGTTCAGTTCCCTTGTAAGTACTTCCTCTTTCAAACAGTCCACCTTGTTGACTTCTTGGCCAATGCTTTGCTCTAACTCGAATACTGCCAACTTGTCCTTCAGTGCTTTTAGGGCAGTTTCTTCCTTCGCCTTGTCATTGCATTCCTTATTGAAAGCCATCAGTCTGGCTTTGAAGGCCTGAATGTCGGCCATTTGCTTTCGTAACTCAGAATCCATTCAAGATTCCTTGATTATTCTTTTGCCAATCACTGGCTCTTCCAGGGCCACTATATTTGGCTTCATCTGTTTGAACATCTCAGTGAGTGCGTCCACTGAGAACGGTTCTTCGCTTTGCGCGAAAACCTGAGTTTCTTCCCCGTCTTGTACTACCCTGACAGGTCCATAGTTTCCTTCGTACATGAACTTTTCCACCGAGTTTGCTTCTGCGACAAAAGGCCTATGATCGGCCTGTACCACCTCTGCTTCGCCTTTGTTATTCCAAAAGATCAGGCATTGATGGAGCGATGAGGGTATACAGCAACTTTCGTGTATCCAATCTCTTCCTAGTAGCACATTGTAACTAATAGGACCATCTATTACAAAGAAGACAGTGGTCCTAGTAGTCGTCCCTATAGTTATGTCCAATGGCATAACTCTCTTAGCTGAAGTTGCTCCTCCGTTGAAACTAGTGAGGATGACTTCTGTAGGAATCATGTCACCCTCTGTCTTTGCGAACTTCCTCATCATCCTAGATGGAATGGTGTTTATAGCTGCTCCATTGTCGACAAGCACTTTTGCCACTGGGACGCTGTTAACTAGAGCTTTAATTTATAATGGCCTCAAGTGTTTAGTCAATTTCATGACTGGCCGTTTAAAAATAACCTTTTCGTTCTTCAATGTCTGTCATCCCATCGTCCTCTTCATCGTTGTAGGCCTCTCTAGAAGTTTGGCATTCTTCACATACCAGCACGCAAGCTTCTCCTTCGTTGTCTTCCATCTCTTCTTCTTTTTCTTTATTCTTGAATTCATTGGCCAGTAAGTAATTATTGGCCACGACAGGAGGCAATGTACCGAATTGGATAGTAAGGGGCTGATCTGGATCTTCTTCATCCTTTCTGCCTCGCTCAAACCTTGATCTCCCAGAAGAAGTTTCTGGTAGTTCCTTCATTGATTCATCTGTACCGGTCTCTTCACTATTTTTGAAGACATTTTGATTGGCTACCTTGAGTAGTTTAGGCGCTTTAGGATGTGGCATTCCCTGTTGCTGCCTCATCATTCGTCCGTAGTTTTGTTGGAAACGCCTTTATTGGGTCCTAGTCATCTCATCGAAGGGTATTGTCCTTCCTGCATTGTACTGGAATGAATGCCATACATTTGGCCTGCGAGGTTGCGGCCTGAATGTTCTTCCATTATCTGCTGGCCTGAACTGCCTCTCAAACGGAGGTCCTCTATAGAATGATGTACCTCGCCCTCTACCAGGCTGAGTGTTTGGGAAGAAGGTAGGGCGATGAGGATGCTGCCATATCCCTGGTTTCTCCGTATTTCCATTCACTTCTCTTTTACACCTTGCACATAGGACGTCTTCGTCCTTTTTTGGTTCTTTCCCCTTGATTCGTTCAAAGACGCTGGGATGTGGTCTAGGATCTTCTTCTCCATCATCTACGACCAACTTGAATTTTGGCAACTTGTTTTTGAATCTAGATGTTACCATGTTTACTCCAAGTGGCTGTGGGAAAGGATTTTCGTCCACTGCCATCTTTTTCTTATCATCGAGTGTAATTCGTCCTGATTCAATGGCATCCTGCAATACATGGCGGAAAACCAAGCAATTGTTAGTCAAATGTGACCATGCATTATGCCACTTACAATATTTTTTACCCTTAATTTGTTCAGAGTTTGGCAATTTGTGCTTATCGCTCAATTTTATCTGCTTAACGAGAACGTTCTAACCTTTATGTTTCCATCTTTTATGGGCTCATCTTTGCCCGATGGTCTAGGCTTGGCCATTATAGGACAAGTATATGTATCTCGTTTGACCAATTCGGCTAAACACATTTCGGCCTGATCGTATGACTCGTCGTCGATGGTATAAACGTCAAAATTTGGGTCTTTGTAATAAGTCTCTTTACTAGAATTTTTCATTTGTTCGTCCTCTCTTATCAGTCGTTCATACCTAATCACATTCGCACTCAATTGGAAAAGGTCAGGAAATTCCTTGTCCTGGAACTTCTTTTTTAAATCAAAGCTCAAGCATCCCTGAGCGATTTTGACAAATTCTTTTTCGGGCAGAGGTACAAAATATTTGCTTCTTTCTGTCTTGAACCTTTGGAGAAAACTTTCTGCCCATTCGTTTGGCATTTGACGTAGGTTCGCCAAATCAGCCAAGGTGACTTCAGACTCAATTTTATAAAACTGAGCGTGAAACAACTGTTCCAATTGTTGCCATGTTTGAACAGAGTTCGCTGGCAAGTTGATGAACCAGGAGAAAGCTACTCCTGTTAACGAACTAGGGAAAAGTCTCATTTTATGGTAATCAGTTACATCACCACTTTGCAATGTGAATCGCCCTATGTGTTCTAGAGTAGACACCTCTCCTAAACCGATAAACAGTGAGAATTCTAACACTTTGTACCCTCTAGGCCATGGATATGCTTGGTCTACCCAATCAGGGTATGGCTTTGTGTACGTCGGCCTAATGACGGGACACACCCCAAAAGCCATCTGATCCTGTACGATTTCCATAATCTGATTCTTCAACATGACGTTGGGATCATATGGAATTCTTACAGGCTGATTAACCGGTTGATTTGCATGAGGCTTGATGTTTGGTCCTTGATTGGCAACAAAATTACCATAATTAGGGCCATTACCATTAGTCTGAACGTCTATTCCCTCATTAACACGTGGGGTGTGTTGTCCATGGTTTAGGACATTATCTCTTATGTTTGGATTACCCCCAAGTTAGGCGTACCACTACCATTGTTCTGATTTGGCACTGCAGTACCCCCTTTATTTGAAGTAGAGGGACCAGAAAATGGTTCTTCCCCTTGATTCTGATTTAGGACTGAGGGATTATGTCCCACAATTGTCCTAGTTTGAAAATGATTTGCAAGGGGTATAGCCGGTTGACATATTTGGCCTACTAACTTATTCATTGTTTCGTTTAAAGTATTTAGTTGTTTGGCCATTTTTGTACTTTCAACACCAAACACCACTGTCCCACTGGGCGTGCCAAATTGTTTCGCGCGGGTTAGTCGCTAACAATTAAAAAGGATCAGACGATTATGTAAGGGACAAACCTCTTGAGACAAAGTCTCAAAAAGGGGTGTTCTTTTATTGGCGATGACTTTACAATTGGAAATGAAAAACAACGTGCCTCCAAGGGGCGCAAGCACACGAGTTACTGAAAGAAAAGTGTTTAAGTCTAAAGCTAAGAAATGAAAATTACATGTTCTCTGTTCGAGAGTTTTGGATTCGGTCCTTTACTTCTATGTCATTTCTCCCTTTTATACTTCATGGACGATCTCTTTGTAATCAACCGCCCTAAAAACTGCTTGATCGTCCTATAACTGCCCACTTTCTTCGTAATGGCCAACTTGTCATGAAAACTGCCTTTTTTAACTGCTGCCATTACTCTTCATCGTTCAACCGCTTTCGATTGAATTCCTTGAATCGTGGAACGTGATAGGACTGCTTTAATAACTGATTTGATAACTGCACTTCTTGATAACCACGACGCTTTATGTTTGTTAAGACCTTGGGCGACTTGAAGGTTTGGGCGAGAACAGAGTAACAGCTCTGGGCGACTGTATGACACTCCATTCGCTCAGATTCTGGGCGACTTGCAAACTTGGGCGATGGCGTTACCGTGTTCTTGGGCCTCCCTATTTGGGCCTTCATCTTGATTTATTTGATTGGGCTTCATTCTTTGGGCTATCTAATTTGGGGATCCTTCAATTGGGCTTCACTCCTTGGGCTGTTCGATTTGGGCTGAATTTTTATGTGTCAACACGCCCAAAGGCGGAAAATTTACTAGGGCTCCAACGTCCCTTAGAGTAATAGACATGGGATCAAGAGGGAAAACAAAAGTGTTATACTCAGAAGACCAAAAATCCAAAGCAATAGGAAAAAGCAGTGGGTCAAAAATTGGGGGTTGAAAAGTAATTTCTAATAAATTTGAAATCCTAGCACGATAAAAGATCACCTTAGTGGGGCCATGATTCACAAGACGTGCATGCCATCTACGAAAAATAACATCAGCTTTGGGTCAAGTGCGAATACCTTTTTCGCGAATCGGCCTCAATGGCAGAGAGTTCAGGAACGGAGGACCTTGAATGCAAGAGAACAGCTGGCCCACTGCCACATGTCTGACAGCTTCAACATTATTAAATGATGGACCCAAATAGAATTCATTAAAGTCAACACTAACTTGTGTAAGGAAGTTTGGATTTACATATGGCCTAGTAAGGAGTTCCTGAAAATCTTCGAAACTAAAGGAATCATCAGATTGAGTTTGTGAAGTCGCCATTGAAAACAAAGTACAGTTTTGACAAGGTTTGCCTGGAAAATGTAGCAGAGAAGCAAAAAGATGAACAGTAAAATAGCGAGGAAGAAGCACGAAATATAGACGTGGTCGAGTGGTGCAATGAAATGGCGTGTCCTTTTGATTTATAAGGGTTTGTAACATTGCACTTTTTCAGATTGTAGAAAGAAATAATGATTGAAATTCTTGGAAATTTCAAATATTACTGGAAAATACAAAGTGAATATGGCAAAGATTAATAATTATTATTAATTCTGCCATATTGGGGGTAATTGTTGATACACTACAAGTGCAGCCCAAATCAAATAGCCCAAAGAGTGAAGCCCAATTGGGAATCCAGGATAAAGATCCAAACAGAATTATTGATGAATGCAGTGGAAGCCCACGAACACAGTAACATCATCGCCCAAACTTGCAAGACGCCTAGAATTTGAGCGAATAGCATACCTTACGGTCGCCCAGAGCGATTACCACGTTCTCGCCCATACCTTCAAATCGCCCAGGATCTTAGCAAATATAAAATATTATAATTATCCAGAATAGCAGTTGTTGAAGCAGTTATTGAGTGATCTTATCACATTCCACGATTCAAGGAGCCCAGTTGAAGGCGGTTGAGTAATAAAGAGTAATGACAACAGTTAGAGATGACAGTTTCACGACAAATTAGCCAACATAAAGAAAGTGGGTAGTTATACAGCAATCAAGCAGTTTCCAAGCGGTTTACCACGAAGAAATAATCAAGGGAATATAAAAAGAAGAGAAGACATAGAGAAAAGAACCCCGAATCAAACACTCTCAAACAAAGAATATGTAATTTCGATTTCTTAGTTTAAATTTAAATATTTCTTTTAGTACTCGTGTGCTTGCGCTCTTTGAAAGCATTCTGTTTAAATTCCAATTGTAAATCATCGCCAATAAAACACCCCTTTTTGAAACTTTGTCTCAAGAGGTCTGTTCCTTACACAATCATCTGATCCCTTTTTTAATTGCTAACGACTACCCACGCAAAACAGTCTGCGACCAGGTTGGTTTGGTTGATTTAATCTGAAAGTGAGTTTATTTTGATTATAACATTTTTCTTACCATTTTAAATTATCTGCCTCGAAAAAGAAAAATCATCCAAATCGATGTATACTCACCCCTACTTTTGAGCTATTTATGATCTGAAAGTATTTTGTTGATCAAAATTAATGACTTCATCTTGTGAGCTTTATCTTATGTTCCAACCAAATAATTACTTTTCCCCTTACAAGAAAGAAAAATTACATTTCTAATTAACAAGCTTGCTTATTTATATCAATCACATTCATAAAGATAATTAGAAGCAACCTTACAAAAATAAAAGCCAAAAGGAATACGGTTAGATAATAATACTTTGGTCATCAATCAAAGATAAACCGATAACCTTTAAATGAATAGATGTTCAATAACACATTAAACGTTCTCCTTACAAAACCAAAAGCTTTAAACAAAGCAAAAATAATAATACATTACATAAACTAAATATTTTCTTCGTTGTCACAAAATTACTATGCATGTTTCAACATGCAAGTTTATGTGGGTCAAGGGTATTTCACCAACTGCGACCTCTTCCTCCTCTAGGAGCTCTGGAAAACCTATCATTTCGCCGATCAGAAAACCCGCCTCTGCCTCCTCGTCCCCCACCGAACCTACCATCTCTCCTATCAGAAAAGCCACCACGTCCACCTCCAAACCGTCCGCCTCTTGACTCTCTTTCTTGCAAAGGCGGTAATGATTTCACTACCTCTAAGCTTATGCCAGCAGCATTTTCCTGGCCTGCAAGCCCCCAAATGGATCATTATTAGATCACATGCAAACCTAGGTTGCTTAGAATTGTTTGAAAAGTTAAAAAAATAAACAGTAAATTGGTAGTGCTCGAAAATTCATCAATTGGAGAGCACACGTCATCTCTCCAAATTCCACCAGAACTAACCTGTAAGGAATGTGTCCAAGTCTTCAGCAGCAACATCAAAAACTGCGCCCTTTCCATCAGCTGTTAAAGCAAGACCCTTAATGGACTCGACCTTCTCTTCAGGTAAAAACCTCCGCAAAACCCCAAAAGCAAAG
Organism: Olea europaea var. sylvestris; assembly: GCF_002742605.1. Lineage (NCBI taxonomy): Eukaryota > Viridiplantae > Streptophyta > Magnoliopsida > Lamiales > Oleaceae > Olea > Olea europaea. The sequence continues at coordinate 27,195,481 of NC_036247.1, forward strand.
CTGGGACATCGTGGTAAATAAATAAATAAGAATTTGACATTGATTCAATGCATAATCCTTTTCCTTGGCAATCTTTTCCAGTGCAAGATGTGAAAGAGAAACATGGTGGTACAGACTAAAACGTTGAACTCAATCCATATTGGGTTCACATGATGGACAATCATAAATAACATCGTAATGCATCCACATGAAGGCCGTTTTCAATATGTCCAAACACTAAGAGCGTGTTTGGAGTGTGGCTTATCTTAATATCTTATGTTGGCTTATTTCAAAAGTAGTGGGTCCACATTAAACATGCTCCTCTAAGTCAAATGGATATATAGAAGAATTCTGAGCACTCACGATGGTGTGTAGATGGGCTTTTCACACTGAAGAAGAACTGTAACAGAGTTCTCCATTGAACTGAGAAGTGATCGACTCTTTATTTCAGTATAGCCCTGCATAACAAAAGAAGAACCCGACACGTCAATTATAGAACCAAAAGGTGATCCACCAACACAGACACAAGGTAATAGAACCTACAGCAGCTTTAGCAAGTGCTTTTGCAAGTAGTTCAGTTGGTGATAAAGTAGATGTGTTCAGGAGTTCTTCAGCAGCAGCCTTGAAGACCGGAATGACACTACAAAATATTAAGTATCTATGAATTGTCTGTCCTGAGTAGCGACGCATACTAGTAACGAAGGTAAATGTCAAAAGGAAGTTACCTATCAGAGATCTCATTGATTTTTTCAGCTGCTTCAGCTCCAGCAGCTTTAGCTATATCAGCTGGCTGTGGAGCAGATATGTGTTCGAACTTCACGCCTGATTCTCTCTCTATCCTAGAAAAATTTGACTTTCTTGGATCATAAAGCATTACAGCAACACCAGTTTTCCCTGGAGCAAGTGGCAAGATGCTGTCTTAAAACAATGAAACTCCAACCATTTTAAGGATCATATTCAAGAGTTATTTTATCCCCAACTCACCCGCTCTCCCAGTTCGTCCAGACCGATGTATATATGCCTCTACATCACGTGGTGGCTCGCACTACAGCATAATGCACATATTTAGTTCACATTAAAGCAGGTTACAACATGCATGCTACTAGCGTGATAAGAAAGCCCATAGATTTAGTAGTATGGAACAAACCTGAATAATCAACTGGACATCATCAATATCCAATCCACGTGCTGCCACATTTGTGGCCACAAGTGTTAAAAATTTTCCTGACCTGAATCCAGCAAGTGTTACCTGACAGCATCGTAGCAAAAAATATAACATTAACAAATGATCACTCAGGGGTGAGATTTAGAGATTTATTTTGTTAAGATTTGTCTATGTTGGAGTCATTTAAGAGAAATAATATTCAACTCAATCACTAGAAACATTTCATTTGACCAAGCAATATATTTCAACTCGTGTTAACTTTTAATGTTTAAGAGGTAACAGATTCCACATGCCATTTTTCTTTCATAAATTGATACAACAAACATGTAACACTTTTCAACATAAGAAAATATAAGAAATTTTTACCTCACGTGTAGCCTGTTGTATGTCCCCATGCAAAGCCCGTGCTCCGGGCAACACGCCAGAAAGTGTGGAAGCGGAATCCTTTGTCTCGGTGAAAATAATAGTGCGGCCACCACTGAATATAATATTCCATGCAAACAAGAATTGGATTGTTAAATGAATCAAACATGCAGGAAATTATAACCTGTTATTAGCAGGGTTATATGCAACCGACCTACTATAGCAGCGAATGATGTCAGGAATAAGTTGAGATCTGGCAGAAGTGGAGCAAGGAAGAACAATGTGCCTCACGCTGGTACTAGCCTTCATTTTCTCATTGCCAACAAGATCAGCAGTTTTCTTATCCCTTTTCAGAAACTTAGATGCAATCTGGAAAATTTGCAATATTGTCAAAAGCAATAAGGAACTATAGCAGAATATTAACACAAAAAAGAAACTCATAGCGCATGCAAGGGGTGGGTGGAGAAAACACGTACATGCTTCACCCATTCTGGCAAAGTGGCACTAAATAGAAGTGTTTGAACTTTGCTCGCATCCTCTACCTTGCCTTCACAATTTTAAAATGGAAATTTTAGTGACTATAGTAATTACTTAAAAATATTTAAAGTTCTAATATAAACAATGCACAGCGAGTGCAAGGCACCACCCAATAACAAACACAAAAACTCATCACTAATACAGCACCAGCCACTCTGTCACAAAATCATGAAGTGTCACACACCTAGAATTAGTTCAACATCTTCAACAAAACCCATCCTCAACATCTCATCAGCCTCATCAAGGACACGGAACTTCAGTGAGCTAAAGTCAATATTCCCCCTCTCTATGTGATCCTGCACCGTGATCTCCAAAAAATCAATAATAAATCATTTTACCAAGAAAAAAATAGTACATGACAAAATTGTGGTTGAAATATTTAGCACAAAGTATATCACAGAAAAGCGTAACCTTAATGCGGCCAGGAGTGCCAATTACAATGTCAACTCCCCTTTTCAACTGAACATGCTGCGGTTGATAAGGAGACCCCCCATACAGGCAACACGAAGTCAATCCCAATGCTCCGCCATAGAATTCAAATTCAGAAAACACCTATAATAAACAAGGCAGAGAGAGAATGAAACAAATAAAAGGATGAAATTTTGACAGAAAACGCCATCTAAGATAACAAATATCCTAGATGGTGGTACTGTTACCAGAAACAATACCTGAGTGGCCAATTCTCTAGTGGGTAAAAGCACAAGAACACTTGGTGTCCTCCCATATCCTGTCTTTCTTGAAGCTTTTGTAGGTCCATTAGTCAATGACTCCAATATGGGTAGCACAAAGGCCAATGTTTTCCCCTGTTGAAAATCGAAAACAAAGAAAAAAAATAACATTGGGTACATTCACATAGCAAACTTTTAAGATTGATGAATTTCAATATATCATATTGTTTTAACATACCAAATGTTCTCTAACTTCATTCGGAGAAAAGGAGGCAGATGAACCCAATATTATTATTACTAGAACCAGGACAACTTAAAAGTATGATTCCAAATGCAAAAAATACTAAAGATTCAAGCAAAGATTCAAAAAAATAATCATAATTATCAAATAAGAAAGTTCATAAACCTTAAATTATTATCTCCAGTTGCAAAAACAAGCTACGGAAATTCCAAGAAAATCATGATAGAGCATTTGGGCATCATAACCAAAAAAATAAAATAATGACCACATTCCCTTGTTTTCAATTACTTCCAGTTTTTGAGTCACCATAAAAGACACAATGTCAGCTTATAAAAAGAATATTCTATAAGCTTGGATTTTGAAGATCTTATTTTCTGGAAAAGTAAAACTCCACGGGTTTGTAGAACCACAATTCCATAGAATTTCAGAACATTCTGGTACACATAACACTATACCTTATTGAAACTTACAAAATGGATAACCAATTTCACTCATTAGCCTTGACCATTGGAACGGACGTATATCTAAGATGTACTTGCATTCTATTTCAACATCAGCTCGGACAGCTAGAAAAGAAATCTTGTTTGCATAAGCAATCAGTAAAGTATTAAATGATTTTGGCAATCATAATAAATTGCAACTAATCTCAATCAATTTTTTTTATTTTTTTTTAATATTATTACATGTATATAGTCGTGAAAAAGAATAGTATGACCTACATTCATAGAGAATTAAGCTCAACTGAATAACGAGATTAAAAAAAAACCCCTTTACCTGACCAGTACGAGCCCTACCAACCAAATCGACCCCATCGAGGATGGTATCAAAAGTCATGGCCTGTATTGGGAACAGAGATTCGATCCCCTTAGCCTTCAAGGCCTCCCTCAACGGCTTTGATATCCGGAAATTCGAGACGGCATTCGGATTCTCTTCCTCCTCGTTTTCGTTTTCCTCCTCATCAAACTTCATCTTTTTCTTCTTATTCAAATTCATCGGCTCGCCCATCTCCGAGCTAGTCTCGCTCCTCTCCTCTTCCTCATTGTCAACCTCCGTATCCTTACGCTTCCTTTTTTCTTTTTTCTTAATATTCGAATCGTCGGAGGATATTTTTGTCTTCTTCTCTTTTTTGCTCTTTTTCTCAATAAAATCCTCAATCTCCGGACCGTCAATGGAACCCTTCTTCACTTTCTTTTTCTTGTCCAAGGATGCAGACTTTGATACACTACCAGACGCCATAGATATATAGGTGTCTATTTATATGAATTTATGTATATATAGAGAGAGAACGTTGTGTTCTGCAGCTGCGGAGAAGATCGTTGCAATGAGGCGCAGAAGCAGCAGACGAACGATGGGAGGTTTAGGGTTTGCGAATATATAGGCTATGGCGGTGGAGTTAATGAGGACCGTTAGATTCTCTATTTCGAGAATCAGATTCATGTAAAACCGGTGTCGAGAGTTGAAAGATTGGGCCTCGACAGATGGATTGTTATTCGTCGGAAGAGGCCTTGTTAGCTCGGCCAAAACTCAAAAATAGCACTAATATGTGACAAGAAATTATGTGTAGACTTTTTGTACTTACCAGTTTTAAAATTAAGATATAATAATTTTCACAAAATTATTATCATTAATGTTGATAACGTTGGATTTTTTCCTCCTAAAATACTTGCTGCAAGTTTGCAACAGCAGTGAATGCAGAAATTGCAGCAATACACAAGTAACATCGACACACGATAAGATTTCGAAACTACTATTTAATTTAATTTTTGACATTTTTTTAAGAAACATTCAAAAATTAAGGTTAATTTACTAAGGGGCGGTACATTAACATAAATTAATCAATGGACACGATTAGAGTCGAGATAACGCATATCATCAAGATGTTTTTAAAATTTTTTGTCACGCTTTAATTATTATTGTTGTTGCTGCTGTTATTTTGCTTACTGTATCATATTTTAATCTTTTATAAGCACTTGTCAAAAATTTATGAGTTGAGCCACGTGGATAGTATGTATGGCATGTCGAGATATGGCCTAGATATATTATTTTCTAATCTCAATGCTAATTTGGTTTCTAATTTAAGCAAAGAGTAATATTATTTAGCAACACTAGTGTTAAGCACCATTTAGGTGATAATTATATGACATTAAATGATAAATTGATTTAAATGCAAAGTTACATAACTCGAATCTATAAAATGTAGTCATCTAGACCGGTGCTAGAAAGCATTAAAAAAAAAATGATTGTGCCACTTCGAATTGGAATTCTTCATATATTCTTCCTTTTGAAGAAAATTTCACAAATAATTAAAGTAAAGATGAATTGTAGTTGACTGTATGTTCTATGAGTTGATAATTATATAATCTACAAATGATAACTCTCACACATCACAACTTCTATTGAAACATATTCCACAATTCTGATTACGCATGCTCTAGCATTGAGCCTACATTGAGCTTGGACCATACGTCTGTCTACATTTCAAGTATTGTGCTTACATTGTCTTGGCACACTTACATCTTAGGGTGATGTTTACGTCAAACTTCATTACAGATTACTAATGCATCAAACTCCAAACCAAATTCACACATCATACACTTGGGCCTCTGACTTGAGCACATCGTGTTCTAGTTTGAGACAATCCCGTGTGTCACGACGTGATCACTTAGTGACATCCAGCTTAGGCTAATCACGACGTCTGATCAATATTACCATTTCCACACAATCACATAATGTTCAAGTCCTGAGTGACATTGTACATCAATATAAGCTGTCTTGGGCATAATTACATTATAATCAAATATTGTATTTAAGTAGAATACAAGTCATAATCCCCCTCTATAGATCAAGCCCCTGTTTGGTATTAATTAAAATTAAAATTTTAATCTAAATCAAAATTAATAATCAATTTTAACCACATATTTTTATTGGTCTCACAACATTTCAACCACACATTTCACTAACTCTATCAAAATATGTTAAAATTTTGATTTTAATCTCTACCAAATAGGATCTAAGAATGGCAATGAAGTTCGAGACGGAGAATTTCATTCATCATCTCCATTCCACTTATGTAACGTCATGATAAGGGCGAGGTCCTGCTTCATTTTATTTTAAATTAATTTATTTAATTTTTTTCATTACTTATTATACACAACAAATTAATAACTGTACGTAGAAAATTAAAATTGAGCAGCTGAAAAATAAAACAAGATCACATCAATTTATACATCTTTATCCTTTAGTACGATTTTAACATGGGACAAAATAAAACTCCAAAAAAGTTTCACTATTAAATGATATGAACAATGAATCCAAATGGAAGTGCCGAAGAAAATGTGTTTTAGAAGTAGTATATAAAAACTAAAAAGGATAACTTCAAAATATCATACTTTTGTCCAAAAAAAAAAAAAAACTTAAAAGTGCCTCCTCCTACAATTTTTAAATACACATTTTCATTAAATATTTTATGTTTACCTTTGTTTATATTTTTAAATATATCTCACTTTCATCCCATTTTACCCTCATTAATTTCTATTACATTACATTATATTTTTCTCTCTTTAATTTTCAACCACACAATCTTCTATAAAATAATATTATACATAAATCGAAAACTGATTTTTTTTAACTACTCATTTTTCAAAAAAAATAATATTTTACTCATTTTCAATTCTACAAAATCGGGGCTAAATCAATATTTTGAAATTTCATTGAAAAATCAACATTTTTACAAATTAAATATTAAGTTAACATATATATTATTGCGTAAAGTTAAAATATTTTCATCTTTTTATTTAAAAACAACATTTATGCATCAAAAAATATGCTTTTCCAATCATAGAGGTTATAAACATGCCAATCACGCAATGGACCACTGCTCTGGCCCCGCTTGGTAATAACATGTCAAGATCCAGGGTCCATCTGCTTCGCTTTACAAAGCTGTTCTTCGGGGACCATAGCTTTTACAAATCAACTATGGTAATTATTTTTTTACCCCTTATTAAAAGAGTAGGAGTCGGATGGACGTTTTTTAACTCATCGTGCACGACTATCCTAGTTTAGGTCCTTTTGGGCAAGAGTTTCGCTACAGAAATAGGGTGAAACATAGGGTTAAAAACAAACTGCACAAGTATCGATGCATGATTGGAGAGTTTGAAAAAATAGACAACAACTCGCCGAAACATCAGTCTATCTTTTACTCCGTGTCTTTCTACCTATCCATTTATCATTACACTTTCGACAATACCTATAGATTGGTACTGACTTGTGAACTTAACACTAATATGTTGATTGTTGGTTTTAGTTATAATTAAAGTTAGAAAGTAAATTATTTGTACATTTGAATTCCCACAGAGAAAAAATGGCTCAAGTTAAATTTTTTTTAATTAATGTGACTAGAAAGTATAATCCCTGTCAAGAAGACAAGGCATCCCCAGTAACATGATCTTATTAACATGTGTTTTTCTTGTGTAGGGCCACATAACCTTGTACAGAACTTGGAAATCTTGTGGTTTTCAAACTGCAATATGTATCCAAGTACGTGATGCGATTCTGTAAGTGAAGGCAACCTAGGTGGCTTGATGATGGTCACATGTAATGTTCTATATCCAGTCTTATGGAACTCGACTATGTAACAGACAATTTTAATTTCATTTTCAATAATAATGCTCGTAGCATTGAATCTTACCATTCAAACATGAAAACGCCGCAATTTAATATTAATTAGAACATGTAGTGTTTGAAAGTGTCACATTATAAATTAAATAATGATACACATATAGGAAGCAATGGTCATGTGATAAATGATATGGGGTGAAAAGAATAATGCTATTTACAGTTGCTCACTAATCACTCTACGTAGTATACATGTGGCGATTAATAATTTGATATATTAATGTGGTAGTTTTTTATTGCCTTATGCATCAAATTACTAACCGTCACATGTATGCTACGTAGGACGACTGCGTTAGTCAGCGATTACAAATAGAATTATTCAAGCAAAAATGATAAAATTAATTCGGTGCAGATTTGAGACTCAGTTATTACTTATTAATCTTAAAGTCACTTCACACGAGGATAATTCCTCAATTGTACAAGGTAACACTGCTATTATTAATTGCATTATTACAATTTTAAAATGGAATGATGCTTTCTATTATTGTCTGTAATCATCATCACCAATTTATAGCATTTCCAAAAAAATTCTAAATATTTAAATTGATTGATCAATTGACATTTAAAAATTTATATTAGATAAAATATAAAGCGAAAGTAATAAATGTTTCTTTAGAAAAGTAAAATGAAGAACGAAAATAGAGAACTTATTGGAGCGTATGAAAATTTTGACTCTATAAAATCTAAATATGCTTTCTATAATACATAAAATGCTATTTATAAATAAAAAACCTTTTGGAGAAGCTCTTAGATTTGGGCGATGAGTCCATGAACCATCACAATCTAGGCTATTGATGATTATTATTTATGATGGGCAACGATTTTTTTTAAACATACACAATGGATAAAACTAAATCTAGATGAACAAATATAATTAAAAGAGGTGTGATAAAAAATTTATTACATTTTTTTAGATCGGTAGAATATATCTCACCGAACATTCATCCTTAAAATTGAGTGCATAAATTCAAGGAATATATTTCTGGTACATAATGTGGTGTTCATAACGATGTCTACCCCCTCATATGAAAGGGGATCCACTTTGAATAAATCATATTTTATTTGAAGTAATCTCCCTCCATGTGAAGAGCATGAATACCATTATAGATATCCAAATGTACGTGCAGGATCACTTTAAATTTAAGGTCCCGTTTGGGAAGGATTTTGAGAATTGATTTTTTGATCGTTAGATGAAAAGTGAGGTCCACTTATGAAAGAAAAAGTTAAAAATTACGGTTGGAATAATGAAATAACGGTCAAAAAATCAATTTTTTGGAATAAAAAATTCCTCACAAACAGGCTCTAAATATTGTTGAACATTAGAGCCTATTCGTCTCTTATTGTGAGAGAAATTATAGAGTTTTGAATAATATTTTTTTAAAGAATGAGTAGTTAAAATTTAAAGAAATTATATTATTTTGTGTGTAGAATATTTTATTATATGAATGTGTGATAGAGGATGTTATTGTAGCAAATAATTTGATTTGTTAAATGATGACAAACATGGCTCAATGTTACCGCAAATAAACAAATGGCTTCACAAGCCACTGCACGAAGTGGTTGCTTTACGTCCCACTCTCTTTTATTTTTGTCCTCGCGTCTTTTCATGATGGCGTACTTTTTGCTTATTGCAATGGTCTAAAACCATATGTATAATTCCAATTTTCTCGTGTTTTCAAAACAAAAAGATTTTCTCACGTTTTCGCATTTTTCTACAAATATTTATTATGTAGTGTGGTGTTTTTTATTCCATATTTTACTATGATGTGGTTCTATAAATTTTACCGTAAGAAGTATTTTTGTTCGAAAGTATAGGATCAAAAAATTTAGGAGTATGTACAAATAAATGTACTGTTAAATTTCAGAGATATAATATTAAACTCCATTATATAATTAGAGGTGTTTTCGTGAGTTTATTGGAATCGAATTCATCCATATATCAATTTTAATATTAATTATGCAAAAAATACGAAGATTGCAACTACCTAACCCGACTCCTACTTTTAATTACCTATTCAATGGTTCTAATAAAACCATGAATCTCATGGGCAATACAAAATATATGATGGTTTTGCTATTGTAAAGGATTTGTACATCGAGTTACATATAGTAAGGATTAAGTATAGTTTATATGTCAAGTCGCAGTAAAAACAAATATAGACACTATTTCTTTGTTTATCTATATGTCTTCGATTGTGATTAAGCCGTAAAAACCATGATTACCAACACTATGTCGAAAAACACTTCTTGTAGCATCATTCCAAATGATAATCGCAAATTGAGGAACGTTGTTGTATTAAACATGAAGAAACGCGAAATAACTAATCATCGAAAAACAAAACGCACCCATACATACAAAGGGCCATTGAAATATTTGCTTTTTGCCCCATAGCCATATGCTACAAACATCATAGATGCAACAATCTTGAGGGTTCCAACGATTTACAATAAAGGAAAAAAAATCATTTATTTTTAATTTGTATAAATGTGTATACAAACATACAAAAATGAGTATAAGATACTAAAAACCCATTTATAATTATTTCCATTTATACCCCTCTTCTCGCTCCTTAACTCTCCTTAATACCCCTTCCACAGCCACATCAAATGCATCCTTTATGCCCTCCAATCCTTCATTGGGCTTTGCATACACAAGTTTTGGTAAAATTTCAATCACTTTTTCTCTCATTTTTATAACTTTTTCTTTGCTAATTTTTTCAAGAACACTCTTTATTGAGGTCCCATTTTTCACCTCATTCCGGTCTATGAAAACCGAGTAACTTTCCGGTTTGGTCGGCAAGAACCACTCATACTGAAGGTAGGCTGACCGATGCCAGAAGAAAACCGGGATAGAACCGGCTACCATGCAGTCAAAAATGGATCGCCGGGTGAAACTATCCCCCCTAGGCTGCAAACAAAAATTCGAGTTAAGAAATGTGGATAGAATTTCCGACGTACCATTTGCGCACTTTGACCCGGCACAGTCCATGACTCGGCAAGAGTCTGACTCGTTATAACATTGATTCAGTAAAATCCCCCGGAAATCGTTCTTTATAATCCCCCTTGTTGCGCCGGCGAAGCAGAAGAGGGTGTTCCGCCGCCGTGTGCGGACAAATTCTTGCCAATTGATGAAGTCGGTGGCGGAGCTGGGGTGGAATCCGGTGGGGTAAGGGATTCCGACATCGAAGTAGTCCCAAGGGTTTCGCTCAATCAACAACCGTGTGATGTTACGCATTTTGGGCATGTAAATGCAACTCGAACCCCAGTCTTCCTCTTTCGATCTGCGAAAATCCCATGAAATCCGGCCCATGGAGATAAAATGGTCCCAACCATTGGATTTCTTGAAGTAAGGTTGATCGCTCACCCAATCAAGCATCATCTTGCAGTGTTGATCGCGTTCTTTTGCTGTTGAGTTGCTGGCGAACAAATACTTCTCGATTGCAAGACCAGTGTAAAACGGAATATAAAAAGCTGTAGCAGATTCCGGTTTCAAGGTTCTACACCGGTAATTCAGCATGCGATTATGGTAAATTAGCTCCGTTGAAAATTGGTCGGTCCAAAACCAAGATGGCCTTATATTGTCCGGGATAACTTTTGAAATCCCGGTGGCAGTTTTGCCGAAACCGGAGTTTGAAAGAGCATCGCAGCGTGAATTCCATGGGTTCAAATCGTGGCAATTTTTCACTATCTCGGAGTTAAAAAGTGGTGGGAGGTCGTAAATGTAGACTTTACCATATGGGCAGCTTCCGGAGGTCGTGGAATTATTATTGACAGTGGAAACAATTGAGGTTTTGGCGATGGAAGTGGAAGTAAGTTTTGGTATAGTGGGTGAAGGGTTGGGTGTGCCGGCGGTGGATAGGTACAAGGGGATCGAAGGGGCGGAGAGGAGGATGAGGAGCTGGAGGAGGACGACGGCGAGGAAAAACCATAAGCGGCGGTGGTGGAAAGAGAGGTAGGGTTTTAATGAGTCGAACAAATTCTTACGATCTAAAACTTCTGGGGTTTTGGATTTTGAGTTTGCCGGTCGGTCGGTAGATGCGTTATTGGAAATGGGAAGCATCAGTGGTGGTTTCCGCCGACAAATTGGTGGTGTTTCTGTGAACTAAACGTTAAGCTTCAGTAGCAGAGGTCGGAGAGCGGAGGAATTGGCGAAGGCAGAGGTCGGAGATCGGAGGAACTTGTGCGTGGAATTGAAGCTTAAAATTTGGGCGAAATGGTGGAGGGCATGGTTTGAAGATCAGTAGAGAATAGACGCGTGTACGCTGGTGTTTTATCAGGAGGAGAAGGGAAACCGACAACTTGAGGAGCTAAATTGAAATTAGGCCTTTTTATCAATGCAAATTTTGCTTAATTACGTTACCTACCAAGGAAAGGTCCTCATTATACCAAATTTATTTCAATTTTTTATTTTCAAACTCAAAATGATATCATTTTCACTACAGTCCAACCTCATCAACTAGTTTGATGTCTTTGATCACTCTCCTATCCTATTTTAAACTTGTAGATGAATAAATACAAATTTAAGTACATAATACTAAATTTGATTGGACAATAAAAATTTTGTTCATTTTTGCTTTGTCACGTTCATTACGGCTTAGTTAACATAGTCATAGTCTTTAGTTTTTCTATAAAATGTAATTCAGTTTTAATGGAGACCGTCTTTTGTCTATGTAACACATTGTCACTTAATTTAATGAAGTGAATTACTCCAATTAACATATTCGTACAGATAATTTTGTATAAGTAGATCGATGTCAACATGTATGGAATTCAAAATAATGGATAGATGCATGCTACGTATGCATCCGTCAATCAAGTTGTACAAAATTTATGTACATATAATATAACAAAGTTTAAATTATACGGTGCTTCATGGGAGATTATTTTCTTTAATGATGAATAGCATTGACTTTGGACTTAAATGCTTGGGTACAGAGAAGAATGTGTTGCCGGTTACGTAACTCAATCCATGGATGAAAATGCTACACAGGCAAGATTTATGGACTATTTGACCCATATTTTTTAAAAAAGAAATACATTCTTAAACAATGAATTTACATTATTTCAACTACACATTCTTCAATAAAATAATATTATACACAAATTCAAAATTTTTCATATTTTTTAATCACACATTTCCCATCAATACACAATTTAAAAATACATTCTTATGAAAAATGTGTCTCAAAAAAGGGCTTATTGTGTGTAAAACGAGAAAATTATTTTATTTGAATAAATAATATCAGGGCATGTTTGACTAAGCTTTTTTAAAGTAGATTTAGAAAGGATAATTTCTTGCGTTATTTTCTATTAAAGAAAAAATAATAATCTTATTATTTGCAAGAACAATGATTTTTTTTTTAATCTAAATTTCTCAAATATGATGTGTGTTGACATCCGAACTTCGATCTGGTAAAAATAGTTTGCTAACCCCACCTCAGTTAAACGTAAGTTCGGCCCACACTCTCAGGTCGGAGTTACCCGCCGTTATCTTAAAAAAATATCATGATTACCCCTTATCACATCACCCTATTAATCAGAGACACTTGCCATAGGTGATGTCATCGCCGCCCGAAATGGCCAATTCCAAGTCCTCGAATTCCAACCCCCTACAGGTCATCATTACTTTGGCAATACATTGGCACATGATCACCAACCTCATTGACCAATAATTGGAGAATTCGGCGGCCCGAGTTGCAAGCTCGACACTGTTGCTAATTTGATTGATTTGATATAATTTCTACTAAAATCTGTATAAATAGTTGAGTAGGACCCTTGTAAAGGCAAAGCGAATTGAGATAACGACTTATGACACTATTACATCTTTGTGATCTTTTCTAAACACAAATCCCCTTTTTTCTTAAAGTTGGTTCAAAATCATATTTGCTAATTTTGACATCAACAATGTGCATGGTATCCAAATGGCCTATTCAGTACTCTCTACACGCTTACTGCTTAATTTAGCTTGTAGATCTCATTAGTTTAAAGTAAAATACAATTTGTGGCTCAAATCAAAAGTTTATGACAACTAAATAAGCGGGTCAGGTTGTAAGTATGCTAGAACTATTCAAAATTGATCTAATGTAATTAGAATGAATGTAAGATTTTTACGATTTCAATTTTTCATTTTACAAGAAATCCATATAAATTCAGACAATATTTTTCAGCACTCCATTTTAAACTAAATTGAAAAAACTAATACAACATAGAGTGACCGCAATCACCTTATCTCCAAATTACACACAAAGGACAAGAAGAACGATGAAAACATGTTCGAGAAACTAAAATAAGACAGTAGTAGATTTCGTGCAATTTCAAATTAAATATGGACAAAGAAAAATCTTGACCTTAGAGAACTTCCACTTCAAACTGGAGGGAATTAATTAAAAATTCGTGATGAATATTTTAATCGAGCAAGGTATATTTATTTGTTAAAATCAAGATGGAAGGGGGCATGCCTGCTTCATTATTATCGTAACAATCTAGGAAATATTAATTAATGCCGTTTAATTTGGGAATCTAAGCAAAGTACAGATACCTAATCACGATGAACAAGACACAGGGCCATCATCATAAAATAAACAATTATTAGCTCCTGATCCCCTTTTTTTGGGAAAATTAATTTTGTAAAAATGATTTTTAGAGAAAGTGTGATTAAAAATTTAGAAAATATTTGAATTTACATTTAAATTTATTGTATCGAGAGAACGTGTGATCAAAATAAATTTTAAGAAAAATAAGTTTTTAAATAATAGAGTTTAAACATGGGCTAAATCTGAATCCCTGTTTGGTAGATATTAAAAATTAAATTTGTAGTAGAGTTTTATAAAAGTTAATGGAATGTGTGGTTGAAAAAATTGTAAATTCTATTAAATACGTGGTTAAAATCTTATGGACTCAGATTTAAATTTTAATCAAATTTTTAGTGTTACCAAATAGGGGCTAAAAGAACATTCTAATCTATTTATATTTGAGGTCATTTTCTTTGTGAAGATTGTTATTAAATTTATTTTTTGAATGTTATTCTTTCGTATTTGTAATTTAAAACCTCGTACTGTGATGTATGCTACTTAAAATTTGTTTGTTCATTATATTGTACTTGAAATAACATACTACTTGTTTCGACGTGGATGAAAGATGACAAAATGGTAAAATCTTGAAGTAATTTGTGCATATCGAATATTAAAAATTAAATAAATTATAACTAATATATCTTTAGTCGATTCTAACATCCAAATCTCACTTTAGCAGTAAAAGAATGAAAAAATCAAGCTGATTTTATCGCACGCCTCATATCCAATAATTGATACAAAATAAAAAATAAAAATAAATGAGTAATTTTTATTTCTATTTTATAACAAAATTACATCAAACATTAGTGCCACGTATGACATCCGTTGTGATTTGTCTAGCTGCCTCCTATAGAGTACATGTTTAAGATGATCGAATACAATTATATTATTTTAATTTTTCTTTGAACGTTATCCTATGGTATTAACTTCTTCTTATCAAGTATTATAATTTCATAAAATCATAAATTTTCCTCATTCTGTGACCTAGAGATCTACAAAACATTCTATAACCAAGACACGTGCTAGGTCAACTTCTGAAAATTAAATCGCATAAAATTTATTTATCTAAATTCAACTAGTTGTCATTTTTTATTTTATTTTTTAAATCAACTCGATATCGGAAGTCAACTTTTCCAAAATCAAACAGCGTATTTTTATATAATTTAAATATATTAAATAAAATAAGTACTTAATCATTTCTTATTTTAATCTTAAACATACTAATGTTATGGCGTATTGATTTTTTCTCTTTTAATCATCATTGACTTTTAACTATTGTTCTTGGTGCAACTTAGTTATCACATACTCGAGAACTAGAACTCTATCCATAAAGTAACTTATCATTCTTAAAATTAATTAATTAATTAAAAGAGAATCAATAGATTTCATTTCAAAACCAGCATTAAATGAAGTGGCCTATAACTGAGAAAGTCAAGAGCGCATGTCGAAACAGAAATCTGATCTTCAACCGCTTATTTAGGAGGTGTTTGATAACCATTTTTTTTTATGTAAAAATGCATTTTAGAATAGTAACTTGATGGGAAGTGTGTGATTGAAAAAATAAGGAAATTTTTTTGATTTACGTGTAATATTATTTTAATAAAAAATGTGTGATTGAAAAGAAGAAAGAAAAATATATTTTAAAAAAAAATGAGTAACAAACGGGACTTAATCACTATGCCCTATTCCCATTATCAATGCCCATTAATCAAGCAGCCCCTCCTTCAATAAAAGATGCCCATTGACCAAAGTTGCCATTAATCAAATGGAAAATCAAAATTAATCAATTCAGTTTGTTCATCTTGACTTGTCAATTGTCACATTTAGCAGTTTTTCTTTGTCATCAACAAAGACAGATGGTCCAATCACTGCAATTTTCAGTCCAATCAATTAGCAAAAGACCTCAAAACAGTCATTCTTTTACTATTAAGTAAATGATAAAAAAATTTAGAAAAAGACAGCACGTAAAACATGAATAATCAGAATTTTCTTGTCATAATAATGGCTTCTCAACCTCTAGGGATGTATTACATAAGACCAACAATAAAGTTAGTTGAGTGGGTTCTACTGGTGTGGCATTGGCCATATGAGAGAAACTACTCAGTATGCTACCAGAAAAATGATAAATTAAAGACAAAACCTTGGTTCTTCAAATATTAAACGGTGACAAAAATTGGAGAACACTAGCAAAATTATTGACAAAATTGTTAATTCAATATAAAAGTTTTTCCTTGATGGCCAAACAAGAAGCTTAATTTTGTTTGTGAATATATTCAGTAACAAGATAGTGATGTTTAACTGAACTAAGTAAGAAATGAAAATACACGTCAAGGTGGATGATTCATAAATGAAATTGCCAGATGACTGAAATGCTTAGGACAATTTTTTCGTAAACGCAAAGATATTCATTTTCATTCATGTATCCACCGTCTCACTACGACATATTAAAACTTAAAAGATGGTGTTATGGCGGGGGATGGTGCTCAGTCGATGGTCGTGGCTCTTATGGGGTGAGTTTGTGGCGGTATATTCGACGATGGTGGAGCGCTTTTTGGTATAGATTGACTTTTGTGGTAGAGAATAGTAATACTGTTAGTTTTTTGGACGATTGTTGGTTTGGAGAGCAATTGCTCAAGGAGGGACTTCCCTCTTCAAATTGTATTGCTTTGGAACTGTCTACCATGATAAATGAAGTCTTCAATATACATAATGGTAGTCTCAGTTGGATCATTGTCTTTCAGCGGGGTTTGCAAGATTGGGAAATGGATGATTATGCTTTGCCACTGACATCTTTGTATGACGTGCACATTAGGGTCAAAGATAGTGAGTGTAGTAGGTGGAGGTTGACACGAGATGGTATCTTCTCAGTCGGCACGTATTTTAGATCCTTTTGGGACCCGTGGAGAGTTCATTCTCTTGGAAGATGGTATGAAAATGTAAATTGCCTCCAAATGTGACATTTTTACTATGGACGGTTGTCAGGGGACATGTGTTAACTGTGGATAATCTCTAGACAAGGGGTTTTTATGTTACAGAGTAGTGCTATATGTGTAGGAGAAATGGAAAGACGATTGACCACTTATTTCTTCCTGTGCTGCTACTCATTTGTTGTTGAACGATATTCTAGCGTCTCAACACATGAATTGGGTCTTGACATGGAAGACGTGTTAAAGGCATAGAGGAGAAAGTTTCGCAACAGGGATAGCAAACTTGTATGAGACCTTATTCCGTGTTGCATAGTATGGTGCGTGTGGAGAGAAAGAAACAGCCGTTGCTTTGATGATAAAACTTGGACAACAGAGCATATTAGAAATTTGTTTTATTTGACATTGTATATTTGATTTAATGCTACGGCTGATGGCATACAGATGGGCTGCCCAATTTTATATTATTCCTTTCTGGTGTAAATTGATAATACACTTCTTGTATATTTTTCATTGATTAATCAAATATTTGATTACCTTTCAAGAAAAAAATCACTGACACAATACATTACCTACCTAGTTGTTTTGATGTATCAGATAATCAAACAGAATGGTGAAAAAGGATTCAATGATGAACCCTAAATCTAAATCTAATTTACTGAGAATAAGACGTCACATGGAAAAATTTTCCAAGGGCTCCTTTCATATTTTTGTTACTGCAATTTCAATATTTCTATCTTTTCAAATAAGAGAAAGGAGCAGGACAAATCTGGAATAATTCAGCATCAAGTATCTGTTAATTGAGAGGAACAATAAAATTTTTAAAATACAGGGTATGGGAAAAAAAATGGCGTAGAAAAATGACTGAAAGTGATGCATCAACAATGTCACAGTATGAATGATGTACCAAGAGATTCATAGCAATAGTTTATTAAGCACGCCAGGAATCTAATAATACAACTTGTGAAAGGTTGCTTGTGAAGTCATTAATATTGCAAATGTAACTCAACGATGGACGCAACAATTTCTTTGTAGAAGACAGTGAAACCTTAAAACCACACTTCAATGCTCATATGACTTTTGGATTTATTAAGCTGCAAACAACTTATGTAGCATTTAATCATATCAGAGAGTCAAACCTCGACCAGGAGGTTCTATATTCTGAACTGGTGAAATCGGGGAACTGCAACACAAATCAACAAAAGTTCCTCTGAACTTCATATATTCTAGTAGATGGAGTATCTAAGTTTCACAGTAATAGGGGAATAAGAAATCATAGCTGACTCAGAAGTCATAGCTAAAGAACACCTCAGAATGCTTCATTTATTCGAACAATAGAGCATATAATAGTAATATTTTTACGATTGAAAAACCTCTTCATCACACAAATGAAGCAGACGTTATTTACTGCTTCTTGAGGAGCAGAGGTCCAACGTTATCTCCAGTAGCCTTATTGTGCTTCACATGGCTTCCATCACATAAAGGAAAAGTCCCAGACCTCCAACACCTGCACCAACAATAGCAATCAGATGAAGCATTAGACATCGAAACTCAACTTGATAAAACACCACCAAGATATCATCAATGAATACAAATAAATGAAACGAAGTAAAAAGCTAGAAATACGGTTAATTGAATGTTCCATCATGAAGAATTTTACTCTTATTACTTCACTGAAAAGAATAAGATAGATTCTAATAAATCATACTCTTCATCGGCATTATATTGCGCTATCAATTACAAAATTAGCATTTTTTATGAACGTGAATCAGCATCTTAATTGAACATCTTTCAATAGAGTTTTCTGTCCCATGGAAAAGGATTTTTCAACAGTATTACTTCTGAACTTCTGAAATCACCATGGATGAAATTGATATTAATACAAATTCCTGGATAAACAGAACTTGAAGGCTGAAGCTATTTCATCTCTTTTCTATTATTACCTATCTACAAATAGAAAATGAGGGCCTAAAAGCTCACCACAAACCTCTCCATTAACCATGTTCCACATTGGTTCGATCCAGCGTCATATCTATCAAAAGATCTAATTAAATCAAATTCTTTGCATCAGCCTCCAACCACTTTAATTTTAATTACCTCTTCCTCGTCTAACATCTCTACAAGGATTTCCAATTTCATTGCTATCGTGGACGATGACTTCTTTGAGTCTGCACAATTCATGCCCCAACCACCTAAGTTGACATTCCCTTAATTTATTTTGAATTAGTGCCATGTCCACTTGGGACATAAATCCATCATGCTCTAATCTTATACAATACATCCTCTAAAGTCCTCGTCCCGGATTAATAATCATACCTAAATACCTAAACTATTGCTAGTTGAGACAATACAATCTTATATAAAATGACTCTACTACAACCTTTACTTCCACTTCGACTAAAAGTGCATTCCGTACCTTTGATCATAGTTCTATTTATCTGTAACATTAAACTCCGAAATGCTCCTTCTTAGTTCTAACTTGATTTATGCCGTTTATAATCTCAATCAACTAAAACTATGTCATCATTGAGCATGTACATTGTTGGAATTCTCACATATACATGTCTCTCGTAAGCTCATCCATGATTAAAATGCCTTGATACAAGCTTGGGTAATAGAAAATTCTCTACAATTAGGGCTATGTTGAAAATATTAACATCTTTGAAGAACAGACACTCTCAAACCAAGTCTACAAGACATATAATCAATAAATTAACCATTGATATGTTACACAATGTATGTTCTACTGGCAATTCGAACCAACCCATTGCAGTAAAATTTGAAAAGGTGAAGAAAACCTGCAGTAGGCAGTGAGGGGTTTGGCGAGTTCAGTGACAATGACTGAATCCACCACTTTTTCTTCAGTTTTCCTGATGTCTGGGTTGATTGCCTCCGCGGCTTTCACCACCACCATCCGCCGTGGCCTTGCTGCAACTGTTGTCGTGGGTCTGCCGTACGAGAATAATCCAGATTGAATCGTGCTAGTCAAGGACGCCATTGAAACTGCCAAAGTTTGATAAATATTGATAAATCAATGTCTAGTGGAAATTCAATGCATAAACTCGATTGTTGTACTCCTGTTGGCTGTGGAGGAACAGTGATTATCTTATAAAAATTGAGCGAAGCCAATGAACTTGTGGCGACCACGCTCCCTTGCAAATCGAGTGGATGCCATTTTACTCTTTTAATTTTCCTTTTCTTCCTTCCTGAATTTTGATTTTTATTTTCTGACGTGCAAAGTTTTTATTACGTGTCTTCTTTTCATTGGTCGTGTGTCGTAAATGGACCCACGTAATCAAATATTCACGGACGAGAAAAACCCAATATTCATTTCCAGGCAGCCATGGACTAATACTAATGAATTTCAATCCCGCGCCCGATAACATCAAATCAACAAACTCAAAGACTCCCTTTGCTCTCGATCTACGATACCCACGCACCCCCCCCCCACACCACGCCACCCTCTACCGACGCGATAATTACTGGAAAATTTGGATAAAAAAGTGCTTTTCTTTTCTTTTCCTTTCCTTTCTTTTCTTCTTTTTCCACGGCAATGGGGAGGGTAACAAAGGAGTGTGGAGTTTTTGTATTTGTATTTGTTTCTGTAATTATTTTGTGCGCGGAATTTGGTCGCTCTGCTAGATCTGAGCAGGAAATTAGGGAAAGGTTTTATGGAAATTTAATTAATTCTTCAGCTCCAGGAAATGGAGAGGGCAGTATTGCGAAGATGTTTGATCGAGTTTTGGAGAAAGAGTTTTCTGAAAATGATCAGCCTGAAAGTAAGATTTTTCCACTTTATTTTCCTGATTTTTGTATGGTCTTTTTAAATTTTGACTTGTTTTATTGAATTGACCTTTAATAGGCTAATTTCTAATGTTAATACCTGAAGCATTTTGTTTAAGATTCTATAGAGTATTTATTTACGACACTTTAACAGTTTGATAATTAGTGATAGAAGCTTAATCCTGACTAGGACTTTTGATTGGCGGGGAAGAGAGGATATGTTGTTTGTTTCCCATAAAATTAGAAATCATAACAATCATCCAAAACTTCCTAATCGTAAAAACTATTGCAAAACAACATAAAAATATGTCAAGGCATACCAGTTCAGGGTAATAAAATAATGAAACAATAGCTTTCACGACGTTCTGTAGAAAAAAAAAATTAAGAACAATTAAAAAACTTTAAAGCAGCATATCTTTAAAATTAATCTGCAATCAGCTGCCATAAAAATATTTCAGCACTTGAATTTAGTACATTTGGATTAATTATTTAAGCGTAACAGATATTAAGACTGGTATTACACGACGCAATGTCATAATTTTTCACCTCCAATTCAAGATTTGCTAGGACATGGGACTTATTAGAATGATTCAAAGGGTTTTGGATTGATTTGTACAGTAGAAGGGCATTACTAAGGAGCACAGTTCTCAACACCCTAAGGTTCTACCCTGAGGCATATTATAGCGTAAGTCAGGGCATTTAAGCTTAAGCTTTGAGGGTCCAATGAATGCGTTGCATGAGGAATCGTCCTTGGTGCATTTTCTGATAACAGTGCTTCTTAATAATACTTATCCTTGATTTGTCATTTTCTGCATCATGGTTATATCCTGTTTTCATCTATTGTATTTCTGGAAAGTATTTTTCTTCTCTGCTTTCTATAATTAGAAAATCTTGATTTAGCGGGTACTTAAGAGAAAAACACTTCCGCAGAATCATAGTTTGGACACTCTTTTATAGATAGCTGAATTGCTGCATGACCAGCCGACAAATTGAACCTTTGGTAAGCTATGCAGACCTCTCCCGGGTAAAATGTCTGATAGAGCTTGAACTCCTGATAAGAGACTTTCGTGTGTTTCTTCATTAGTGTTTAACAAAATTCTATAGGGAATTTTTGTAAATTTCATCCTATACACTAAATTACATCGCTATTTATACAAATACAGAGTAGAAAAATGACTCTCAAGTGGAGAGAAATTAGAAACAGATTAAGACAAATCAGGAAACACAGTCTTAATCAGGAAACAGATTTCCTTCTTGAAGAGGAAAATACTAGAATTTGCTCCAAATTATCTACCAGATATCTAAGAATTAAAAATTCAATCTTATACATTTTTTAATACTTCCCCTCAATACAGTACTGTTGGATTTTATGCACAATATTAAGGAGATGAAAAAGAAGATCAACACAAGAATTTACGTGGTTCGACGGTATGCCTACGTCCACAAGAGCGAAGTAGAGATATTTTTTATTCAATTGTGAAAAATAGGGTTACATCATATTATTTATACTAACCCTAGTTTGGGCCTATATAAGATTTTAAGGTCCGTACAAGAAATACCCCT
The DNA here is from genome assembly GCF_002742605.1 of Olea europaea var. sylvestris. Taxonomy (NCBI): domain Eukaryota; kingdom Viridiplantae; phylum Streptophyta; class Magnoliopsida; order Lamiales; family Oleaceae; genus Olea; species Olea europaea. The sequence continues at coordinate 27,217,950 of NC_036247.1, forward strand.
GTACATCGGCCCATTTGATTTAGGACTCGTGTTCCACTCTATATGAGCCACATGCACAACAAGTACAAGTATGTCTGTCATTCCTAACTTTTATGATTTTCAAAAGATTTTCTAGGAAGGCCATTTGTGAGAATATAAACTAATTGTCTATCTGTAGGAACAACTGGCATACATATAACTAGCGTTTGTAATTTCTCATTATTGAATTGATAATTTAACTCAACATTTTGGTTAACGTCACGTTGTACAGGATTATAAGCAATATTGATGACATCTTTGTTGTCACAACATAGTTTCATGGGAGTAATAGATGAAACCTTCAATTCCTCGATAAGCTTGGCACAAGATTTAATTTCCTTCCTAAGAGCAATTGGAAGATTAAGATTATTCTCAGAATTTGTAGTACCTGTACTTTTCAAAATGTTTCCATCTAGTTTAGACTCTCAGTAGTCTGGAGAAGTAAGATGTTTTATCCTACAAGAATCTCGTCTTCCAGTGTAGCTTGGAGTTCGGTAGGCAGTGCAACAAGTGGTGAAGCCCCATGATGTTGAGTGGATTAGTAATGGCATATTAGCTTGGGCTATGTAATAAGTGGTGATAAGTAAAAGGATGATGATTGAGATGACTCAAGAACTGGAGCGGGTGACCCAGGAACGTGAAATGGAAGAGGAAAATCAATTTTCTGAAAGTTATCTTCTTTTCCTGATGTTGAGTGATCATCAGTAACGGCATATTAGCTTGGATTATGTAATAAGTGGTGATAAGGAAAAGATGATGATCGAGATGACTCAAGAACTGGAGCGGGTGGCTCAGGAACGTGAAATGGAAGAGGAAAATAAATTTTCTAGAAGTTATCTTCTTTTAGGTACAATTTTTGCCCTGAAGAGAAGTTTTAGGAGAGAGAGATTTGTCATGGAAAAAGGTGACATCCACGAGGACATATAATTTTTTTTGGTACCTTGGCTCATAACATTTGTCATCTTTTTTTGGCTAGCAGGATATCCAAGAAAAACACATTTAATGGCTCTAGGATAATGCTTCTATTGGTACGATGAATGTGGACAAAGGCAAGATAACCAAATACTTTAGCGAAGTGAAAATTTTAGTTGAGTGTAACTTTCTGTGGTATTTCTCGTAGGTGTCTATTTTTCTCTTCGCAATCTTGTTTCGTTCGGGACAGATTTTTTACATAATAGGGAAATGGTAGAGTCTGCTCCAAATAATCTGCCATCTATAGAAGAATTAAATATAAAAATTTTCTGGAGTTCTCCACAAGTGTCTTCCATCTTGTTGTGTCTGGTTAACATTGGATCACTTTCTTCTTGTATCTTCAAAGGTTCTGATGGAAGCAGCTTCAACAGCACCGTAGCCGATCAACAGGTAAATTTGACATTTCTTTTAAAGCACCATATAAGTTTTCCAAAGCGTGCGCAGTGAAATTCATTTTAGCATTAGTTTTCTTGATATATCAAGTTCTAAAGCATACTGTTCATTGAAATGGTGTTTACTGAAGGGTTCACTTCAACATATTTGAAGATCGAAGGTTTTCTGTTATCCGATTTCCTTATAGAAGTGGGTACTTGTAATGTGAAACAAAATTTTCATAATATACTCTCTATCCGTGTCATGCTTTTAATGCATTCATTGCATCTGTTTATGTTGGTAAATTATTGTGTATACATCTGCTTGTGTAGGTAAGTTATTTCAGCCTCACAATTACATGGTCATTACTCTGTCTTCTTTCTTCTGAGAAACCTGGATCTGATTATTTGTATTTTTAGGTACTGAGTAATTTTATTTAAATCTAGAAATAGAGAGTTGATGACTTCTCAACAATCCTTTTCTCGATTTGATGATTGAATGTGATGATGTATAGCTAAATTGATTTTGGCCTAGTTTAATTTCTTAGTGTGATTTTGATATTAGTGAGATTCAGCTAGTTTGTATTTTGTGCTAAGATAAGATTCTATCATGCTTGCCAGGCTGTTCTAGAGACTGTGGCTAAAATCACCCGTGAGAAGATGAAGAAAAATGAAACTCAAGAGGCTAAGTGAGGGATTTTTCATGAGTTTCTCCATATAAAAAAATGAAAATATTGAGAGAATTGACTGAAGTTTGCTGTTTTTCTTCTGAATTTTTGACAGTGGCACCAGATCTTTCCAGTTTCAAGATGTTTTCTCTCTTGAGAATGAAGATTCCGATGACACAACAACTCTGATAGACCAGAAGGTGATTCATACCTAGTTTTGATTTTGGAAACCATGTCCCAGATATTTTTTTGTCTTTGCTCCATCAAGACTCACCACCTCCTGACGAAGTATTCTTAAATGCAGGATAACGTTTTTGTGATGTCGAATAAGAAATCAAAATATCCAGTACTTCAAGTAGATTTAAGGTCATTCCTTTTATTTTATGTCTTATACTGTCTTGTGTGTGTTGTAGGATCATGCATGTCTTTCTGACAAAAAGGCAAAAGCTGATGATGTAGGGGTTTATGTTGTATATTGTTTTGATATTGTTATTTTTCAACTTGACATTACATTGTATTGTGTAGGCTAATTTCAGACTTGGTGGTTGTTATAGTCTCTGCTGCCATTGGCGGAATTATCTCTTCTTGTTTGGGACAACCGGTCTGTGCTTTGCTGCTTGTTTCATGATCTTGTCATTTTTGTTGGCTCCTTATTCTTACCTTTGTGGTTGCATTTATAATCATGAATTTTACGTTTCGAACTGTGGAAATGATGGTTCCCTACTAATTATCTGTCAGGTCATTGTCGGCTATCTTCTAGCAGGATCGATTATCGGACCAGGTGGTTTGAAATTCATCAGTGAAATGGTGCAGGTATGTTGTCTTGTCTGGTCCAGTATAAGGACTTCCGAAGGTGAAATCATTTGTGAGTTTAGAATTGAGGATACTGCTTGTAGCTATGTTGGGTGTGAAATAAAACTAAATTAATACTCCAAGTGCCTGCTTATGTGTTACTGCTCAATAAGAGCAACAGAACAATTCAGACGCACCTTCCAAATCAGTTGTCATATGTAAAATTTAAAGAATTTTACAAATATCTTTATTCTAAAACTTTTGGGTTTGTCTCTTCAGCAAAGTAAATTTTCTGGATAACTAAAATTATACAGTGTCAACCATCTCTAACATTAGGTGGATTTATACTAAAAAGCTGATACTAATATGTTGTTGCTACTCAGATGTATTTATTATTATTATTATTATTTTCCATATTGTGTTTGAATTTATGGTACATTCTTGTGTCCCAGGCATGGCTTGCCTTGTCTCAAGGCTCATAGTCTAATCCTTCTCGGTCATTCTTTGTTGCTAAAAGCTTTGATAATTTTTTATTTCTTTGCCTACCTTTTTATCAGAGCTTTTGCGTCTTTCTATCTACTGCTATTCTGCTTAATTTAAAGGCTTAATGCTACTTGATGTCCTAACATACCTTTTTTTTGTCTTAAATGTATATTGATGGGGTTAACATAAAAATTATGTTTATTAAATTTTCTTTTCTTTTCTCTCTTTATTTATTTCCTCCGACCTTTCATATCACAGGTTGAAACCGTTGCTCAGTTTGGTGTCGTCTTTCTTCTATTTGCTTTAGGACTTGAGTTCTCTCTATCAAAGGTATCTTATTTGCTCTTAAGCTATCGTCTGAAAATTATTTAACGTTTCTTGTCTTGGTTATTGGACTATGTTATTTTTGTATCTTTGCTTGTCTAGAGTGTCTTAACAAGTAACTGATGCAGCTCAAAGTTGTGGGTCCTGTTGCTGTTCTTGGCGGGCTGCTTCAAGTAGTGATTTTTATGTTCTTGTGTGGCATAATTGCAGTGGTATAGTTCGCATATCCTGTTTGTTTTTTGCTAGGGGAATTTATTGTATTCGATGCTAATTTTACATGATGCCACTGCTACAGTTATGTGGAGCAAAGTTGTCGGAAGGGATATTTGTTGGTTGTTTTCTCTCAATGTCATCAACTGCAGTGGTAAATATCTAATTTAGTTTCCTTCCTATAAGGATTATTAGTGAATAATAAAGACTGTGAACCGAACTACTTATCTATTTCCCTGTTGATTATCTTGGTCTAATTTAAAAAACCCTCCATATTATTTCAACAGGTAGTTAAGTTTCTGGTTGAGCGGAACAATAGTGATGCTCTTCACGGGCAAGTGACAATTGGAACCCTTATTTTCCAGGCAAGCTTTAACACTTTGTTAATTAGCTACCTAAATATATCAATCTCTTTTCTCATTATACATCCATTTGACTGAGACCCTTTCCTGTCTGAAAAACCTTCCAGGATTGTGCTGTTGGCTTGTTATTTGCTTTGCTCCCCATTCTGGGTGGTAACAGTGGCATTTTCCAAGGAATGGTTTCCATGGGAAAATTGTAAGCCCATATTAATATATCTTGTTACCTTTGTGACGGCCTGAATCCTTGACTATTCGAGAGTCACTAAATAAAACTTAATTCTTTCATAAGAACTAAAATAAGAACATGAAATAATTTTTATTTTTTCTTCAATCAATAAATACATTTTAGTTTTATCATGTAGCTGCGAAAAATGAAAGAAAGAAAATAATTCTAACATAACAATTAAAGTTGAAATTCAAAGTTTTGTTTTAAACGCAACACAATTTATTAATCCTAGCCTCATTACCATCTCCACGTTGACTGCCTCGAACCGTCAGTTGCCTGAAAGGGGGAATTATCATAGGGTGAGATTTATAAAATCTCAATAAGTACGCCATGAATTATTATTGTGTATAACTTAAAAGAGCATAATAATCATAATCAGTATAATGGAGACATAAGAATTTACCGAATATAGGTTGTAAGAATTCTTATGTGTAGCGTTACTAAACTTCGGTCCCCTTAATATAATCATAATCATATTATAGCATATGGGACCCATAATAATTTTCTTGAAATTCATAACATAACAATAATTCAACATAGGCATCGTACTTACAGTGAATTTTGAATGAAAGAATAATAGAGACTTGATCCCTCTACAATTTCCACCTCGGCTTATGAATGTGTGTATATATTATTTGGACTAAAAAAATTATACTAGTGAGTGGTAGCATGTGAATATGAATGAGGGGTTTAAATAGGAGAAAATTAGGCATGCATCTTTAAGGAAAATTTCATGATGGTGGAATTTGCCTTGAAATTTATGAAATGAGCAAGAATCTCTCTATCATTCCTTCATTTATGCATTCACACTACACATTACCTTATGTTTGGTCAATCAAGCATAAATCAAGAATTTTACCTTATGTTTGTTCAATCAATCAAGCATAAATCAAGAATTTTACCTTATGTTTTGTCAATCAAGCACAAATCAAGAATTTCACCTTATGGTTGGTCAATCAATCAAGCAGAAATCAAGAATTTTATCTTATGCAAGTGTTTGACCAAGAATTTTATCAAAAACATGTGGGAATTAGCACTTATGGTAAGTTTGCTACAAGGTCCTAGAAAGTGGATTAACCCTCAAATGAGCCCCTAAATTTTCAATTTTGATAATTAGACCCGGAAATTCGGATGCGGGTATTATAACCTTTCTTATCAATGTTGTTATATTATTGACCTGTTTTTGGTTATTGACTCAGGCTGCTCACCTTGTCTATATATCTTGCTGGGGCAGCTGTATTGATTTGGTCTTTTGTTCCTCAGTTTTTGAAGTTAATGACGCATCTTTCCTCACAAGTGGGTGTTTTTAAACATTTTAAATTTTCTGTCATGCTTCTCTATTTTCAAATAAATATATCTTGGTTTAAAAGGCAGAAGACCACTGCAGTCGAAAACAAATATATGAATGCAGACATCTGATTTCTAAAATTCTCTAGTCATTTTTATTTTAGATAGAATTTGCATAATCAATGCCACTAAACTTGTAGCCAGAATCTACCACACTGTGAGGGCCTATGGTCCTAGTTTTGCTATGTATATACTAGGGAGAAAAGTTGGTATCTAATTCTGCAACGGAATCTTTTGCATGGACATCTCTTATCTGTTTAAGTAATATCAGCTTATGATGTACTGTACTTGTTTTTCCAAAAAAGATATATATGATATGAAGTATGACTGGTTCCAAAATATAATTCAGGTATCTTACCTGCTAAAATTGAGGAGAAAATAGATGGTGAAGAAATTCTTTCCCTCTGCACGTGTTCTTAGCACATTTTGGATTCTGAATAGCTTGGAATTCCTGATTCTTATATATGTTCCTGCACCAGACTTGTGAAATTTGTTTTCATAATCTTTCAGACAAATGAACTATATCAGCTAGCTGCGGTGGCCTTCTGCTTGTTGTCAGCTTGGGTAAGTGCCGCATATTCTGTTTAATTAGGTAAATTAGCACATTTAAAATGTGACCCTGGTGATGTATAATGTTGTTTGTTGTTTTATGATTTGCTTCACAAGTTGTGAAATTTTATGTGGAGAGGCAAATATAAATAGTTGATAAGAATAACATAATGATTCAAAGTGCAGAAGCTAAACATGACTGTAATTTAATTTATAAATCAACTGGGGAAGAATTTTGTCATCATGAAGATGATTGCTTTTCTGGGGGTGTCTGGAGTTGGTCGAAGGTAGGATGGAAATGATATGCATGTGGCCCTCTTTAATTGCTTAAACTTTTAAATCTAATGGTTCAACATGGTAAAAGGTCCCCGGGTTCAAGTTTCACTGCACACACATTTAATGAAATTGTACATAACTAAGGGTTTGGTGGGAGAAAATGAACCCACCCCACCTACACGTGAGAGATCATGTTGAAGATAAGATTTAAATGATATACATGTGACCTCTCTAACATTTTAACATTTTAAATTAAGGGTTCAATATAACTAATAATGTTGCAGAGCTGAGATTGCATTTGCTTTCTGATAATGTGCACATTTAAACACGTGAATCAGTTTCTAAAGAAAAAAACTAGATCATATGAAGTATTTTTGCAAAACTTCATATGGGACTCCAGTACCCATGAAAGTTTTAAGGTTGTTTTTTTGAGTAAAGTTGGCACCATTGGTTCAAGAGATGACATTCTCATTACAAACTCAATAAATGCTTAGACAAATTGCTTTGACTTTTGTGCAATGTTATGGCACTTGTAGAGTGAAGTACAGCCATGGATCTCCAAGTTACTTTTCCTGCCAATATATTAATGTCCTTTCGCTGAATTGAAACAGTCGATATTCTTGAATGCAATGAATTTTGAATTACTGGCTTCTATAGTCTAATCTGTATTGATGAATTATGCGCATCATATTCAAATATGTGAGCATTTGGCCTTTTTTTTCTTTCTCCAAGCACTAACTTATCTAGAATTTTGGACATTGCTTTCTACATGAAAAACCTGTGTTTCAAAGTACTCGTCTGCTTTTCATTTCAGTGCAGTGATAAACTGGGACTTAGTCTTGAATTGGGTTCGTTTGTTGCTGGCGTTATGATATCCACCACTGACTTTGCACAGCATACCTTAGACCAGGTATGTTCTTGAATCTGCATTTTTCTTGAATAATTTATACAGAGATAAATGAAGTTCTCAGAAAAAAGTTCTGTTCATGTTCTTCAGAAATTCATGCAACCGCTCAAGAATTTGATGAATAGGTCAATATGTTGAATTCTTTGTCTATAGCCTTAGAGGCTTCTCTTGTCATAAACTAGTGCTTCCACTTCGCATTCAAATAAATGCTTGGATATTGTATACATTTAATTGCTTCTGCTGTTTTCATGTAATTAGGCTTTTGCACTAGTTGTTGCCTTGGTGGAAAAACTGGGATAATCATGTGAAATTGATGTGAAATGAATAAAAAACTAATGATAAGAGGGTCATAGCTCTTATGTTATTTCATTCACCGACTGAAGTTGACATAATTGAACATGTCCATAAAGCTAAATATATGGGTGCTTGACATCCAGTTGTATAAAGGTGGAAGCCTCAACATTTGCTGGAAAACAGCTGTGTTTCCTCTTTACCTTATTTGGCATTGAAACTCCAAATCTTACCAGACACAGGCATGTGATAATTTGACTCACTGTTTCTGTAGACAAAAAAATAGGGAGCACTTACTCTGCACGTACTAGCCTTGTCACTGCCTAAAATTGTCACGCAGTTTATGGTGAAGTGATCAGTTCTCAAATACATTGCATCTTGTAGGTGGAGCCAATTCGTAACCTCTTTGCTGCTCTATTCCTTTCTAGTATTGGAATGCTGATACATGTACAATTCCTGTGGACGCATGTGGATATATTGCTTGCCTCTGTTATTCTGGTTATAGTTGTTAAGACAACAGTTGCTGCTACGATCACAAAGGCCTTTGGTTACAATCTTAGGACATCAGTTATTGTAAGTCTGTTTCTTAAAATATTTTCATTACTGAAAAAATGTAGAAGACTATGATTTACAAGTCTCCAAATATGTCAGGTTGGAGTGTTACTGGCGCAAATTGGAGAATTTGCATTTGTCCTCTTAAGTCGTGCCTCAAATTTACATCTTGTCGAGGTAATCTTTCCTGATCATAAAGTAACTCTAATTTAGCCTTTTCTTGCAATGTACAAAAATTTTAAGACTACCTAATGAGTTGAACATTTTTCAGTCAGACATTATTTTCATGTTCATGGGCATAGCCAAATCTTGGTATCTCATACTGTACATGATATTATTAAGGTTATGTTTAGTTCATAGTTTGCAAGTGATGATCTTCATTAATTCATATGTTGAAGTAGATAAACAACTTAAGTTGTCAACTCTTTTATGTTTCTTTCCTTTTTCAAAAGAGGATAATGGATTCACTCCTCCCACCAAAAGGAGGATCGAATCCAGGTCATGAGTCTAAGATTTCGCTCTTACCACTTGAGCTAGGCCTTGAGTTATCAACTCTTTAATAGCTGAGACTTATAAACAATGTGGTTCAACATGATATTAAAGCGGACAAATGTCTAATGTACAAGTCTTGCCATCACTTATTTAAGAAAATTGTGCATGCGTCATGCCTTTCATCTTTGATGAAAGAATGAATTTTACTTGCACGGGGTGGCGTGGGTTGGTATGTTAAAGACAATTTAAATAAATATATTTGTCCACTTCCCTAACTGTTTAATCTTTCTGTTTATTTTCAAATTGTGTAGCCGAAATAATCTACTTGAATGTGGTACCTTAACTATATACACAATCCAGAGCTCATTTAACCAATTTCAATGAATGTTGAGTTGGAAAATATAAAATGCTTATCTTCACTTATGTATGTAATGTGACATGGTTTTTGGTGCATAAATTACTCAGCAATATGAGATATAACCTTGTCGCTATGATCTAACTAGATCTTGCAAAATGAGTCTTATTGCATTTTTTGGTTTCATTACATATTTCTACCTTTGGAAATAGTAACATTAGCTAATAGCTAAACTCGATGCTTGCTGTGAAGGTGAGGTTAAGTTTGTCCAATTCTCTATTCATAACCAATTTGTCAAATGTAAAATAAATAAATCAAGAGGACGTCGATTAGTTGATGCAGTTTTAGTTAAAAATAATACAATTCAAAGAAATTAAAACGGATTGCAAATCTACCAGTCAGTGGGAGTTAAATGGAAAGGAAATTGTTTGTTGCTCTTAATGATTGAGAGAAAAGCAAGGATCCATTTGAACTGAATGCAATTTTCTGGTGCTGCTATGCATGATTGTTTTTCTTTCGTAAAGATTCTGTTTTCTAATTGCTCGTTTTCTATGCATTACTAGCTGCTCAATTGCCTTAAATTTGTTTTCCCTTACTGTACTACCATTAGAAACCTATTTTTCTTCCTACTAACATTGTGTCAAAAGTTCAGGGGAAGATGTATCTTCTTCTTCTTGGAACAACAGCTCTGAGTCTTGTGAGTTTCTTTTATCCTCTGATCGCCAAAGAAACTCTCTATGCCTTCATTTATTAATTTAATAATTTTAATGATGCTACACAGGTGACTACTCCTGTTGTATTTAAATTGATACCAGCTCTGATGCACCTGGGAGTTCTTATGCATTGGTTTCCATCGGAGAATGGCACTAATAATGAGGTGATACGTCATTTGGAATGGTACACTAGCACATATGCACACACTTGGAGCATGCACAGACTACATAAAGAATACAGGAAATGATTTGGCCAACACACTTATAGCATGTTTGGTAGGGAGGATTGGGTAGCAATAGATATTGATAAGAAACTAAAACTTGTTTTATTTTGTCAAGTCATGTCCAATACTGAGCACCAAATAAGCATACAAGTTCTTTCCGCAGCAGTGGCTGCCCAGTGAAAGACAATTTTTAATTTACCCTATGTTTGGCCCCCATTTTTTCGAAGAGTGATTTTAAACGTGTTCTCTCATAAAATAATTTTACATGTAAATGGAAAACATTTTCTTATTTTTTAACAACGTATTATTCAAAAAATCACTATTTCAAAATACATTTTCTTACAGAAATGGCGCTCAAACATATCTTTTATAAACTAGTGCTGCAAGTTTTTACTCCAATGGAGGTGTAGACTTGTGCAGGTTGCTGAATTTGAGAGTATTTCTCAATGACGGGGTCCAAAATTGAAAATAAAATTTCTTTTATCTACCCCGACCTTCTGTTACGTGGATGCTGTTGTTCAACTTTGATTTCCTAGATTCTTTGTTTTGCTGTTAATTGCCAAAGTCGACTTTTCTGTGCTTTTTCTTCAATGGAAACAAAAGGGCAGAAACTACCAGAAACCGAAAACCCTTGTATATTGATTATTTCAATATCTTTTCAAATAAGTAGAATACTCAAGCATGTACATAGTAAAGATAAAAGAAACAAGGATTTTTTATTTATAATCTTTCATAAACCTTACAAAATTATCATTATTTTGCAGGAGAAAGTCTCCATGATTGAAGCACATGACAGAGTCTTGTAACACTTGGTCTCCTTGCTTCCTACTAGATTTGAAAATTCTTGCTCTCATTTTGCCGCGTATTTCCATCGAAGGCATATATCCGGTGTAATGTTAATGCGGGGTTCATGTTTCACCAGCTCTAGAAATTATTCTTGCAATATACATTTTCGAGGAATTGGATGCCTCAAAGCATTTATCCAGACTAGTCTTGAGAAAACTAGGTTAGATTTTTGGTGTACATAAAGAGCACGACACGATGTATTCAACGGAAATGTAACTATCCATTTTTTTTTAATAGAAATCGATTCATGCCCTACTTGGTAAAATTATTGGTCAATGAGTTATATTTGAACAGGTTGCCTAGTTTGATTCAATATCCCTATAGATTATTTCCTTTTGAGGTTGTTCTCGAGTTTTATTTTTAATAGTATAGAGTCTGTTTGTGCTATATTTTTTAAATCATTTTCATGAAAAAGTTGACCGTTGGAATAGAATTTGAGTTCCGCACATAATACAGTCAGTCAACAATTGCGGCTTGAAGATAGATATAACGGTAAAAAATTTCATTTTTTATTTCCCAAAAAGTTGGCTCAAACAAGGGCATAGTATTTTATGGGGGTGTTTGGAAGTGATTTTTCACTCAAAAATGATTTTTTGATCATTATTTCATTATTTCAACTGTAATTTTTTACCCTCTCTCACAAATAACCCCACTTTTCTCTTAACGATTAAAAAATCAATTCTCAAAATCTCCACCGAGTATGGCTTATATTAGCTCAAAATTTAATTATTATAATTATTTATCCATTTAATTAATTTATTTTTTTACTATATTTTTCACACTTAGCAAAATAAAATTTCTTATTTCTTTCATATTTCGCAGTCAAATATCTCAAAAAAGAAAAGAAAAAATCATGGCCAGCTAAAACCATTGGAATTTTTATTTTATAAATTGGCAAAATCCATTTGATTATTAATAGATCTAAAAAGGCGAAAAGAATAACCAAAAGAAAGAAAATCAATTAGTTATTCGTCAAAATTTTATTCAATGTAACAAAATTTTGTTTATCTCATGTTATTTTGACAAAGATCAGAGAGCATAGGCATGCAATTGCAATATGCGACCATTTTCTAATTGATGAAGACCCGGGAAATTTCAACTACATTCGTTAATTCTCTTTGAATTACTATTATTATTATTATTACTTTTAGGGGGTTTGCGGGGGAGGTGGTTCATAGAATATTATTATTCGCTTTAAGCACTGGATTATCCTAATTTTATGTTGTTATTTATATTATTTTTGATAATATTTCAAAATCGTTACTGGAAATTAAACCTCCGTTTTTTCCTATAATTTCTTCTTCGAAAGGCAAATAATCTCATCAATGCAAATTGCATCTAGGTGAAAGGAAAAGATGATTTCAATCTTTTCATCTTCAACTAACAGAATCAAGCGAAAAAAAAAAAAAAAATGAATGCAAAATTTGAAACCTAAAAACCTATGGACATCGCTAACTGTTCTGAAGTTGAATTGATTGTAGTTCTGCAACTGAGTAGAAGTTTTTTCAAAATTCAGAAAGAATGCACTTTTTATTACCAAAGAAGCTCTATATTTCCACCACTTAATAAAGAATAGCATTTTGGGGCTTCTGAATTCAATGGCCTCTGATGCTCGGTAAAAATAGGACTAGCCATAATTTCAATATTCAGCTGATTCCCAAGCGTCTGTAACAGTAGAATATTTACGTTAGATGCAGAATCAAACAAGCTAAGGACTGTGGAAAAAATGAACACTGACGAGTGGATTTGAAAAATAAAAATTATTAAAAAGATCAAAAGACTTCCATTTTGCTTTTAGATTCATAGCTTTAATCCTGCTACCTGTTGTTGGACCATCCTCCAGTTTCTGATACTCTAATCTGACCTCCGCATTGATTTGGCTTCACATGACATTGCTGTATTTTTAAGTGA
>NC_036247.1:27238382-27260048 GCF_002742605.1 Olea europaea var. sylvestris
TCATAATCACTACCGAACCTGCCCTAAACGTGTATGGAACCCAAAAAGCAAATATTGCGTTCATGAAGTTTCAAAACATCGTCCCAACTTATTTATGAAAATTATGACAGAGAAGACCAAAAGCTCCGTTCAACAACTTAATAAACAATATGAATAAATTAAGAAAATCACAGGCAACTACCAATCATAACACAACTGCCAATCTGATATTTAATGTTCAACTGGATCCTTTATGAGCCTAATCAATATCTGGATCCAAATGTTCCATGATTCTTTTTCAACTCTTATCAATCACAACAATTATTTTACAATATACGGATGGGGATAGAAGCAAAACTATCCTCACAGATCTGGAAGAAGGGTTCGGTTCAGTATAAGATATGAATAACAAAATCAGAAGCATGATTTAAGGGGCAAAAAAAAAAAAGAAAAAAATTCAAAGTCGAGAAGGTTAATTGGAATTCAAGAATCCATTAAAGTTGGTGCATTGGAATAAGACCTTTGCGTTCATTTCCCTTTCAAACCTCCAAATGTAATTGAGACCTACCAGCAACTCAGTAATGGCAGCTTCAGCCTTTTCTTGATTTGCAAAATATAGAGTTTGTAGCAAAAGGACATTTGTTTTTGGCACCAAATTTTGCTGTTCAAAGCTCCTTTCATTTTGCCATTTGATCATGTTGTGTGCCAATGGCGACAGCCATCCTAATATCTTGTGCAAGGCTTCTCTCCATTCTGCAGCAAGAACTGGATCGCTGGCTGAAAATCCAACACCTTTCAATCTAGCCCTCAAAGCGAATCGAATACTATTCGGTAACATTGAATAAAGATCATCTCTTGCATCAATTCCAACAAGTTGTGGTGATCTAATCATCTTTTCCATAACAATGATCAAATTTGCATAGTGCAATGCAAGTGCTGCAGCCGCTAAGGTAGTTGAAGGTGGTTTAAGAATCTTGGAGTTTAACTCGAAAAACCCAGGAGTCAAACTTTCATTTTCTTGGAGTTTAGGAGGGTCTTTCATCAATGGACCAGATACAAAGGTGCATGTATTTGGGTTTTCCGAAGGATAGACTGTGGCCGAGGCCGAGAGAATACGAGGAAGTGAAGTTGGATACCCATGCCCCAGCCCGAAAACGAGCTTGATCCTTGCAAGAACTGTGAAAATAGATCTAGCAAGCAACGAGGTAACAGTGTCAAAACTTCGACACCATAAAGACTTTTCCTTTAGATACTTGATTTCTTGTCTTTGCCAGAGAAGTTTCTGTTGCAAATCAATGATCTTCTGATGTTTGATTGCAGCATCATGATCTATAGTATTGTGCAATAATTTCTTCAATCCATTCTCTATAACTACAAGCTCATCCATTTCTTTGTGGAGAGTGGCTGTTGCAGTAACATATCCATCCATTTTCTTGTTCTTGGCCTCCACATCATTCAAACTGAGAAGCCAATTATGAGGATCACGTCCCGTGTTAGCGAATTCATCGAACAAGCGCTCAAACTCCCTAAGATTTGAATCCTCACACCTTTTACTTATCCTGGATACCGATTCCGCAAGCAACTTGAGATTTCCAACTATTTCAGCACACGCCACACCGAGTAAAAACGCATCATCATTTGAAACAATTTTACGAACACCTTCCAGCCATATCGATTCTCTGCGAATTTGCGCTATATTCTTATCCGTAAGAGATTGCCAGAGGTGAAGTAGCTTCAACATAAGACTGGCAATCTCAAATGCCAAAACTCCAACACTAGATTTCTTGATTATGGGCTTATTTGTAACAGGTGGGGTGGCACGTACAGCATCAAAACTATGTGATATTGTTTTTTTCACTTTGATCAACCATGTTTCAAGAACCATGATTTCTATGTATAAGAAATTGTTAGATCGAGAAAGGTTTTGATTTACAAGTGTTTTTGTTGAATTAGGAAAGATGGGTTTGATGAAAAAGAGAAGTGAATCCTCAAGGAGATGAAGTGGAGACAGTATTTATGGAAGATATAATTGAAGAGTGGAAGTGTCGAGAGAAGCATCGTGGGACGTTGAAAAGCTCTACAAATAAACTCATAAGCAAGCACCCAAACAAAAATAAATAAATAAAAAATAAAAATGGGGAGATGCATTTTTACGATATTAATAAACAGAAGGAAATTGTCTTCTTTGTATTGGATTCCACTTGGCAGCAGAATTCCTCTATTTTCGGGACAATAACGGAAGAAAATGATGTTAGTTTTTAATTTTATTACATGTTTATGTTAAAGATTAAAGTCTCAATAAATAATTATATTAATTTTAACTGTTGAAACTTTTAGACAAGACGTTTCAATGCAAATATAAGCATCCAAAGTTCACGTCTCATCTCGTTATCGATTCGGAAAATTATGCACGTTTTAGGATTTTAATTAGAAAAATCGAAACGAACCATGTTTAACATAATTTATAAATAGAATTGAAAATGATTAGAAAAGAAAGATACATCTCATGTAGGGTCTGTTTAGTATTGTATTTGAAAAGTCAAAAACTATTATGAAATTAAGAAGTTATTTTTTGATATAATCTGAATAATTTTTCTTTATCGGGTAAAAGAATTCTTAGGAGGATACAAGAGATATATATAAGTAAAAATAAAAATCCTACCAAACAAGTCCATTATTTATGTAGTGTAGTCTTTCCAATGATGAAGCTTGATGCATATTCATTCATAAAACAGAAGCATCTAATAATTTTTCTGCATGAAATTATTATTCTATTTTGTACATCACTAATTGCAAAAAAGTTGGAACACTTTAACGTGCTATAAACCTCACTTTTTGCTGAAAGTTTCTATAGTGTCAGTTATTTTTGGAGTAAATTTAATGAACCCTCCTCATTGAACTTTAAAATTATTACTACTTATTGAATTTTAATGGGTTATTCAATGCTCACTCGTTTTTGTATATAATTATTCATCCACCACTATTTTAACTATCATCTCTCCAAATAGGCAGAAAATTGCACATAGATAACAGAAAATTTATGTGGCATATTGACGGTGTTAATTATGTCCAAGTCACCAAAAACGCACCAAATAAACACACCTTTACATTATTAACACAAATCAAAATCTTATAATCAAAACCCCCAAACTAGAACACCCAATCCTCTAAACCTAATTAGATGTTCAGCTTCTGAGCAAGTTTCCGCATAAAAATGAGGCCGGCCCGGAGTGGTGGTGCTGTTGTGGCAACGACCAAGTTAATGAGGAAGGGGGGACAGAGCGGTGGGAGGCATTTTTGCTACCGGTTTGGTCAGTGTATTAAGGCCTTTCACCGAAATGGTTCTAGAAAACTAGTTCTTCTTAATCAAGTTTTGCATGTTAGAATGGGTGGAACAACTTATTTGCATTTGGGAATCACCATACCAGCAAGTTTTAAGAAGTTGCTAATTGAGATGCATCAGATTGCAGTGAAGACTTTTCCCCCCCACCATTAAGCTTTGCACTTGAAGCTTCCCAACTAAAATCTAAGCTATGCAGAGGTCAATTCAATTGTAGAGAAAGAAAGATTAGATTAATTGCTTAACTTCAGTTGTATTACCAATCAGACAATAAAAACTTCACAACAAATGGAGAATTCTTAAACACATTTGAGGGTCTTATGGGATCATCACCCAATAGTGCATCTTCCATACAATTATTGTATTTCATTTAAGGATCTTGTGGCTTATCTAAGTCTTCCATTATCCAGAGAAGAGAAGAATGTCTAAACCTTACTATAAGGAGGTTGACTTCAGGAGAAATTTGGATTTGGAAGAGTAGGATTCAGAAGAGAAATTAGAAGAGGGATGTCGTGAAATGTTGAAAGCAGGAGAATTAATTTGGATATGAAGTTGTGGTTCATTCCAGGTTGGCAACATTTAACCAAAATTATTTCTGTAAAATTACGTGTACATTTTTGTCTATTTGAAGAGATGGGAGTAAACAAAGTGTTGGATGGATAACTATATATAAAGATAAGTAAGTATTGAGTAACTCGTTAAAATTCAGTGAGTAAGTAGTAACAATTTTAGAGTTCAATGAGAATTCATTAAGTTTACTCGTTATTTTTG
Organism: Olea europaea var. sylvestris; assembly: GCF_002742605.1. Classification (NCBI taxonomy): domain Eukaryota; kingdom Viridiplantae; phylum Streptophyta; class Magnoliopsida; order Lamiales; family Oleaceae; genus Olea; species Olea europaea. The sequence goes on from NC_036247.1 coordinate 27,242,473, forward strand.
GAAACGCATGTATTAGCACAATTTTGATTCCATCATGTAAATATTTTATTACACTTACTGAAAATAAAAAATCTATAAAAATTTGCAATATTAATATAACTATATTTAAATGACCTAAATTTCAAATCGCCATCAATTTCAAGTAAAATCAATTTCCACAATGATCAACTCCCACCTTAGAGGATAAGACTATAAAAAATCTATCTACATGACCACTGTGTAAATTGACTAAGCTTGCGATTTTACCAATTATTCTCACGGGCACATGCAAAGAATTTTTGAAGTATCATTACTTCAAATCTGACGTCACCATTATCTGAAAAGTCCCTCGATAAATTGAAATGATCGTGTATCGTTTTCAAGTTATGAATAAAAAGAGCAAAATAAGTATTTGTGTAAAAAATTGTAGATTAAATAAGTAAATTGTGCATCATTTGCACACATTCTTGTCCTCATGACGGAGGCTAATTCTTGAGTTTGACTTTGCTAATCAATAGCGGCTACCTTCCATCATGCATGTATGCGGTGTGCCTGTTAACTGTAGTTTGACCAAATGATGACTTGTTAAATTTTAATACATGGTTTCCTCAATTTTAAACAAAAATATTAATTATTATATAATTGACAAGTGACAAAATATACAGCTGAAAGTGTTCCAATGTGGCGTATTTAATTCACTGAATTAATGGATCCATGCAGAGAGAATAATATTATTTGCAGTTGTTCACTATCACAGTTATGCTACGTGACATATATGTGACGGTTAGTATTTGATGCATAAAATAATAAGAAATTATCAAATTAGTAATCGCTACGTGTATGTCATGTAGAACGACTACAACAGAGAGCAACTACAAATAGCATTACTCACTTGAAAATTGTGTGCTTGATATTCGATTTGTCAATAATTTAGATTTATTTTGTTATTTGTTTTTCTAGATCTAGTTAAGTCAAATTCTAAGTCGAATGAGTAAATGTTGTAGTAAGATATTAGTTCGACTAGAGTGCCATTTTATTGGGAGTTGAAACTAATGCAATAAAGGGTTCTTATATTAAAATAAAGAACATGGTCGATTTTCTTTTTCTTTTATTTTTTAGTTTTAAATCATATGAAATGACATTAATAGATAATTCTAATATTAGTTATATTATGTTGGGTAGTATAGATTTTAAATAGTCACAAAAAGATCCTAAATACATCATAGCCATTTCTCGTTAATTCTACTCTTTATTATCGAATATTCAACTGATTTAAAAAATTAAATGATGTGCAATTAGTTTCTCATGTTTGGAAGTGTTTAAATTAAAATTGAAGTGATCATAAAATTCAAATCGTACAAATACGTAAATAATGAATGAAAAGTAGTAATAAGTTGTATGAAAGAGTATGCTTGAGCAACTTAAATATAATTAAAATTTTTAAATATGCACATAGAAACAGCTATTTTATCAAAATAGAACTCAATTAATGACTTCTATCTTATTTTTTTTAAATGTTTGACTGAATTGAATCATGTTTACCTCCAAGTACGGAACAAGTGTAAGATCAAACGTTTTACGAGGCAAATGTAAGATCAAGTTAAGAAATATATAAGTAAAAGGGTAATTGGCACAAAACGTGCCTACCTTTTAAGTATATTGTGGAAAATATCCCTACCTTTCATTTTTTGGCACAAAACATCCATACCTTCCACTTTCTTGGAGTTGACCGTCATTTTCATCAATTTTTGACGATTTTACCCTCCATTCAAATAAAATAAAAAGAAAAGAAAGGAAAAAAAACAAAAAACTAATTGGAACCACATTCCCAAAATTTCTAAAAATTGTAAATGGTAACTTGATAATTTTCATATTAAATAAATTGAAAAAAAAATCAAAAAATTAAAAAAATAATGGTTGAAGGGTTTTGCATGATAAGAAAAAGATAGTATTGCTACTTGGGTTTTGCCTTCCATTTGAAGGACATTCAACACGATCCTTGCTTACTTTGTCGGTAAAGAGATGGGCAGATTTTCTGCACTTTCATGCATTCGATTAAAAAAAAAAAAAAAACAATTGCCCAAATTCCCCTCTTAAGAGAAAAAGAAAAATACAGCTGCACCTCCTTTTTTAACTTATTTTACAATCTGATTTTTCAATATCATAGCACTTATTCAATAGTTTCCATTAGCCTGACAATCAGTGGCAGATGTAGACATTTGAAATTAGTAGGACATGATCAAACTTATTAAAAAAATTATGTATACTAAATGAACACATACATGTGATCATTGCCATAGATTCACAAATCTCATATATATGATAAATAACAATATTTAAAGAATTTTAAATAATCTCACATATATGATGAATAACAATTTTCAAAGAATTAAAAAAAAAACAAATGACAAAATAATTTCAACTTTCACTCTCTCAATTGTTCGGTCATCGCTTTAACTCTATTCTACTAAAAAAGCCCAACTATCGTTACTATCCAAATCTGATTTTTGGCTCTAAAAACAATTAAAAAAAAAATCTTGAAAGTTGACCCACCAGGACCATGAGTAGGTTCGCCAGTGCTGAAAACCGTCACTTATAATCCTCGTAGATATGTTCGCACACCTACTGAGTTGACCCACAAGGAAGGTCTACAAGGTTAGAATCGTATGGGTTTGAAGATTTCTCATGATAATGATCTATTTTTCTGTAAGATAAAGCTAGATGTAATAATACGTTTTACAAAAAGGCTACAAAAATTCAAAAATGAGATGACGTTTCGGCGAAAGGAGAATCAGAAAACTGTTGGTTGGAAAAAAATATTGAATAAATTCAATAAATTACTTATATTTTTGTCTTAATTTTCGAGCTCATTATGAAATATCAAACGAAATTGAAATATTACATTCTTAATATCAGTTTGAAATACTCACGACCTAGTAATTCATTTGGCTAATGGTGCGCAAAATGGTCAAATGTAGCAAAGTAAGCCGTTCCAAATTAGTATTTTGAGAATTTCGATAACAAGCTAACTTTAAAATTTTTTCGACAATTGTACGCTAATTAAATCCATAAATCCTCTATATCCACTCGAAACTCATTTTGAGAATTATATTATAGACATATCGAATGATCTGAATGAATATTGAAAATAGTTAAATGTACATCAAACGTATGTGTTAAAAAGATGCATATAACTCGTCTTTAAAAAAAATCAAATATTTTATTAATGTTTATTATTTTTCGCGACAAATTACTCAATATAATTTACATCATTTTATTAGGGAATTTTATATGTGGTATGACTTCAATTTTTTTTTTTTTTTTTTTTTTTGGGTTTAAATTTTTATAAATATTTTATTAATGTTTATTATTTTTCGCGACAAATTACTCAATATAATTTACATCATTTTATTAGGGAATTTTATATGTGGTATGACTTCAATTTTTTTTTTTTTTTTTTGTATGGGTTATAAATTGTTATATTATTCTTTCATTTTGATTATTTCTACATCTGAAAGATTTCTAAATATAAAAAAATTCGATCCTTTTTAGGAAATTTTTTTCTTATTGTTTAAACAAAATTTTTTTAAAAAATTAATTTTTAAAACGACGTGTCTTTTGACACTAAAAAGGTTTAAAAGTTTATTAAGAAATTTTTTAAATAACGTCAAAAATTTTATTAGGAGATTTATTAAATTATTTTAAAAATTTAATTGATCGAGAGGAAAATGTAACAATAATAAAAAAAAATCTAAAAATCATTGATATTTTTAGATATAAAAAAAAAAGATGTAAAAATAATCAAGATGAAAAAATAGTATAACAATTTATAACCCACATAAAGTCATACAAATTTTATTAGGAATTTTTAAGTCAAAAATAAAATAAAATTGACGTCATACCACATATAAAATTTCTTAACAAATGATGTAAATTATATTGAGAAATTTGTCGAAAAATATAATAAACATTAATAAAATAATTGATTTCTTAAAACAAAAAGACGAGTTATATGCATCTTTTTAACACATACGTTTGATGTATGTTTAACTATTTTTTATATTCACTTACATCATTCGATGTATCTATAGTATAGTTTTCGAAATGAGTTTCTAGAGAATATAGAAGATTTATGAATTCGACTAGCGTACAATCGTCGAAATTTTTTTAAAGTTAACTTGTTATCGAAATTCTCGAAATACTAGTTTTAAACGGTTTACTTTGACTCACCGTAACATTTGCTACATTTGGCTGTTTTGTACACCATTAACGACTGAAATATTAGGTTATGAGTACTTCAAAATTATATTAAGAATATAATATTTCGACTTCGTTTAATATCTCATAACGAGTCCAAAAATTAAGACAAAAACACAAGTAATTTATTGAATTTATTAAATACTTTTTTCCAACCAACATTTCTTTACTTCTCCTTTCGCCATTACGTCACCTTATTTTTGAATTTTTGTAGCCTTTCTGTAAAATGTATTCTATACGTGTAGCTTGATCCTTTTTCTGCAAGACACTTTATTATTATCACGGGATAGTACAATGTGTTAGCTCGGAAGGCACATGACCGAGGCACCTTGTCCAATCTACATATTGAGCAAAACTCCTTTGTACAATTCGTCTTATAAAATAATAAGTTTTGAGTTACATTTTAAAATGACAAACTTGTTAAGTGAATAATTTAAATCCTTGTCCATTGATTATTGTTTTTCATATTTAATTGCAATGAGATTTTACCCTAGTTTGTTCTGCAATATGATTGTTCATTTGAGAACATCAATTTTGAAATTCAACTACTTGTTTCAACTTAAATGGATTAATTTTATAGTTCAAATGAGCTTTTTGGTCTCGAATTGTCTTATTGAGTGTTGAAGTTTTGCCCTAAACTTAGTTACGCTTGGACGCGATTTGGTTTAGGTCGATTTCGAATCGAATCTGAAATCAAAATCAAATTAGTCGGTTTGAATAAATTTCAACCCAAATAAATCCACTCTAACTCTTAAATTAAACCGAACCAAACTAAGTTGATTTGATTTGGTTCGGTTCGATTAGTTGGTTTGAACTTTTAGTCCAAATTATCCAAAGTTTGGGCCCACCTAAATTATAAGAACTAAATAACTTTATATTATAAGAATCATTGATTAACAAAAAAAATCAAGTTAATAGATATAGATCAACAAAAAACTTAAGAATTGTATTCCTCTTTTATGCAGGATGTAGCCTAATTGTTTGAGTAGGAAAATAGTGCTAAGTATAACATAGTAAGCTTGTGAAAATGAAATTTTCAATGCTATTACTTGCAACATCATAGGTGGAAGGAAATCGAGATATAGTTATGAGATTATGACTTATCTTTTGATTTTTAATTTTTATATAAAAAAATGCAAACATGTAAGTGGATTGGGACGATTCAATTAACCAACGATTTAAGGCTTCAAGCTATGATTAAACCAACCTACCATGATTTTGTTTTAAAAAAATAAACTAAACCAATTACCTGTGTTAACCCGATCCAAATCAAAACCTGAATTGGTTCGATTTGATTGATTTTTCGATTTTTTCCCCCAAGCCTATGCTTAGTGAAGTATTTATATGTGAGAGCATATCTATTCTCTAGGCTTGATCGTCCTCGTAACTATAGCAACACTAGAATTATACCTATTATAATTTTGAGGCGTCAACATTTTAGTGAACATAATTTATTATGTAAAAATAAAATCAAAGTTTTTGTTCATTAAAATTTTAACACCTCAAAAATTGTATTGAGGTGATAAAATTTTACCATTTAGCTTTTTAATCTTGTCAAATTTCATTGAATACAACATGTTAAACACGTCATTTACTAATAATAACAAAGAGTGATATATTTAACATTGTTAAGCATTTCTGAGAAATTCTTTAAATATAATATGCTTTCTATTTTAAAAAGTCATACCTTAAAATCAGAGACGGATTTAGGGGGGTTGGGCTTGGCTGGGCTGTAGCCCCCCCACACTCAGGGTCAAGAACTTTTTTTAAGGTGTTTTTTTATTTTTACTTTTTTGGTAAAAAACCAGTTTTTTATGTTTAAAAAAAAATAAAATTTCGCGTAGTAGTCAAGTTTGAAATTTTGTAGTCCGGTCTTAAATCCAATCCTGGATTTGTCCCTGCTTAAAATCATATTCCAAGATACTTTTTAAATTAACATTTTAATTTAGAGAGTGAGTTTCTATAATTAAAGCATTCAAAATGTTTCAATTTTAAATATAGGAAAATAATAAAATAATCTAGAGAAAAATTACTTAAAATAAAAGATAGAGAAAAATAATAAATATTTTTTGGGAGTAGCAAAATTAAGTGTTAAATACAAATAGCTTGTTGAAGTACTTCAAAATTTTAGCTCTTTAAATTTATAGATACTCTTCAAATAATAAATTATGCTCTTTAAAAAAAAAAAAAAAAGGAATTTCTTGAAGATGCTAGAGAATTAAAATTTTGAAGTAGGCAAGGAAGAAAAGAGGAAAGGAGGTTTAACATTTGATCTTGATCTCGATCTTGTATTGGTTTTGCTAAATGCCCGCAGGCACCGGAATTTGATTACAATATCGACAAATTGTTGGAAAAAGAAGCCTTCCTAATCGCGACGAGATTTTGCGGGTAACGATATATTTGTCATTTTCTGGTGGTTTCTGTCAAATTCATCATCTGATAAATATTTTTCTTAGTTCTGTTCCTCTACCACGATGAACTCACAAATTCAAGTTGACAAAATTTGGACATATGCACGTACAAACATTGGAAAAGATCAATTATCTTTGACTGTGTTTGACTAAGTTAAAATTTGCTTACAAACATGTTTCGAAAAACATGTGGCTATGCTTAATGTTTCTTAAAGCTTAAAAAAGTTATGAACATAAATGAAAAAAGGAAACTTACTCCATCTCCGAGGCCATGAAATGCATATTTTAGACAAATAACAATATGGTTTCAATAGTTAGTAGCATTATATACAATAATTAATATAGTGGCATGATGCCATTATCCAATGCTATGTGCCTCTGTTTTAGTCAAAGAGAAACATCATAATGGGATGATGGGGAAACTGCTGAGAGTAGTGATGAACCTGTAGTAAAAAGGCAAAACAACTGCAAAGGTAGAAATAAATAAATAAAACCTCATTTCTTGTTTGAGAATTTTTATATTTATCATAGATTTGTAACACACAAGGTCTAGTATCATATTTGTTTGGTAACAACATATTGGAAGAAGTATGCTTTAAATTACTATAGAAAATATGTATAACAAAATCTTTGCCAATTGAAATATCACATATTTTAAAAGAAAAATGTGTTGGAATATTGTCTTGAGAGGTTCCAATACTTTCTACCATTTCAAAAGAAAGAAAGGATAAACACGAAGGGCAGTGATTGGTAAACAACCCATACCGACAACTCACATGGGCGCGGTGGGTGGGTGAATTTTTTGACATTATTTATTCATGCGGGATTCAACTTTGTAAGGTATCTGTAAAATTTATGTAGGAAATTTTTCTGTACCCCAAACATTTTCCAAACATGAATTGGCCTTATGCCATTTGATGGTTCCTTTAAAAGTGAAGAAAATTCCTACAGTTGTCTAGTCATTGAGAAAGATAAGGACAGTCCATAAATTTATCGAATAGCGTTGAGGATAATTTAGGTCAAATTTCATCATACATTCAATATGATTCGACGTGCACTTTTTTCTTTTATGTACTTGACAAAGTATTTCTCGAGAGGAAATACCATAAATCGATCATCCTACCTTTCTTGTTCTCTTTGTGGATTTTACAAAGAATGGACAGTCCATAAATTTTTGGGTTAATTTTTCTTTATATATATTTTATTTTGTCTTGCTAAGTTTGCTCTAAACAAATATCTTATACACATATCGAGAAATTAGTCTGAGTTCTCAACGACAATGATATTACGAGCTTTGTCGAAAAAGGACTTTACGATCAAAACGGTTCAATTCACCTTACTCTCTCACTTTACAGCCTCAAATATTTCGTAGTTGTGTACTGTTATAGAATCATTATCAGTAATGATCCAGGAAGTGCTTCACTTAGGATTCCAAAAGTTAACAATTATATTCTATACCCAGATGCCATCCAAATGAAAAGGAGAAAATTAATATATGTAACTCAATGATGAACAAAACATTTGGTGTTGACTTTCTGCACTAAAGAATAGAGATATAGAGACAATCTATAAGCAAAATGTAAAAGAATTAGATAATCCATTTTAAATTTAAAACTTAAATTTTTGTTATTAATATACACATAATGGGGCATACCTAATTTTTCTAAAGCATCCCACGTGTGAAATATATTCACCAAGGACATTGACCATGGGGATTTCGTCCTCTAAAGTATAAAAACACATGGAAAGAGATAATATGAGGCATACATTTTACTTTTCTTACTTTAATTTGGTATCATTTGACTCCACCACTTGCATGATTAAGGCCCTGTTTGGTTGAGTTTAAAAAATAACTACACATTTTATGAAATCCACGACTTTTCAACTACATATTTCATCAACGCTTATCAAAATCTGTTAAAAACTGATTTTTATCTAAATCAAACTGGTACTAAATGAAAAAAATTCAAAGGAAGAACTCCTCTTCCACAAGTCAAAGGATTTCTGAGATATCTCTCCTCGGTACATTATCTTATAAAATATATCTTAAGTGCACAAGTATCACGTTTGGTAGATATGTCTCAATCTTTGTAACACGTTATTAGATGATGTAATAAGCAAGAATTCATGAACTAAAGAAATATTTGATAAGGTTAATTAGATGGTAAAGAACGATTTTATATAAGAAAAAATTGTAATATTATTTATAATACTGACCAATACAATAAATGCCATGACCTAAACAAATAATACAAAAATAACTCATATACTGACTCTTCAAAGCATTTGAATAAATGAAAGGCATGTTGAAGTCACACTCGGTTGTCCTGCCCTTCTCAACAAGCTCTCTCCCACACTCATTTTGCTTATTTCCTCCACTTTTGATGAGAACTTAAGATCATTACTAGGATCCCACTTACAAAATGCTTTAAGAAATAAGATTACAACTAACAAATATGTAATTTGTTGAAAGAAAAATTTCAAATTTTTAGCAAAAATATTTAAGTTAAAAAGTGGCTTGGGGTTGGGGCATGACTATTATTAATCAACGGGCCTTTACTTTTCTGTTTCACTTTTGCAAGACAATCCTTTAAGGATAAGGTCCCAAACAAACAACACTTAGAAACATCTATTAACAAACATGATAATGTAGTAAATTTCCCTTGCTCCAATTCATCATCTATGTGCACGTGTGTCATTATCATTATATGTGTGAATGATTCGGTCACACACACATGCATGATTCTACATGCACGCCGATGCACGAACGGTTTAGATGTCTTCGCGCACGCACAAGATCAAAGATCACCAATTAAGGGGATTTCACTTTGGGATAAAGGAAAATCGCACCATTTGTCTCAAACTTTAAGTTTTGTTACAAAGTTTTGCCAATTCAATGTTTGTAACAACTTGGTCCCTGATTTTGATTTATGGATCTAGGTGTCCATAGAGATGGCAATGAGTTGAGCCTAGCGCTCGGCTTGGCCCTTTAATCTACGAGCTCGTGGCTCGGGAGGCAAGCTTGGCTCGACCATGAGCTCGTGAGCTCACAAGCCACGAGGTTGTGATTTTTTTTTAAATTTTTTAAATCTTTTTTTTAATAACTTTGCACTTTTTTGACGAGGCTCGTGGGCTCACAAACTGAGCAGCTTTCTGCTCAGCTCGAGCTCGAGCTCTTCGTTTGACGAGTTCGAACTGTCCATGAGCCGAGTTTTAACTAGTCGAGCGGCCGAGCTAAAGAGCCACTCAACTCGTTTGATATCCCTAGGTGTCCGGACAGTCCCTTTAGACGGAATCTAAAAATATGATAATAGTAATAATAAAGAAAAAGGAAAATATGAAGCAAGTAGAAATAATAAACAAAACAGAACAAAATGGTATCCTACATAGGAGATAGTAGCAAGTTTTGATTTCGACTTTTCCTTCTTCTTCTTCTTTTTCCTCCTTTTTTTTTTTTGGAAAATAATACTTAATTCTTACTGTAAAAATATGACCAATTAAAATATTTATTTTAAAATTTACTCGTATATAAGTTTACTTATGACGGTTACTTTTTAAGCTTAGCCAAATCCACTTTTTTCATAATCATAAAATTTTGTGATTTAATGACAAACGACATCTATAAAAAAAAATATACCAATAGATGTGTCGACCTCGACACAACATATAGATCCAAAAGCACTCTTGTGCAGTGTAGTAGAACTGAACGAAACTCTCGAATCAAACCGAACCTGAACTGAACCGAATTGAGCGATTCTTCTTAAATTAAATACCCGAATTGATATTTGAATCAAGAATCGACGGGTTCGGTTCGGTTCTCAGTTATAAATCAAGAACCAAAAAATTGAATCTCACTAAAATTTTTAATTAAATAAGTTAAATTATTTTATTTTTTCTAAATAAATTTGCTAACTAGTTAATTTAGCTCAAACTTAAAAAAATATGTTTTTCCTATTTCTAATTTTCAATACAAAGTCAACTTAATCAAATTGATCTAAGTTTTATTCAAATCTGTTACTCTACCATAGCGTCATTTCTATCGATTTGAAGAAATCGAAATGAAACTCGACGTCTCTCTTAGTTCTTGTAAGCTCGATATCTTCCTCTTCATGTGTTTTTAACAATTAAATATATGAAGAACTCAAGAAAGAGAGACACAAATACACATAAATTGGATCACGTCATTTTATAAGAGTTAAGATCGAACATATTACTAATTGAATTAATGTAGCTTTGTAATTATTAAAAAATTTAATTATAATATGGAACCAGGAAACGGAATGGAACCTAACTCGAACGGTTCCATGATTAAATTTGGACATGATGATTCTACTTACTAAATACCCAAAAATTTTGAGTTCGTTTCGATTATCGTTAGAATCAAATCGAATCGGACCATATCCAACCCCACAGCGTAGAGCTAAAGATTCTTAGCTCGGGTTTTCATTTTCACAAAATAGTAATTGGTAGCAAAAGTTCAATCATGGGCCTACACAACCAAAGCTGAAAGTTGGGGAGATGTTTCTAATTGGTCTGTTATTATTTAGTTTCATTAAAAAGTCTGTTTTACCCTTAATGAAATAATTCTTCCTATATTGCTCAGTATATCACAATCTATATTCTATTTCGAATTTTTTTAATATAAATCAATTCTAGCATCAACTTGATTTTTGAGTTCTATGACCTCTTTATGATGTTCGGTAGTGATATTCAACAATATTTTTATATTTGAGTTGAACATCTCTGAGATTTGTATTGCAATAGATTGATATAATTCCATGACCTTGACTTTATCCATCAGCAAATTCTATGTTTCTGCTCAGAAAATCTGCAAAGAAATTATTAACTCTTTTAATATGAACTATATCAAAATTATAAAATACTAAATAAGCTTATCATCTATGGAGCCTTCTGTATTGAGGTTCTGATGGTAATTTATTCCTAACTAATTCTGTAACTTGAGAATTATCAGTTTCAACAGTAAATTTTTTTGATAACAAGAATAATGAAAACTATTTTATCATTCTAATAATTTCCAGTAATTCTTTCTCATAAGCGGTATAATTTATTTCTGCTTGATTAAAAGTTTCACTTGAATATCTACAAATCTCATTTAAATCTGTTTTTAATATTGCTGCCCAATATTTATCTGAGGCATCAGTATTAACAATCAAATTATATTTTTCATCTTGTAATCTTAATTTTGGTAAATTTTTACATTCTTCTTTTAATGATTTAACTATTTCTGTATGTTCTTCATTCCATCGTTTAGTATTTATTTTTCTAAGTAACATTTGTATTTTATGCATTTTCTTAGAAAGATTTTCAATAAATCATTCTGCATAATTTAAACATCTTAAAATTTTTTGTATTTGTTCTTTAGATTCTAATTTATTTGAAAAACTTTCTATCTTTTTAGATATATGGGTCTGCAATTTTATTCCTCTTTTATCTCTTGATAAATCCAATAAAATATATTTCTTGTTTTTTTATTATAGGTTTCTTTTTAGAAAGTACAATTCCTTCTTTTTTACATTCATTTATGAATTTGATTAAATGATTTATATGTTCTTTTTTACTATTAGAACATGTCATAATGTCATCTATATAAACAATTAGGAATTCATTAAATTTTTTAAATATATTATCCATTTTTCTTTGATATATTTGTAGTGCATTTTTTAATCCAAATGACATTACTAATCATTCATATTTTTCATAATGTGTACTAAATGCAGTATATTGTATACTATCTTCTTCCATTTTTATTTGTCAAAAACCTGATTTACAATCAAATTTAGAATAATATTGTTTTCATTTTGCAAGGTTCATTAAAACTTTTTTCTTTGGTAAAAATATCCATTAAATTTAGTATATATATTTAATTCTTTATAATTTATAACAATTCTAACTTTTCCTCTAACTTGTTCAAAATGTTTCATAACTATAAAGACTGGATTACTATGAGGTCCATTACTTGGTCTTATAAGTTTCTGTTTTAACAATTCTTTTATCTGATTTTTAAATTCTCGTGTATCTTCTATCGCATACATCATTGGTCTGGCTCTTAGTATAACATTTTTTGTCAATTCTATTTTGGCTTTAGGGTGATGTGGTTTCCAAAATAATAATGGATTTTCTCCATAAATTTTTTCTAATTGTTCAATAATTTTTTCTATAGTTATTTCTATTCCCCTTTTTAAAACTTTTATATACAATACAATATTCTTTTATTTTTTATTTCATTAAATATGATTGGTTTTTTTCCCATTTATCACCACGCTGTGCTGGCCGAACTCTATAAGGTCCAAATTCTCTTAGAATTTTTAATAAATGTCTACAAGGTGTTTGTAACATTATCATATAATTATTTTATTTATAATATTGAAATTATTGTATAAAGTCATTTCCTAATAATATATCACACTCTAATTTATCATATTTATAAATTTTATTTATTGTAACTTGTTTACTTCTAAAAATTATACTAACTTTATCAACACTATTAATTATCTGGATACTTTCTCCTATGATTTCAATTATTTTTATATTACTATTATTATTCCATGATTTTATCAAAAAACTTTTAAATATTATTATATCACTTCTTGTGTCTATTAAAGCACAAGTTATTATATTTGTTTCTATAATAGTGATTTGTATATATACAGTTAATGGAAAACTTATCTGATTATTCATTTAGTTCTTTTTACATAATATAGTTTGTCCATTATGAATTATATATAATACTTCTCTTTTTATACTATAATCTTCTAATCCATTTAGAAAACTCATTCCTAAAAGTATATGAGGGTTTATATCCATACTTTTATCTATATAACTGGTACTAAAAGATCTATTCTTTCTATTTTTATCGGTACCTTGACTTCCAAATCTATAATATGTACTTATCCATCAAAATTTACATATCTATATGGATCAGTTTTATGGGTTATTAATCCTTTATTTTTGATTGAAGCTATATGACATTCACTAACTTTTGTATCTATTAATATATTGGATCCATTTATATTTTCTCTTCCATTATAATATTCTCCTTCTATTTTCATATTTCCAGCATTCCTATATAGTTTTACTTCTTTTATATTATTAAATTCTTCTAACTGGTTTTTATTAGGTATTCTAAGACTTTTTGATCTTTTGATTAATTTTCCATCCTTAAATGTTATATTATTAGAATATTCTCCTTCATTTGATTCTGTTATTTCAGGTTTATTTCTTATTCTACTGAATTCATATTATTCCGGAATTAAGTTTATTTGTTTATTTGCTTCTATTATTTTGCTAATAGTCTTACATTCTTTATGTACATCAATATAAGGTTTATTGGAATAAATGTTTCCATAATTAAAATTGGTAAATGTATATAAAGCTCTATATTCTATAGTCATAATTTGATCACCTAGTTGCATGATATCATCTCTATGCAATTTAAAATGCAATCCTAAAATTTCATTAAAATTTCTATCTTTCAATGATACACAATATTTTGGGTAACATGTAAACATTATTTTTTGATATACTTGATTTTCTTTTATTATTCCTAAATGACTATCTTTTAAATTTATTATTCTTCCATCATGTAAGGTTTATAGTTAAGATTGAATCTATTCATTCTCTAAATAATGATTTAAATATTATTTGTATTCCTACTAAATAAACATATTAGATTTTTTCACTTTGTTTTTTACTAACCTTTATTAATAATTCTTCAACCATATTTTTTGTTAAAAGATTTAATTTATATTGTCAATATGTTGTTCTTACATTTATGATTTTTTCTATTTTATGATATTCATTTATTGCTATTCATTCTCTTTCTATCTAAGACTTCCCATTTTCATATTTGTAAATCTAAAAATAATTTTTGTAATTTTCTAAATTTATTGTTATCAAATGTAACTTTTAATACATATCATTCTATTCCTTCATATTCTTGTATATTTATATTATCACTTTCTATTTCCTTATTCATATTCTGATTCATTATCCTCTTTTTTTATTTATATAAACTTCTTGATTATAATATTCTTCAATGTATGATATTTCACTCAATTCAGCTTTCATTTTCAAATATTTTTTTTGTAATATTTTAACTTTCTTTTTATCACAATCAGGGGCTTATATGACTTATTTCTCCACAATTTCAATATTTACATTGACTTTTATTTTTCTTATCTTTTTCTAGGTTTTATATAATTTTTATTAGAATTTTTAAAATTTTAAAATTTTTTATTTTTAAATTTTCTTTTATCAACCCTTCTTTTAGGATTACATCACCACTGTATGGAATTTTTCATATCTTCACAACATATTCTAATTAGTTTTTCTGATTTTTTTAATTAATTATCTTTGTTGACATATATAGGCAAATCTTTCAAATAAAATTTTTATTCTTTAACCTAAAGTCCTAGGTATTTCAACATTATCTCTAACATATTTTTCAAATTCTATTTTAAAATATATTCCCCATGAACATGATAATTTATTATGATACATATTTTGGTATAATTTTTGATTTTCATTACTATAAAATTGAACATAATAATAATTTTTAAATTCACAAGTATATTCTTTAATTTTACACATATCACATATTGTTAAATTTATTAGTTTAATTCTAACATTATTTTTTTCTCTTATTTCTTCTCTTTCAGCATTTCTTATCCAATTTTCTCCTAAAAATTCATCTGAAATATATTCTACTAAATTTTCTATACCTTATTTATCTGATTTTATTATTTCTATTTGTACATTTTTTTATTAATGATTTTGTATCATTATTTATTCATTCCCACCAATTTCTAACATCTCCTTTAAAGGATGCTATTAAGAAATATATTTTTTTTCAGTATTTTCCCATATGTCATCTTTATTATATAAAAAGAATAATATCATTGAATTTGCCCAAGTTAATAAATTTTTTTAGTATCTATTTTACAATTTAAATCTAATTTTGTTCCTCCATGGTTAATATATTTATCATAATTATTATTTAATTCAAACTTGTCTCTATATTTATTTTTTTTAGGTGGTTGTCTATCTCTTACTTTATCATAAAATTGTTTATATGATTTATTTTATATAGGTGCATAACTTTCATCTAAATTTTGTAATTCTTGTTTAGAAGTTTCTATTGGATTAGGTCCTCCTCCAATATTCATTAGAACTTGGCAATCACTTAAACTTAATTGATCAAAATTTTCTATAAGTAAGTCTAATTCCTCATTCGTCTTTATCTTCTTTTTCTTCTACTTTTAATTTTCCTAATATTTTTTTATCTAAATTCTTCTTCTTCTAATATTTTTGGTAATATATTTTTTCTAAATTCATCATCCATACTTCCTGTTTCTATTATTACACTCTCTTTCTCAATATATTTCTTTCATATTCAAGTCATTTCTTTTTCTATTAATTTTTTATCTATTTTCTTTTCTTTATTTTTATTAATCTCTTTTATTTTTATAATTTCAATTTTTAATATATTTATATCATTTCTTGTTTCTCTTACTTCATTTCTTAAATCTTGTATATTATTTATTATTATTTTTATTAATGACTTTAATTATTCCATATATTATCTTATTGACATATTAAAATCATCTTTCTAAAATATAAGTTAATTTACATCTTTTATCTTATTTTTTATATATTATTTTTCCAAATCTTCTATGGGCTATATTTGGATCTATTAATTCTTCTTTTACTATACTGAAATATTTACTCTCAAGTCTTAATTTTTCACATTTTAATTTTATTAATTATCTTTTATTTGATACTCTTATTCCTTTTGATATTAACATCATATCTCGTATTTTTTCCATTTTTATAAGTAATTTATTTAATTTTAAATTTGTATTCTTCTCTTTGTAATATAAATTAATTTCTTAAACTTTATATATACTAATAAGTTTTTCATATGTATATATCTCCTTTATTGTTCTTATTATTAATTTTTCTAATATTTGTTCTTTTATTTCTTTAGGTAAATCTTTAACTATTGTTAATGTCATTATTTTTAATTTATTAGAAATAAGTTTTAAAAATATATAACTTCCATTTTCTGATTTTAATTTTCATGATCTTTATGGCTCTAATACCAATTAAGGGGCTACTTAGAGCAAACAAAAATCAAATAAATCTATAAACAATAAATCTATCACGTAATATTTAATTTTAAGGACTAAAATGCAGGAATTCTATATTATATTAGCTTGTTATGCAATATTCAAAAGGAGGGGTATTTTAGGTATATTTATATGATAAAATTGGTCAAAGGTCATTTTGGAAAAATGACTTCTTTGTTTAGGCTATTTCCATGTATTTCCCATGAAAGTTGGCCCTTGGGAAATTCTCCGCATGGAGGAAAGGGATAAACATGAAAATGATCCAAATAGTATATAACATTTTCCAAAATGACCTTTGACTTTTTTAGAAATTTGAAACTACCCAAAATATCCTTGGAAAAATTTAACAACCAACCCTTTATATAATAAAAAGTTTTTTTTTTTAGTCCTTAAAAAATCTAACAAATATTTTTTCTAAAAATTTGTAAAAATTATTAATGAATAATTATAAAATGGAAAAGCCCAAATATAAGAGAGGACCATATAATATAAAAAAGGTTGTTAAAAATAAAAAAGAAATTAAATTTGAAAAAGAAATTGATAAGATAGGATATCAAGAACAATTATATGCATCACAAGAAATATTAAAATATTTTAAAGAAAACTTATTAGAAAATTTCGCTAAAGGAATTGTAAGGTCAATAATCATAAAAGATATACAAGATATAATAGATAAATTGGAAAAAAGAAAGAAAAGTATCTCAAAATATGAAATACCTTTTAGAACAGACATAGATATGATATCAGATATTGATATTATAAATTCTCAAACATTATTAGA
>NC_036247.1:27265176-27267897 GCF_002742605.1 Olea europaea var. sylvestris
GGACCTACCACTACCAAAGCATCTAGCCAGCTGCAAATAAAGCCAAAGATGGAGAAGCAATAATAGAAAAGCATCTAGCCAGCTGTATATGGAGCCAAAGATGATAAGGCAATAATAGAAGAAAGGAGGTCCCTTTGATGAAAATTCAAAGAATGCATGTGAAAATGTAGACCCCAGGAGGAAAAGAATAGAGAGGCATGTGAGCCTTTTTTCAAATTTCTGATGTATGCAATGATGTAATAGACCAATAATAGTAAGTTTGAGTCATGTATAAATAGAGGTCTTTGGGAAAGAATGGGGCATCTCGAGTTAGAAACCATTCTCTTTCCTTAAACTTTTTTCAAAATCAGTTTTTTCTGGAAACCCCTTGTATACAATATAAATCTTGTATAAATCATTATAGAAATAAAATCTCAATCTTTTGATATCAGAAAGATATGAGTTTCTAAACTTTCTATCCTATAGATTCTTGATAGATTGAAGAAGATAATTTCTTTCTTACTTTAAAAAAGAGAGAATTTTCTCTACTTAAGATTTTTATTCTTAATTCTAAGAAAAGATACAGTGAGGGCAAGAAGCTGAAATAGCAGAATTCCCATTGAGGCAAGAGGCCGTTTAAGGGAGCAGTTTTCAGAGCCTGAAGGTCACTCGGTTCTAAGAATACAGATTTAAGATCAAAAGTAAGGTAAAATTATTGTCTTTGTTAAATTTAGAAAGAATTCTTCTAATATCTTGAAAGAATCGTAGGAATTATTACTATTCATGTTTGCAAAAAACTTATCTAAATATGTTATTATTCATAAAGTTTGCAAGGAATTATTTGAATAATGCCAAGTTATACAATTAAAGGATTAGATAATCTGTTAGATAGATTAATGGAAAAAATAGAAAATATTTATTCTCAATTAGAGATTATGGATATATTATCGAAGGAATTTGATAATCTTAGTAAATTACATGACAATTATATTACAGATTATGCTAATTTATTAGATCAAAGGATGAAATTATATATTAAAACTCGAAATGAGAGAAATAGAGGAATTTAAAACTATCCCAATAAATTAAGGATATCTTGTGCAATATATGATAAATTATTTCATAATAGACATTTTATCAAAAATAAATAGTAGCAGGTCATTTATAATAATGCCCCCAAATTACATCACATACACCCTTTTTTTTTTTTAGTAAAATATTCATATTTTACATTACATATTTTTTTTTATTCCATTAATGCTGAATTATAAATAGTAAAAATAATAATTCTTAAATCACATCTCTCCAACTAATAATAAAAATAATAATAATAATAATCGGCATATTTGTCTAATTCCACAAATTTAGCACTTAATTAACCTTCTAAGGCATAATATCCCACTCTAAATGTTATTTCCTTATATTGAACCTCTAATATTTCAAAATTTCCTCGTACGTATCCTCTTCAATTTACATACTAACCTACATAGATTGAATTCTCCGGTGCAAACATACTATTATTTGTCATTGATCCCGCAGAATCCATTAGCGTTTATATCATTGTACAATTGAAGACTGAGTCCCCGTTTGGTCCCTTTTAAAACTCATCAATTTAATTTAACTTTTCTCTCTCCTATTTTCAACAACACAATTTTTAATAAAATAATATTTCACGAAAATCAAAAAACTTTTTATTCTTTTACAATCATCCATTTAAAAAAAAAAAAACTATTAACCCATTATAAATCCAAATAATTAGGGCCAAACTCGGGTTAAATCCTTGATATGGGAATTCCACAAAGAACCCATCTACGTGCAAACTCCAACACGTCAGATGACCTGTTCACTGATTAGAGGCATTTTGCCGATTGTCGAAGTCACTGTTCATGAAAATTCTAGTATAAGCAGTTCTCCTTCATCCCGACTCCAAGAAGAAGCCTCCCAAACGTAAGAAGGTGAAAAGAGGCATATATAAACTACAATTTTCCATTTTCATTTTTTTTTACACAATCTAGTTTATTTGAATAATTCCCAATTTTTAAGAATCATTTAGTGACATCCAACCCATAGTTAGTAAACCATATGTTTTGCCGATTTTGGTGACTAGATTAAAATATTTCTCATGTTTGATTTAGATAACTTGTAGAGATCATCTTTCTTAAAATCTGAAATATATTATATCGTATGATGCTCATTAGATAAGTAAAACTATACATTCACATGATTTTGTTCTATGCAGTTTCACATCCACCTTTAAATATTATACACGTGTTACATTAGAGATTGCACCAAAACTTGCTTTGTTCCCTGTTATCGATTCTAGTTGATTGGACGTGTAACAATACAAAGACACAATTATTGGTTTTCTAAGCGTATCGTGCAATGTTAATTGGTTTTGTAACATTACTATTCTACGAAGTCACATAATGTTAGTTATATTGCGTTTGCATAGCTTTTTTTTTTTTCTTCATTAATTAGGAAGAATGTAAAACATGTTTCTTGTGCTACTATATGCTTCTCACAAGTATTTTGAGCATGCCTCTTTATGTTTTGCTATAATTTCAATGCAAACAATTAGTTATTACGTACTCCCTTTTCAAATGTAACTACTGAATTTACTTTTATGCAAAATTTGGTTCCAAAAATTTTTATCTTTAAAATACAAGTCGAATACGTAGTTAACTGGTAAAAATAGAAAGAATAATCATGGCATTTTCTCCACAATAATTCTCAACTATCTAG
>NC_036247.1:27267929-27268383 GCF_002742605.1 Olea europaea var. sylvestris
TGGGTGTGGGGGGGGGGGGGGGGGGGGGGGGGGCTCATGTAAGGGCATATCCCGAACCAAGATTAATTAAGGATGTCGGATGATAAAACTCAGCATCTAATCTTCATTAAGAAACATATGGACTAATGATGTTTTGAATATTGTGCAAAAATGTGACACCACAACTTCAAACCTAGGAAGATTAGAAAACCTGAAACAATATTGTTTAATGCTCTATGAATGGTTTCTCAACAAATTGTTTACTGCTGTCTAATGATTGCATCAAGTGAATTGACAGATCTTTATGAAGTATAAAATTAATCTCTATTGTGTAACTTCATAACCATATACATCAATTTTTGAAGAAAGTCACCTTCTATATCATTTCTTAGGATTTCATTTGTTAAAATGGTGGTCAACGTTAATATTTTGCATACATCAATAAAAAATGAAAATAAATAATGGTTTGTTTTGA
>NC_036247.1:27268483-27278946 GCF_002742605.1 Olea europaea var. sylvestris
ATAAGTAATAACATTTGGCTTCAAATTCCCACCCTTTAGATGCATACTCTTTACCACATTGTGCGCAATTCTTACTTTCCCAGCTCTACACAACCCTTCGACAATCGTGTTATAGCTTATAAAATTCGGTTTGCAATTAAACAACTCCATTTCTTTAAAGAACCTAAATGCATCATCCATCCTCGAGTTCATACAAAATCCTCTTATCAAAATATTAAACGTGTATAAATTGGGCTTTGCACCATAAGTCTTAAGCATTTCATCATACAACTCAAAAACCTTTCCCGTCCAACCCCTTTTGAGCAAAATTAAAAACAAATAATTAAATGTAATCGTAGAAGGCGAAATACCCATCGATTTCATGGTTTAAATACCTCAATCGATTCCCTGAAAAGCCGGGCATTACCATAGCTCCTGCTCAAGCTGCTGAATAACTTCTCAGTTAGTGGTATAGCATTGTTAGACTTCGCTGGAATAGAGAGGAGGAAATTTCGAGCGGAATTGAGGTTTCGGGCCCGACCAAAAATTTCGAGCATGAGGAAGTAGGAGTGCTCCCTGTGGGTGAAACCCGTCTTTAGGGTCCAGTTGAAGAAGTGGAGAGCGTTGGAAGGGGCCTTCATGAGGCGTAGGTTTTGAAGACGCTGGTGTCGGAGAGGTAAGTGTGAGTGGAAAGGGAGGATTCGAGTTGTGACCAGGGCATTTTATTGATGAGCCATGCCATTGTTCGGGCTTTCTTGCTTTGCTCTGGTTTGTCAGTTCGAAGGTGAATATCATTTTTACTATTGTTGGGTTCTTCGGCGGCAGCGGCAGAAGTGGTGGCGGTGGATTTTTCGGAGAATAAGTATGTGAGATTTGAAGGTAAGAGTGAGGTTGAGAATACGCACATGAATTTGGAAAGAGGGTTTTCAAGGGTTATAAAAATTTGGCGTTATGAGAACGGAAAGAAAGCCATGAAAAGGGTTTGTATGCATCTCGGTGGTGCCCAGCGGCGCTGCCACTCCTACAACCACTTTCGACCAAGTAGAGAAATTCAGGCCAGCTGGTTTTGTGTTTCATTTTAAAAATTTGAGTACGTTTTCAGTTTTCTATTTCAGGGTCTGTTTAATTAAAATGTGTTTAGTTTATTATTTAAAAATTGTTTCTCAAATAACAAAAAATTTGAAAAATTATTTTATGATATTTTATTAAATTGATTATTCAGTAAAATAAAATAATTTTATGTTAATATGTTCTTTAAAGTTGACGAATCTTACAAATNTGATATTTTATTAAATTGATTATTCAGTAAAATAAAATAATTTTATGTTAATATGTTCTTTAAAGTTGACGAATCTTACAAATATTTTTGCTATAAAAGTAAAATAAAAATAAGTAATATATTGAATTGACAAAATAGAGAAATATATGTATATAAATTATGGTTTGAAGGAAGTATAGGACTCTGAGTGCTTGAACTTTAAGATTTAGGATCCCATTGTAAAAATATTCAAAGTTAGGCACCACCGACGCTATTTACCCTATAAAGTTCGATGGCCATGGTTTAAAGTTCGATAATGGTGTGACTAGGTGGAAAATTCCACAGTCATGCTGAAACAAGTTAGAGTTCGGTCACCATTGTGATACTAAGTGGAAGTTCAGTGGTCATGGTGAAATAAATAAAGTTCGGTGACCACGATGATACTGAATAAAAAATTCGATAACCATGGATGAAATTAACCCTATTCTTATTCGTTATTCTACTTCATTACTTACAGATGGAGTTCAGAATTTGCTATAGTGGGATCTTCAAGGAAAATGGAGATGAATATAAAATGGGTGATGATAGGTGTACAGGTAAGGGTTCACAACATGGAGAGTGGGTGGGAGGAAGGTGGGTTAATTTTTTAACATTATTTATTTATGTGAGACCCATAACTTTGTGAGAGATTGTACACATTCTGTAAAAACAAAATTCTGTACACCAATCATTTTTGATATAAAATACCTCTTTAGACAAACCAAATCCCTCAACTAGCACATACCCTAGTCCCCACTTCCCCTTTTTGTGACTTTGCCACGCCTTCTTTCTGTTATATTCAAGTTGCGAACTTGTTCAAGCAAAAAAAATACTCGGTTTAGTTATTCAGGGATAAACTGATTCGACAAGAAGGCTATATAGAAACAAGTTATTGCTCAACCGAGAAAGTGAAACTGTTAAAAATAAGCAAAGAACCAATCGATTCACATTGCATATTTAGAGGCCGCTGAAATTTTCCCGTTGTATGATGAGTAACAGGAACCATATTCAGAGTTATTTAATATGCTTGCTAATACAAGCCTCAAATATCATATCAAAATTGAATCAAAACCCTATTACTTTGAAGAGAAATCAATCAGCCTCAGAATCATCATTTTCCAAATACATTTCTACTGCTTCAGAATTTGCTGTTCCATACTCTTCTTCCTCCTTTCTCTTTCTCTGTTCTTCTATTTCCCTCTCCGTGGCCTCAGCCTTAGCAGATTTGAGCCTGGAACTCACAGCTTCCCAAGAAACAAGCTTATCCATGAAGATAGATAAATAATCTGGTCGCCGGTTCTGTAAATGATGACATGGCAACGTCGCTATTAGGTTGTTGAGAAGTGTGAGAAAGCATCAGCTATGAGTGTACCTAACATGAAGATAATCACTGCTCACCTGATAGTCGATGTAATAAGCATGCTGTATATGGAAAAAAGACAACGTCAATAAAACATGAAAACCAGTTACAAGTCATAGTTTAAAGGAATAAACAATATAAAATTCGTAATTGTTACCTCCCAAACGTCAACAGTAAGTAGTGGCTGCAACAAATGAGGAAAAAAAAGCCATGAGAATCTCAAATAAGAGTAACAATTAAACCAAAAAAGAAGAAAGAATCAGACAATAACACCAATGTCGATAAAAGGTACACTTTAGGTAATTTTGAAACTATACGATTAAGGTGGAGCTTGAAAGACACTAAGATACTCACAAAGTAATCCCATACTAGAGGATTCACAGCATTAGGACTCTTCACCACTAAAAGCTTCTTGTCCTCATCCGATGGACGTGGATTTACTGCATTTCCAACATCCAGTCTATTTGCTTTGTCTTGAAAAAAAAAAAAAAAAACACTGTCAATTTCTATAAATTTATTTCAACCAAAACCATAATCATGATTAGATAAATAAACTAAAAAGAAAAAGGGATAGAATTCAGGGCAAAAGCATACACACAAGCCACGCCCAACCAGAACCAAACTGTGTTGTCGCAGCCCTCTTGAACTCTTCAACAAATTCTTCGAAAGAACCAAAGTCTCTGTTAATTAAATCTAGAAGTTCTCCTGAAGGTTTTCCTCCACCACCTGGTTTCATTGACTCCCAGAAAAAATCGTGATTCCAGACCTGTCAATGTGCAAAATGATGAATGCTGCACGAAAACCAATAGCACAGTTTTTATGAATGAAGTTATATCCAATTCATTTTAAGCACTTGTCAGAGCTTGTTTTACAAAGAGAAACAAAAATGAAATGGAACGGTTCGGGATAAATTCATGTGCATGAAGTAACTCTTCTTGAAGAAAACTTCTGTCTCACATTAACTGGTGATGGTCAACTCAAAACATTGAAAACCTAAGGTGCAGACTTGTGCATTTGACATATATGCTCGTACTAAAGCATACAGAAGGTTAAATTTTATACAAGGCACACCTGAGCAGCATTGTTGAAGGGTGGAAGGAGATCTCCTTTGTTATATGTAACAAATACTATGTCTTCTAATGTCATTCCATCTAGTTCTGTTCCAGCTATTTGCTTGTTGAGGTTGTCTACATAAGCCCTGTGATGCTTTCCCCAGTGGTATTCAAATGTTTCATGGCTCATATGAGGCTCCAAAGCATCCTAAATCATACCCATGGGTGTAAAGAGCAAAAGATACTAGTAAATAATATAAAACTGATATGGAAAGATGTATGAATGCATGGAGATAATTGATATGCGCAATTTAGTTTTGTACTGAAACCGACGTAAATGCTTTGGCAAGTCCCCACTTGTGGTTTCAAGTCAATACCACTGTTTACTCATCGATAAGAAAAGTAGGAACTAACAAGTTTAATCAGAGATAATCAGCAGAAAAGCTAAGAAGATCAGCTTATTTGGTTTGGGAGTCCATATACACAGAATGACTTTAAAGAACCTAACATTATGTTTGGAGTAATTTCATATAAGATATATGATTATTATCAATTTCAAATGACCAACGGTATGGAAGCTAGGCTTGGTCAATGTTAGAATATGATTAACATATATCCCCCGTAAGTAGACAAATATTACAAAATTCAGTGAAGGGAGACAAGAATTAAGAAGACAATTCAGTGATCTAACTGTCATAAAAATTGGCATTTCTGTGGCCATATATTCATACTCATCAACCCTATATGTTCAAAACTCCCAGAATTCAATTAGTCACACTTACTTAGAAATTACACAAATTGCAAAACAGATCCATCAAGAGGTTTAAGATAAAGATTCAATAGGAATTAGCATGAAGAAGTGTGATTAAACACAGCAAGCAAAAGTGTAAGCTTGCTTCTATCAAAATTAAGCTGAATGCCAGAATATGTAATATCACGACCCTCTCAAGAATGTATATCTTAATTATGGTCAGTGTTTTTCTTTTTTTTGGCCAAGAGGACCTGAAGTTTCTATCCAAGGGCAAAAAGCGTAAATCTTCACTAATCCGATTTAAGTGTTTAATCAGGGCATCAAAATCTTATGCTCTAGGAGTGGCCTAGATTCAATTTATTTTAATTATTTTAATTTAGCCTTAAACCAGATTCAATTTTCATCAAAAGCCTTGCAATTGAACAACTTTCATAAATGGGTGGCAGTGATAGATAAAAGCTTAGGCTTAAGCTAAGAAAGGGGCCATAATTATTTAATTATATGTAGGATTCAATATTAATAAGACGAAGTAAATCTAAACAATGCAAGATATCCCCAAAAAAATGATTAAAAAATCACATAGGAAGCAGTCTGAGTACTTTACAGGTCTTACCAGTTGGTATGGTGGGGGTTTTAGGTCAAATTTGGCTGTTATTACACCATGGCCAGCTTTCCTTGCACACTGTCTCTGCAATGCAAATACTCAAAAAGCCTTGTATCACTTACAAACAATCATCAAATTTGGGTTCAAAATTAACTTTGGCATCCTAGATAGAAATCAACAGACTAAATAAGAATTATAATATCATTATCCGTAATAAATCACATAAAAAAAGCACGAAACATTTACAGTCTCACATTGACATTTCATCAAACACCAGTGATGCAGTCCACTTAGAAAATCATTCTCTTCATCAACTCAATAAAGAAAGTATTTTCTTTTCAAAATTCCTTATAAGAAACACTATAACCCCCCGGACTGCCGAGTACACAAAGTGCAAACCTCATTTTTTCTCCACTGCAAGCGTCGAGTCGACCCCTGAAATCCTGCACCATAGATCAGATATCAGTGCACAATTTATCACAAAATACTCAACTAATTAGCGGGACTCCATTTATATCATCCGATTACAACCTTGACAGGGAAACAATGCGCATTTCAATGGAGCAGCAATGCCTGTTACTGCATTTGCCACCATCTTATCTTACAAGAACCGTCTGAAGTTTTCGGATGAGAAGGAGAGCGAGAGGGAGACACGTGACAACTTTCTTTACTGCGAAGCGTGTGGCAACCTTAAGACATGTTTTATGACCTCATTACAAATAATATGATTTTTCTGCGGAGCGTGTGGTGACCTTACGACATGTTTTATGACCTTATTACAATATGATTTTAGAGCCCAAATAATTTCCGAAGTGAGATATTTATAAGAGAACTTATTTCGTAAATCAAATTATTTATAAGTAAGATATTTTCTTGAATTTGATTTATGTTCTTTTGATCGAATAACTAATATCAAATCATAAAGATTAAACATTTCGAAAATTATCTGTAAAAACTAATTAATAAGATGGGAAGGTCACCAGTTGTTATATTCATAAGATTTTTACATTAGTTGGATTTTCATATAAAACGTTCCTTAGTCCTTTTAAGTATTGTTTGATTTAGTTAAAAGTTGATAAAAATTTAAGTTAAAGTCGAGGATTAATTTTAACAATACATTTTATGGAATTCACAACTTTTTATCAAAATTTGATTTTGTTAAAACAAAACATGCGCTTAATTTCATATATTGAAAGAAGTGATTTTCAAAATTTAATAAATATTTTATTATATAAGAAAGAACTAAGAAGTGTCATTTTCTAAAGTTAATAATGTTATAGTGATATAATCATCGACTCTCTATTTGTGAGTTCCTGTCAAGGAGGCTGACGAAGGCCCTATTTTTTTTTTTTTAAGCAAAATTCCAATATAGTGAGTGGTTGGCACTACGTGCAATGTGGTACCATTACTCTGTGTAGTACAAATTTGTGACTAAAACTTGTAAGATAGGATATAGCCCTCGTTTTTTAAGGATTAAAATTAAATTTTTTAATAAATTTTAATAAAAGTTGATCGTTAAAAAATTGTGAATTTCATAAAACACATTATTAAAATTAATTATTAATTCAAAATTGAATTAAAATCATAATTTCAATCCCCATGAACATAAACATAGTTCACAACAAAACCAGGATGATCATTCATCGACCATGGATAGCTCAACCGTGAGAGTATGAACAAGATTCAACAATTATTTGAATTTTATTTTTTTTAATACTCAAGAGCTTGATTCATACAATCCATGCATTAACGCTATTAAAAACGTAATAGAAATTTATCACAAAAAGTTCTTTATTCCCTTATTGACCACACATTCCATACATTCACGCTGTTCAAAACATAACTAGAAAAACATGACTGATAGAGCTATGATCCTACCCAGAGAAACAAATCAACCACAGGTTCATCGCTTTCAAACTACATTACTAATGCTTCAGAATTTGATGTTCCATTATTCTTCCAGCCTCCTTTTTATTCGCCTGGTTCTTCTCTTTCCCCCTAAGCAGCACCAGCCTTAGCAGATTCAAGTCTCGAACTGACTGAGTCCCAAGAAACAAGATTCTCCATGAAGATCGATATATAATCTGGCCTCCGGTTCTGTAAATGAAGGCATGGTAGGTTATTGAAACGTGTGAGAAAGGATGCATCACAAATATGAAGAAAATCACTACTGACCTGATAATCGAGGTAGTAAGCGTGCTGTATATTGGAAAAAAAAAAAATTAAATAAGAAGACAAAGTAAATAAAACATGAAAATCAGTTACATGTCATCGTCTCAAGGAATGAACTACAGAAAATTTCTGATTGATTACCTCCCAAACGTCTACTGTAAGTAGCGGCTGCAACAAATGAGCAATACAATGACATGAGATTGTCAGATAATAAGAACAATTACACCGAAAAACAAGAAAGAGCGAGATGATAACACCAAATTCAATACAATGTATTATTAAAATGGAAACATGAAAGACACTAAGATACTCACAACTTGATCCAAGACAAGAGGATTCACGGCATTGGGACTCTGCACCACAGCAAGTTTTTTGTCCTTGTCCTTGTCTAGATGGAAAATAATAAAAAGGGGTGTCGATTTTTCATGTTTAGATAGATATATTTAAAAGCAAAATAGGGATAGAAAGGCTTACACACAAGCCACGCCCAACCAGAACCAAATTGTGTTGCTGCAGCTGTCTTGAACTCTTTGGCAAAATCTTCAAAAGAACCAAAGTCCCTGTTGATTAAATCTAAAATTTCTCCAGATGGTTTTCCTCCACCACCTGGTTTCATGGACTCCCAGAAGAAATCGTGATTCCAGACCTGTAAATGTGTAAAACGACATGTGAATTCTATGAATAAAGGTGCAGAGTTCTGCGGTCGAGACATAAAAATATACCTGAGCAGCATTGTTAAAGGGTGGAAGGAGATTTCCGCTGTTATATGTAGCAACGATTACATCTTCTAGTGTCTTTCCGGTGAGTTCTGTTCCGGCTATTTGCTTGTTGAGGTTGTCTACATAAGCCCTGTGATGCTTTCCCCAATGGTATTCAAATGTTGAACGGCTCATATGAGGCTCCAAAGCATCCTAAATCATATTCCATAATCCATCATTGTGAATAGCGTAAATTAATTACACAAATTGCACTACCAAGAGAGGCTTATGATAAAGATTATCTAGGAATTAGCATGAAGCTGAACAAGTAATTTCATGACCCTTTAAAGAATGTGCCCCTATTTGAGCTCCATTCTTTAAAACTTATTTTTTTCCACACTTATTTTCAATCACAATTCTTTTAATAAAATAATTTTGCATATAAACTTAGAACTTTTTCCAACTTTTTAACCGCCCATTTTCAAAAGGTCACTTCTTACAAATCTATTCTAAAAAAGGGACGATATATTTCCACTGATCGGACTTGAGTGAACCTGTAGCGGGATATTTTGAGGATGCAAGTGGGCAACTTGCACAACTCGTCAAGCTTATGTCGCAGGAATTGGACATACTTGTTCAAATTACACCCTCAGTGTAAGGTAAATTTACACTTCAGATACTGTATTTACAGTATGGTAACATAACCAACTTTTGCTAAAAAAAAATTTATAAATGCTAAAAAAAGTCCAGTGAAGCATTTTTTATTTTTCAATGTGTAATTAACTTAATAAAATTAATTTTTTATTTATTGATGTTAGAATCCATGAAAAGAAGATAATGAATTTCAGAAAATCTCACACACAAAAATCATTTGTCAAAGAAAAAAAATTAATGAAAAATCAAATATCCCGTAATGTTTAAGCTAAATTCAATTTTCAGCAAAAGTATTACAGACGGGGCTTATCACAGAGGGAGGGAGCAGTGTTTAGGTCTTACTTACCAGTGGGTACGGTGGTGGTCTTAGTTCGAATTTGCCAGTTATTACACCGTGACCAGCTTTCTGCAATACAAATACACAGAAAGCCTTGTATTAATTTACCCAGAATCATCAACAGTTTTACATTGACATGAATTTATCATTTTCTTCATCCACTGAATAAAAAAAGGTAAAGATTTTTCTAATTGGACATTCAGACCTGACTCATTCTCAACTGCGAGCTTCGACTCGATCTCCGAAACCCGGGAAATAATGGGAATGTCAATGGAGTAGTAATGCCTGCTACTGCAATTGCCACCATTTTATCTCTCACTGGAAACTTCTGAAATTTTACTTTGTGGCGGGCGTGTGGTACATGTTTTATATGAAGTACAACTATGTACTTAAACTTGCAAAATGTTCGATTTTTTTTTTTTTTTTTTTTTTTATATTTTGAAATTTAAAAAAAAAAAAAAAAAAAAAAAAAAAATATATATATATATATATATATATATATACACTTTTTAAGCCAAATAATGTCCAGTGAGAAATATTTTTATTTACTTGACATTCTTGTAGTAAAGAAGGTTCGCATTCTCTATTTTGCTCAATATAATGTTACGGCTTGCACGAAGTTTATATTTATAAGATTATCTTCAATCGTAATGTAAAATAAATTTAAATTATGATTTAAATCTTCAAGATGATCGAAAAAAATTTCATTGAAGAGATGCAAAGAAAATGTAAATTACATTTTTTGACAAAAAAATGAGAAAAAACATAAGAGATAAAAAAGTGAATTTAGATCTTTCTAATATAACATCTGAATTTAGATCTACCAAAATGCTAATGAAGATGTAAAAGTAATTTTAAAAATATCAATTTACACCTAATTTGATACTCAAGATCTTTGAATGAGCCATTCTTTATTTTTTTTATTCATATATAATTTATATATTGAAAGAAGTGAATTCAAAATTATCAAATATGAAAAGGGAGTCATTTTCTAAACTATAGTGAAGTAATTAGTACAACATGGCATATTGTACTAACCACAAGTGTACTACAAATTTGTGAACGGATCAAAACGTGGAAGGTGGATATAGTTCGCAAATACAATATCCCAAGGCATGGAATTATATATTTAAAAAAAAAATGTTTTCAATAAAAAACTAAATTACAAAACATTGATTTGTCCACATAGTTTGAATAAAAAACATTTTGCTCCGATCCTTCTAGACTTACTTCATCATAAATATCCCTTGTCTCGTGAGTTAACGATGATAGTCCGTGAGTTAACTCCGGCGTGTAATGGCGATGATCATCCATGAGTTAATTCTAGCAGTCAATGATGACGACTATGCATCGACCATGATAGGATCAATGAGATTTGATGAATACTCAAGCTTGGTTCATACACGAGGGACAAGAATGATATGATGGATTCACTCTCAACCTTAGATGGTTATTATCACTTGAGAAGAAATTAACTCGACAACTATTTGAAATGAAAGCATCTATTATTTACATGTAATTAGGAACAAAAAAAATCATAATTCGCTCCACAAAATCAA
>NC_036247.1:27279000-27288936 GCF_002742605.1 Olea europaea var. sylvestris
TATATATATATATATATATATTATTTATTTATTTGGTATCGTAAAATGACTTTTAAATAGCAAGTAGAAGAAAGTATTCCACCTCTTCGTGCTTCATAGCAAACATTGCTATTATCTCTGTCAAACTACTTGCTTGATCGTCAAAGTGATAATACAAGAGAAATTGTCAAAATAAATAAAGTTAGTGAAATTGTGGAGAACTTATTTCAACTACACCAGACCTTACTAATTATCATCAAACTCAATAAATTAATTTTAATAACATTTACTTAGTTTGAATATTTGCAAGAATAAACATAATTTTTCCGACAATGAACGATTTTAGTTAAAATGTAATCCATTTTAAAGGAGGAAACATAAAAGCAAAAGAAAGAATTTGACCTGAAAAGATGATCATAGATAGAATCATAGAACCCTTTCTTTACTCCCAAAACAATGGGAGCATTCCCACAATTAAAAGATTTATACTTTTTTTTTCCTTTTCAAAAGAAGAATTATAGAATAAACATAAATTACTAATAAGAAACCTTTGCAGACAAATCAATCCATGATTTGATAAAAATGAAATTAAGGATAAAAAAGAAAACAACTATTATCTACATATTTTCCCCCCCATTTTCGTATACTTTTCTATAGTCTTCGCTGATAATTTATTGATGTGCCCCAATCTTTGAAACCGGTGTTGATTATGTACACTTCGCATTCAAATTTGTTTCCATTTTGCGAAGTGATTCCAAGAAATTCACGTCTCTTGGTATGATCCATCGTGTCCGTTCTACAAAAGGCCGCCAAGCACCGATTCAATCTCTTTATAATCATCGTCCATGGCCGCTTATCATTCCCACGCACTGACCCACACCATCTTCTGTTCTTCAACAGGTTTCCGTCGCTCCACACACACACACACACACACTTTATCATGCACTTCCTTTTTCGATTTTACTGTTATTTGATTGATGAGGTTGTAGTAGAGTTTAATCTCTTTTGTCACTTTTTTCCCTCCAGAAACTGTCAAACTACTGCACCGCAAATCTTCCATTTCTTCGAAAGTTCAAAAATTCTGCAATGTTGAACATTAATGGAGGTATGTGTGTATATGTGTATGTAACCACTTTGTTCTTTGTTTGGATTACACGAGTTACTTTTGTTGGCAGATGCTAAAGAATCACGGAAAAGAAAAATGAATCAAGTTGCAGAGGCTGGGAAATCCCATGCACAAGAAATTTTGAACATAATTGCTCCGTTCAAATCTTTCACAGCCATGCTAACTGAGGCTGATAGCAGTATTCTCGCCCCAAATGTGCAAGATCTGAGTGTTCAAGTTGATCAAATGATCCACACTCATGTAATGATTTTTCTTTCTTTCTTCTGTTTTTACGGTTTTTTCGAGTGTAACTAATGTGGCCGTTAAAACTCGAGCAGAACGAAAATTTGAGGCGAGGATTAGCCGGAATGTGGGCGATGCACTACAACATGCTTCAGTGCGCGGCAGAGGAAAGAGTGGCCAAAAAACTGAAGGATCAAGAGATGGAACTGATCAAAATGGCACATGAGAACGAGCAGTTGGAAGAGATGTTGTCGAATTGCAGAGCCGAGGCACAACGTTTATTTGGTAGGAACAAGAAGTTGGAAGAGTTGGTGTCACATTTCAGAGCAGACGGACAAAATTTATCGGGCAGGTTGAAGTCGACTGAGCAATTGGTAACCAGTCTACGGGGAGAACTACGTACAGCTATGTCAGAAGGTCCAAACCCGGGGAGACAGGAGGACGACGCCGAGTCATCATATGTGGATCGCGAGCGGGATTTCAGTGTGAACCTCGAGTGCAAAGTTTGCGAGAGCAGGCTTGCGACAGTGATGCTGTGGCCATGTTGCCATGTTTGCATCTGCCCACGTTGTGAGGTAAACCGGGCAGAGGCAACCAGGTGCTGCCCAGTTTGCCGGACGCATGCGACTACTAGTTTCCGTGTCCATCTTCCTCTCAATTAGCACACTATCGACCCATCCATTTTCCCCTGGTTCCCTTTTTCCATTTTACTGATATATTTTTGAGTTTTTTTGGAGGATTTGTTGTCTGAGGCCTCGAAGTTGGACCTTATATTTTTATGTTACGCATTGATGATTTATTAATAAATGATTTCTATTTTGCTTAATTGTTTGTATGTTAGGTCTCTTATATACGCGAAAATTCAATATTTTTTTTCTACTACTCATCATTGCAAAGATATTTTTGTTTAACTGATTTCTGCTGATTATATGTTGATTAAATGTTATCCAAAGAATGCATGTACAAGTTATATTAGGTACAATTGATCATTCCCTTGAATTGGATTTCATTACAGTCTTTGAATGTAATGATTTTGTAAAGGGCATCATTAAATTGGCTGGAAAAAAGAGCTTACAGTGGTACTAAAAATATTCTTCAGTAATGCCCAAACACTCTTTCTGGGGACAAGATCTGTAGTTTTTATCTCGTCTATTTTAGCGGCAACATTTGATTACGAAACTGCATTAATCAAATCAACTTAGTACTGCAAGATAAGAAATCATTTCGATGTAACCTCATGGGATTTCATGCAATTTAGTCAGCAAAGAATACAGATGATGGAAAAGCATTGCGGCAACCTCATGGGATTTCATGCAATTTAGTCAGCAAAGAATACAGATGATGGAAAAGCATTGCGGCTGGTAGAAATTTGAAGTTTGACATTATGGCGTATGAATTTTTGCGCTTGTGTGCGTTCTGTAAATTTGGGGAATTCTTGTAATCCATTTGTAGTTATTGACAGTGCTGGAGCCCCTTGTGTGGAGCTCAAGAGGACGTAAGTCTTTTTATAACCGAATGAAAAAGGGACTTGATCCTCACTCAAAATGCAAAAAACCAATGTTTATAAGATGTGAAAGCTGGTTCAGAAAAGAAGTAAATAATCTGGCTCGGTGATCTTTCCAATTGAAGCAGTCCATAGTTCAGCTCTAACTTGATTGGGCTGCTCTAGGTGAAGAGTAGGAAAATGCCCCGTAGACTCTACAACCTGCATATCCGGTTAATGAGTTCAGCCGCACACTTGAAATCTCTCATTTCCACAGACCCTGAAGATGAGATATGGGAGAACACTGCTGTTGCGAAAGAGAGAGAGCGGCCGCAGTTGGAATCAAAATCTTATGCCCAGTGTCTACATTTCCAAGCACTTTCTCACCAAAATTGTTCTCTATCTCTGCTGGAAATGGGGGTCCTACATTTCCAAGCACTTTCTCACCAAAATTGTTCTCTATCTCTGCTGGAAATGGGGGTCCCTGGCTCCAAAATCACCGACAAATCCGTGCCCACTGCTCAAGTTTTCACTGAAACTTGAGGTCTGGTGATTTTGGATTGTTGAATTGGGTTTTCGGAGAGAGAAAGAAGTGGAGAGGGATAAAATGGGTTGTGGACGCCTTGGAAGCAACAGTGAGGCCTTGTTTTCTGCCTTTTGTCATCTAGCGGCGAATAAACCGGTTCGTTTCAGAAAGGGACCGAGCCGATCATTTATGATCGGTGGGCTTGCTGTTAAGCCGTTTTGCCTTCAACAACAACTTTGAAAATTTGAGGCCCGTTTTGTTTTGGCTCTTTATGGCTTGCTTGAAACAGAATTTTAAGCTAATAAAACAATTTTGAAGGGAATCATCTCTGCTAGTGGCGAAAGCAGACATTTTGAGTTAGGAAAGCACAATCAAACTTGTAAAAATGTTGTATGGTATTTTACATCCAAAAAAATAAAATAAAATTCATACCCCATGTAAATTTATATCTGAATTTTACATCCAAAAATTTGAATGGTGTATGACTTTTTTGAGTGTAAAATTTCGAAATTTTTTAATTTCATACCACATGTAAAATTATGTAAATTATTTGAGAAATTTGTCACACAAAAAATATTAAATGTTAATGAAATTTTAAAGAAAAGATGAGTTAGACGCCTTTCTTTAAAACACATGTTAGACACACATTTAGCTAATCTTTGATATTTGTTTGAACCATTCAATATGTCTATAATATAATTTTTGAAACGAGCTTCGAAATGACTTAGACGATTTATGGATTCGACTAGCACATGATCATCGGAAAACTTCAAAAGTTAGAACGTTGTCGAAATTTTCAAAATACTAGAACGGTTGATCGTTTCACGCGCCATTAACGTTGTAGAAAACTAGGTCGTGAAAATTTCGAAATGATATTAAGAATACAATATTTCGACTTCTTTTGGTATTTTGTAATGACTTCGAAAATTGAGATAAAAATATAGAAAATTTAATGGTGGTAAAAAGATTTTATTTTTATTATTATTTTTTAAAAAATTGCCCAAAGTTGGAGGGTCACGTGACCCCCATGCCACCCATTGTGTCCATTCCTATACTTTACCAGAAGGAAAATGTTAGAACTTAAATTGTTCAATAATATGATGTCATGTGACATTATGTCAAGACATCTGATACTATAGTATGATTGATTTTGAAATTGTATAATCTTTACTCTAAACATTATAAAAAACAATCGAATTCTAATCTTTAATGCACAATAAATTAATTTTGGTTAGTGAAATACATAAATTTGTTCCTTATTAAAAATAGATTTTGGTAAAGTATGACATGGTGCCCGTTTCTTGGTAAAGTATGACATGGTGATTGTTACTTGTTAGTTGTTAGCTAACTGCCTAAGTTTCTTACTTTTTGTAGAAATTGAATTAAGATCTTTCCATTGAGACAGAATTTGGATTTAAATTTATCAAAATGTAAATGAGAATGTAATAGTGGTTTTGAAGATACCAATCTACATCATTATTGAAAATGATCTGTCTCAAAAATAGCTTTTGACTTTTCAAAAGATTTGGCAAAAAGGCCATACCCTTAATTCAATGCAGCATGGGAACAAATAAATGTTGGACATGATTTCACCAAGTTGTGTATATATGTCAGTTTTACACAAATCATCTTATACATACATTGAGAAGCAGCCAATATTTTGAAAAATACTGTAATTGATATAAAAAATACATAGATCAGCATGGGAACAAATAAATGTTGGACATGATTTCACCAAGTTGTGTATATATGTCAGTTTTACACAAATCATCTTATACATACATTGAGAAGCAGCCAATATTTTGAAAAATACTGTAATTAATATAAAAAATACATAGATCAGGATATTAAGGATGATTATATAGCTCAAAGGCTATTGCGTCCCATATAACAATAATAGATACATGAGAAGCCTTGAAAGGCAAAAGACTAAAGTATGACTAATAGCTCAAAGGCCATCGTGTCCCATACGACAATACTAAATACAAGAGAAGCCTTAAAAGGCACAAGATTATATGAAAAATTTACAGGTAAAAACTAGTACTTTTCCCTAGATTTGATTGTAGTAATCATGCCGTCATGTCGCAGACTGTCTTTTATTCTGGTGACAAGTCTAATAACACACTCGTTAGAGTCGAAAATTTTTATTTTCCTAAAGACTACAAACTGAAATAATAGATTTTAAACTACGGTAGGCCGACGACTCTAGGAGGAAGCAGCCACTTCGAAGCCTCTATAGAGCCAAGGCTAATGGATTGTTTGGCTTCTGCATCAGATAGCCTCTTAACGAATTTAGCTCGCTTTTCCATGTTCGCTCCAGGTCCTTTATTGTTATACTCTGAGAACCTAACCGTGCTGCATAAACATAACAATAAACAATAACACCAAAACTACGACGTAGACTGCATACCTAGTAAGTAGATGAAAGGAAACCAAATGGCTGACCTTTCGTGTTCAGGTTTTACAAGGATCCATCCTTCAGGGTGAATAGCATCACCCATTTCAGTGTAAGCAAACACCACTTTAGCTGCAGGCATCCATGATCTGCCCAAAAAGGCGCCGCCGCCTGTCACCCTGCAGTTCACAAAATAGTATCCCGTGTCTTCCGAGTCAGTTTTCCTTGCCTGTGCAGTGATGATTGCCGGCTGATCCCCGGGGACGGCATGTAACTCCGTGTTCTGCATACAGTTAAGAAGATATCTATACATGAGTATTGAAGATAAGATTAAATTAATACATGTGCCATTAACACAATGGGAGGGGGAGAGAGAGACAGATTCGGGGTGGGGGATGGTTTTTTATGTGTTTACCAGAAAGATGGATTTGCCACTGCCAAAGATGAAATCAACAGTGCCTTCAATATAGCAGTCTTTATAGAAATGTTTTCCCTTGTCATCACAAAGAGTATCTTGAAATCCATAAATTTTGACATTATAGAAAGACGCCTTGTCTCCACTTATTCTCAATGCTGCTGCCTGAGCTCCAACCCTTTTACCATCAGGCCTCGGCGCAGAATTCTAATTTATTCAATTCAACCGAGAAAATCAAAAATTAATTTGGAAAAATGTACTTACATTAATAATCATAAATATAAAATTAATACCACAATTTTCAAATTAACGGCACTGAAGTAATTTGATTCCACGATGAGGGTGGCACTATCCACAGTTCCATATTCTGCTGCTGTTCCACCAAACACCAGAATTGGCATGTTATTTGGATCTTCCCCATAGAAGGTGATATAGTGTTTATACATTCCAATCTTGACTTTCTCGCTATAGTTTCCAGGTGCAAGCGATAAAATGACTCTTTTAGTATTGTCATCGGGAATGCTCTTTATCGCTTCATTGATCGACTTGAAATCGCCACTTCCATCGCTTTTCAATTTTATCAGCTTGGCTTGCCCCTCCGCGGTGACTAAGGCCGGGTCCATGGTTGCTTTCCGAACAGCTACTGGTTGAATAATGCCATCAAACCAACTGTTTAATTGAGCACTATTTGATGGAATAGGTGCTCTATCATCAGAAAGTACAATGGGGATGTACAGAAGAATGCCCAATAGAACTGCCTCCACGGCAATACAAGACATAATTTTTCCAACCATTTTGTTTGTAGTTTAATTTTTCTTATCGAATATCACTGAGGGATGTACATATTTATACAGAAAATTGCGAACCAGAGACTGCGAAGGGAGCTAAAAGCACGGGATGGAGAGGAATTCTCGTTTGAAAATTATGGTTGTGAAGTTTTGTGGTCGTTGACAATTAGCCAAGTGGTTAGTTTATTGCTAATGTCTAAGAAAAGGAGTGAAATAAGTGAGATTATGGATTTGCTTCAACGTAGGATTTCAGTGTCAATTAGAAAAAAGAGGAGAAGAGACTTCTCCTTAGTAACGGAATTGTCAAGAATTTCTTAGCACAATTCCGAAGGAATTATGTTACATGGGCATGGACACATTGACCCACGGTTATAAAAAAGTAGGATATGAACATGTTGAATTAGATTTTTTTAAAACTCTACATTTATATAGTATATTTTTAGTTCTATATTTTTTTATTTTTAATTATATAAAAAAAATTATTTTTTATTTTTGTCGTTGAAATCTTTTAAATGAGAAATAGCTATAGTTGGGTATTTACTTAAATGAGTTTGAATACTTAAAAGTCGGATCAGCCTTATGTCTAAGATAGAATCTGTGATATAAAGGTTTGAAACCAAC
The DNA here is from genome assembly GCF_002742605.1 of Olea europaea var. sylvestris. Taxonomy (NCBI): domain Eukaryota; kingdom Viridiplantae; phylum Streptophyta; class Magnoliopsida; order Lamiales; family Oleaceae; genus Olea; species Olea europaea. The sequence goes on from NC_036247.1 coordinate 27,286,556, forward strand.
AAACAAGATTCCATGCACGCAAATTCACTGAAATGAAAAATACAAGATTCTAAAGATGCAAATTTGGCGAGGGGGAAAAATCCAAAAGAAAAAAAAAATGCTTTATAATAGGAGAAGGTATTGTCAATTGTGACATTTCAACATGCAAGACTATAAGTCATTCTCTACCCATTTCATGCCAATTATAGATTATCCTCAACTATGAATTCCAGCACTTCATCAAAGAATGATAGAAATGTCTTCAGTACCGTATGTATCAGTAGTGTAAAACTTAATATTCGCTATGATTCGTAGAAGATCAGACAATCAAAGTAGTTAGTATATACATGCAGGGTTCGGGCTAGAACTCGACGAGCCTGGGCGGCCGTCATTGCTCTCTGATTATCTCTACCAGGAAAAAAAATGACTTCTTAAACAAGGCCATGGTTTTTGGTCGGAAAAATTGTTAGTAGCTGATTGAAGATCTTCGTAGTTAAGTTATAGGATTCTGATGGGCTTTTCCTTTTCTTTCTCAGAATAGTATGTTGGAAAAAATGAGTGAATAACTCACTTTTGGCACAATTTTCGATGAGACCCGTTGGTTCAATTTGGAATATCAAAGTTGATATGTGTTCTCCTCCGCGAGAATATCGAAGTCATGTATTTATTTGGCAAAAATGAAGCTCGAGTGAATGAGAAATTGGAGTTTAAAGTGGACCATTGGAAATGGTCTATATTGGTGGGAAAACTATAGTTAACTTTCTCCCACATAGGGAAAACATGGAAACCAAAACCACTTTATATATGACTATGCATTGAAATGGTGTGATCATGTGTAGTATAGAGGCTCTCTCCACGTGCGCGCGCAGGGAAGGGGTGCAAATCACGGACAGAAATAGCCTTCGGATCTTGAACTTGGGCATGACCTGCGCACACGAATGTTGAACCGAACAGAGCAAAAACTGGCCAGTTTGGATTGTCCGTGTTTTACAATTTTTTTATGGTTTTTCCAAATGACTTTTGAGTGTCTAAAACTCCAATGGTCGAAATCGAAGTGTAACTCCAAAAACTGCAATGGTTAATGCAGAAACTAATGGTCAGATTTAGCCTATATAATTTCACTAAATTTCCAGCAGTTCACATACTGAAATTTTCGTCTACAATTTCTAGCAGTTTAAACTCAGATACAGTTCTATTTTCTGTTTTTGTTCTGTCTCCTCCCGTGTCCATTCCAGTAAGGTGATATTGTTCGAACACTCACCCAGTTCGTCGGAGTAGAACCGCGATGCTCGGATTCTACTGGTTACCGTTGTATCCTGGGAGACAGGCGCTCGAACAAAACCTCTAGCAATACGGTGAGGAGGCGAATTTGTCTTAAGAAAACTGTTTCCACAAGCCTCGGGTTGAAAATTTATCTGCTATTTATTTAGTTTGCATTTTATTTTTGCAGATTTATTTATTTAACGACTTACACATTTGCAACATATTTGACTCATATATTGTTTATTAAATTTATGTTAAAAATAGATAAATAAAATAAACTATTTTTTTCCTCATTCGTTATATGTGTGAAAAATAGATTTCACATATACGATATTTCTATTTATAAGTGAAAAAATTTGTGTTATTTTAGTTAGTGTATGAATAATAACACTTTATGCAAATTTTGTGCAAATACGGTGAGCTTCGCCTACAAATACAGTAAGCTGCCATATACGATGAGCTTTCTACAAATACGGTAGGCATCATATACTGTAAGGTGCAAATACAGTAAGGTGCCTGATATATACAGTAAGCTGCCAAATATGGTAAGCTGCCTGGCATATACGGTAAGCTGCCATATACAGTGAATTAAACTGTTAAATACGGTAAGCAATTGCCAAATACGGTAAGCGTGATTCCGGTGTTTAAAACACAAATACGGTATATGATAGCCCCATTCCACTCCATATACTATCAATTAATTTTGACAACATAGTACTGGGATTTCATGGAGAAGGTTGAAGAGGGAGTCTTGGAATTGGCAGTTGAGATAGCAGATTCTGCTTTACAAGAAAGATAACCCATCAAGATTATTATGAATCTATTGAACGAATTTATATCCGCATTCGTGTGTGTAGACTACACTTGAATCATGAATTTACAAGAGAATCGGGGTTTGGCGATATGTAGTGGATGGTATGGAACTTTCACCAAAAATACAGAGAGGGGAGGATGAGGCGGGATTCACTAGAATTGGAATCCTTAGATTTTTGGTTTCCAAGCATTTAACGCGAGGACATAAACATACATAAGACAGACAATTGTGGGGGTGGGTGTGGTTTTGCGAAAGTCCAATATCTTTTTCATTTTAAAATTAATAAATTATTTTATTATTTATTTAAAAGTCCAATAACGGTGGT
>NC_036247.1:27288974-27399051 GCF_002742605.1 Olea europaea var. sylvestris
AAATTATTACCATTGTATCCCTGATTCTTACTTATAAATATAGGCCTTTGGTTTTCAATAATACACACAAAAAGGTTTATTGAATTTTCTCTATTCTCTTTGAGTTTTCTCTATTCTATTTTCCTATTATTTTATAACACGTTATCAGCACGAAATTCTTAAAAGGTAGTAATTTTTTTTCATAATCATCTATCACGTATATCAAAATTAATTTGATAATACGTGAATTTTACATATACATATGTTGAATCTGCAATACGTGATCTCATCTTTCTCGATCATTATATTTTTTTTGTACTTCTCTTTGAATTAATTAATGTTTTTTCCTTTACATCAATTCACGTGCATTTTTATGGAGATATATTTATGTTAAATCAATTAATATGCATTAATTCATGTTCCTATACCCTCCTTATATTCAGATTAGCCCTTTACGTTCTACACATTCTTATAATTTTTTTTGATTTAATTGGTCAATGTTCTTTGTAAGCAAACTTTAATTCCAGATCTCTATTTTGGCTGATTCCATATATATATATATATAACTGTACCCAACTCATCTTTTCTCTCAAATCCATTGGTTTCTGTAAATTTCATGTCTTAATTGGTTAATACTAATTCAATTCTTTTAATTGCACCTAATTAGAATTTCGTGCCATAATATGTGAATAGGTTTCTACATGTCACCAATTTTTTTTTATTTCACTCGACTCACATTATTAATTCAAAATAATATTTTACATGTGTTTGTATATTAAGTAATGGTGAACAATTAGATGTATTATCATTTTTTATGTTTAGTTATGAAACATTACATTGTTGTTGCTCCTGAAGTAGCATAACATTATAATTAATATTCCAGAAGAATATTAATCTTAAATCTATTTGTTGTTGCTCTAGAAGTAGCACAACATTATAAAAATATTATTTGTTCCTGAAGAGCATAAATTATAACTTTCAATATTCCAGAAAAATATTGACATATTGCATTTGAAGAAATAATAGCAAAATATAATGTGCTCCAGAAGTAGCATATGTTTCGAAGAACACATTATTTCAAATTAGTGTTTATCCCTAAAGGAAAACACGTAACTTAAAGTGATGTTGATATTGACTATTTGATTAACATGTGATGATTAATCATATTCTTTGAAACTAATTGTATTTTTTTTATTATGTAGTTAAACAAATGGCAAACATTACGAAACTTGAGTTTGCTGTACTTAACATATCTGGTAAAAATTATCTGTCATGGATACTGGATGCTGATATTTATCTCGTCTCAAAGGGTTTGGGAGAGACAATAAAAGAAGGAAACAATGAATCCCTACAGGATCATGCAAAAGAGCTCATTTTCCTCCGTCACTATTTTCACGATGGATTAAAAGTTAAATATCTCACCAAGAAAGATCCACAAATTCTTTGAAAAAAGTTAACTGAAAGATTTGATCATCAGAGGACTATAGTCCTCCCCAAAGCCCTTTATGAGTGGATGCACCTTCGTTTGCAAGACTTTAAAACGGTTAGTGAATACAATTCTGAATTGTTCAGAATATGTTCAAAGTTGATTTTGTGTGGAGAAAAAATCACCGATGAAGATATGCTGGAAAAAACTTTCTCCACCTTTCATGCCTCAAATGTGCTCCTGCAGCAGTAATATCGTGAGCATGGTTCAAAAAGTACTCAAAACTTATATCTTGCCTACTAATTGCTGAACAAAATAATGAATTGTTGATGAAAATCACGGATTACGTCCAACTGGTTCTGTACCATTGCCTGAAGCAAATGGTACTACATTGTCTGAAGCAAATACAATATTAAGACAAGGACGCGGATGTGGACGTGGTTGTGGACATGGACATGGATTTGGATGTGGACACGGACACGGACGTGTACGTGGAATAAATCATGGAAGAAATAATCAACAAAGTTATCAACAACAAGGCAATAAATTCAAAAGGCACAAAACAAACGAGAGTGGCAAATCTAAAAAGGAGCATGAAGAAAGTTGCTTCGGATGTGGAATGAAAGGGCATTGGACACGTACGTGTCGTAACTCAAAACATCTTGTGGATCTCTACCAGAGATCAATCAAGGGAAAAGAAAAATTGGAGACTAATTTTGCTGATTATGATTGTCCAATTGATGTAATTCATTTGGATGTCTCCGATTTCTTTACTGATCCAAATGGAAATATTGACCATTTGGTTGAGGGTGGTGTGATAGAAGATATAGATTAATTTTCTAGTATTTCTCTCGTTTTAAAAATTCAGTCTGAAATATGTTTTTACTTTTCCGCACAAAAAGTTTATAGATTTATGATGGATAGTCAAGACAGCTGCTTAATTGATAGTGCAACTACACATACTATTCTTCAAGACAAAAAATACTTTTTGGACTTAATATTAGCTGAAAATAGTGTTAACACGATATCGGGTGCGTCGAATATCGTTAAAAGCTTCGGAAGAGCTTGTATTATTTTACCAAATAATACAAAATTATATATTGACGATACACTTTATTCTAGCAAATCCAGAAGAAATTTGCTTAGTTTTAAAGATATTCGCTACAATGAATATCACACTGAGATGATGCAAGAAAATAATGTTGAATATCTTTGCATCACTTCTTTTGTATCTGGCAAGAAGCAGATAAAAGAAAATTTTCATGCACTCCCGTTTGGCATGTATTTTACATTTATAAAAATGGTCGAATCAAATAATGTTACGAACCAGAAGTTCATTGATTCAAAAAATTTTATACTTTGGCATGATTGACTAGGACATCCAGGAGCCATAATGATGCGTCGAATAATACACAACTCGCATAGACATTCTTTAAAGAACCAGAAGATTCTTTTATTTAATAATTATCCATGTGTGGCTTGTTCGTAAGGCAAGTTAGTCATTAGACCTTCAACTACAAAGGTCAATATTGAATCTCCAACTTTCTTGAAAAGAATACATGGAGATATATGTGGGCCAATACACCCACCATGTGGACCATTTCGTTACTTTATGGTATTAATTGATTCTTCTACAAGATGGTCACATGTTTACCTACTTTCAACTACGAATGTAGCATTTGTTAGACTACTTGCTAAAATCATAAAATTGTGAGCACAATTCCTCGATTACTCAATCAAGACTATTCGTCTTGACAATGCTGGTGAATTTAAATCACAAGTATTTGATGATTATTGTATGTCAATTGGGATTGAAATTGAACATTCAGTTGCACATGTTCATATACAAAATGGTTTAGAAGAATCGTTTCTTAAACATCTACAACTTATTGCTAGACCATTACTTATGAAAACAAAACTCCCAACTTCTGTTTGAGGTCATGTCATATTACATGCTGCATCATTAGTTCGTATAAGACCAACTGCCTATCATCAATATTCACCTTTGCAACTTGCATTTGGTCATGAACCTGATATTTCTCACCTACGGGTTTTTGGTTGTGCTGTCCAAGTTTCTATTTCACCTCCACAACGTACCAAAATGGGTCCCCAACGAAGACTTGGGATTTATATGGGTTTTGATTCACCATCTATTATTAAATATCTTGAACCTTTAACGGGTGATTTATTCACTGCACGTTTTGCAGATTGTCATTTTGATGAAATGACTTTCCCAACTTTGGGAGGAGAAAAACTATATCCAGAAAAACAAGATAGAATTTCTTGGAATGAGACAACTCTATCTCACTTTGATCCCCGCAGCAATCAATGTGAACAAGAGGTTGGAAAAATCATTCATTTGCAAAGAGTTGCAATTCAAATACTTGATGTATTTGTTGACATGAGAAAAGTGACAAAGTCATATATTCCAGCAGAAAATATTCCAGCAAAAATTAATGTCCTTGCAGGACAATCTGCTGTGGCAAATGAATCTCAAATACGTCAGAAGCGTGGTCGATCAGTTGATTCAAAAGACTCTGTACCTCGAAAAAGAAGAGTACAGGAAAAAACCAACCAAAAACTTCAAAAGAAATTACATTAGAAAAGATTGATCAATCAAATATTGAATGTACGGTTCCTGAAAAATCAGAGGTGTCCGAAAATAATGAGATCTCAGTAAATTATATGATATTTCATAAATTATGGGAACGGAATAATATTGTTATAGACAATATTTTTGCCTTTAACATGGCTCTTGATATTATGCAAAATGAGGATCCTGAACCACAGTCTGTTAATGACTGTCGAAATAGAAATGATTGGCCAAAATGGAAAGAAGCCATATAGGCATAATTGAATTCTTTGGAGAAACGAAAAGTGTTTGGACTAATAGTTCGAACACCTGAAAATGTAATCCATGTTGGATACTGTTCATAAAATTATTTTCTTTCGATTTAAAACTACCGCAAGTGTATGGTTCGTTAACAAGTAATAAAGTGGATTAAATGAGTCCGAATATCGTCTCACAGAGATTGATTAATTCAATTTTACCTATCGTCGCCTTAACCGAAACAATAGAAACTCTTGATATTTTCGCTAACTAAATTATAATTTAATAACCTATTTATAAATATAAAGCCTAAATTAACTAGATTAAATGTGTGATTATAAATAAATGCAAGTTTTATAAAAATATGATAACAAAATGCATACTAGGATCCCGAATCCCCTTATATCAATCCCCTTAACTCCGAATTTTATAAAATTGACAACACGATTCAATTATGAAGAGCAATATTCCTGATTTGTTTAACAATCTCTCTCGAGAAGAATTAAACCTATTTTCACATACGATCCGACTATATTTTTATGACGGATGCGAACATATAAAAATGCATTAAAGATTTATGAATACTCAAAGATCACGTAAAGTATAGCGGTATATTTCTATCCCTTATCGAATTTTACGACAATTAACATAATGTCTAACTTATTTTCCATCTCTCGAGGGTAAAACAAGTCACAAAGCTCATACAACTATTGCGCACATAATTGTAGAGAAAATAAAATCCATGCCAATCATTCAATAATTAAAAACATGTTTTAACGTCAAATTAATAAAATTCAAGATTAAGGATTCACAATATAAAATTCATCGCAAATCCTAGCACATGAAAATCTAACCTAACATAATGGGAAATAAAGAAAAACAATAATTAAAACCAAGGAAGAACATCACCCAATTGATTCTTGAAGTGGATTACCTTGTTTTTGCTTTGTTCTTCCTTTCCAAATCCTCCAAAATTGTGCATATTCCCCCTCTCTTATGTTTCAGGGTCGTCTGGTATTTATTGGGGGCAGAATTAGGTCAAGGAAGTCGCCCAAAACCTTACTAAATCGTGTTTGAGTCGAATAAGGAAACCTGAGATTTCGTCACATTTTTATACCATGCGAACGCATGGTATAAAGCCATGCTACCGCATGGTTCAGAAGTTTCAGCCCAGATTTTTCCCTGTATTACCTTGTGCGACCGCAAGGAATTATAACCATGCGACCGCATGGTTATAGAAATTTTTCTGTCAGACAGCTTTTAGTATTTTGATCATAACTTTCTCTCCTAATCTCCGATTAAAGTGATTCAAAGTGCATTCAAAAGAAAACTCAAAGATCTACACTTTTAATAGAAATAGGATTCATCAAATTCTAATGTTTACTATGCTAAAAATGAATCTCAAATAGAGACTAAAAATCACGAGCATAGTTTTTTCGCCTGAAAGTTGATACTTGATAATACTTCGACCATATTTTACCTCTTGACTTCTTTCCTCATCCGATTGACCTCTAACGCTCTTGAATCTTCATTCCATTTCCCATCTCATCTATGAATTATTTGCAACTTGGTCCCCAAACTTTCAGTTTGATTCATTTTAGTCCTTTTTCGGCTCTTTTCTCCTGAATTCCACCATTTTCATAGAAACACCTACATTGCATGAATTCAACGAGATTAAATCATAATTTAAATATTTTGCTTGTAATTAAATCATGTTTGTGATCTAAATAAGTGTGCAAAAACACACTTATCAGATACAAATGGATTTTTGTACGAAAGAGAAATGAGAATAATGAAATTACAAGATACAAAGCCCGACTAGTGGCTCAAGGTTTCTCCCAAAGATCGGGAATTGATTATGATGAAACATATTCTCTCGTAATGGATACCATCACTTTTAGGTTCTTAATTAGTTTAACCGTGTCACAAGGGCTCGATATGCGCTTTATGGATGTAGTAACTGCATACCTATATGGTTCACTTGACATTGACATATATATGAAAGTCCTTGAAGGATTTAAGGTGCCAGGAATAAATGATATATGTCCGAGAACTATGTTCTCAATTAAATTGCAAAAATCATTATATGGGTTAAAACAATCCGGACGTATGTGGTATAATCGCCTTAACGAATATTTGTTGAAAGAGGGTTATAAAAATGACGATATCTGCCCATGTGTTTTCATAAAGAAAACAAATATTGGATTTACAATTGTGGCGGTTTATGTTGATGATTTAAATTTAATTGGAACTCTTGAAGAGCTCAACAAAATTGCAGATTATTTGAGAAATGAATTTGAGATGAAAGATTTGGGGAAAACCAAAATTTGTCTTGGATTACAAATTGAACATTTTTCAGAGGGATTATTTGTTCATCAATCTACTTATACAGAAAAAGTCTTGAAACGCTTTTATATGGATAATGCACATCCAATGTCATCACCTATGGTTGTTCGATCACTTGATGTAAAAAAAGATCCATTTCGTCCACTTGAAGATGGAAAAAAGATTCTTGGTCCTGAAGTACCATACCTTAGTGCAATTGGAGCATTAACTTATCTTGCAAATTGCACTTGACCTGACATAGCTTCTTCTGTAAATCTCCTTGCAAAATATAGCTCTACACCAACTCAAAGGCATTGGAATGATGTTAAACATATTTTTCGTTACTTAAAAGGTACTATTGATATGAGACTGTTTTATTCTCAAAAGTCAGGATCTGCTTTATTGGGATATGCAGATTTAGGTTATCTCTGCGATCTACATAAACCTAAATCACAAACAGGATATGTGTTTACAAGTGGAGGAACAACTATATCATGGAGATCTGTGAAGCAATCCTTGACAGCAACATCCTCAAATCATTCTGAGATTATTACAATCCATGAAGCAGGGCGAGAATGTGTATGATTGAGGAATATGACCCATCATATCCAATCATCATGTGGATTGACTTCAACAAAAGATAGTCCAACAATTTTGTTTGAAGATAATGCAGTTTGTATCGCACAACTCAAGGGAGGCTATATCAAAGGCGACAGGACGAAGCATATTTCTCCAAAATTCTTTCATACACATGAACTTCAAAAGAATGATGACATTGATATTCAACAAATTCGCTCAAGTGACAATGTGGCTGAACTATTCACAAAAGCACTGCCAACATCTACATTCAAGAAATTAGTTCATGGGATTGGAATGCGTCGATTCAAAGATTTTCAGTGATCAACATCAGGGGGAGTAGCTGTACTCTTTTTCCTTCGCTTTGATTTTGTCCCGTTGGATTTTCCTAGCAAAGTTTTAATGAGGCAGCATTTAATTTTATTACTCCAAAATAACTGTACTCTTTTTCCTTCATTTGATTTTTTTTCATTGGGTTTTTATCAAACAAGGTTTTAACGAGGCAGATATTTTGTAATATGTCATTCAAGGGGGAGTGTTGTAAATGGAAAGTCCATTAAAGTTTATTAGTGAATGACATTTATACCCCTGTAGCCTAAAAATTATTACCATTGTATCCCTGATTCTTACTTATAAATATAGGCCTTTGGTTTTCAATAATACACACAAAAAGGTTTATTGAGTTTTCTCTATTCTCTTTGAGTTTTCTCTATTCTCTTTTCCTCTCATTTTATAACAATATATATGATTTTTCCATTTTAGTGCATTTTATATAATTTTTAAAGAATTATTTAATGAAATATTAATAAAAAAATCATTATTGCGGTCATTGACGATCAACTGTCATCTGAACTCACTCGAATTTCTGGATCAGTCCCTATATTCATAGTAAATATTGGTACAAATCTTTGGAACCTTGCAAAGAGGATTCTAAGTCACATTAGGTGAAAGTGAATTGTTACTTAAATGTCACCAAATATGTTAATTTAAATTTTGATGGAAGTCTAGATAAAAGAAAATCCACATCCACTATGTGTACACACTCGAAGGAGGAGCTATAAGTTAGTTTCCAACTGTGGTGGCTTTCTCTACTAAAAACCAAAATACATAGACTATGAAAGCTTGCAAGGAAGTAATTTAATAAATGGGCTTATGGAGGAACTTGGGCACAAATAAGAGAAAATTTCTTTGTTTTGTGACACTTATACGATATATTGCAAGGAATTATTCAGTCTTCGTTCAAGGGCCAAGCACACGGATTTACCGTATCAATTTGCACAAGAATCGGTGGAAGATGGAAGTGTAGCCATTTTAAAGATATACATCTACAAGAATATTAATTTCTCTCAACTATTTCATACTTAGCTTCTCCTATTACAAGAGAGAGAACATAATTCTCCTTATTATATCTTTTGAGCTACTTACATACTATCTTTCCCTTAGTATTTGAGGTTGTTGTAATTCTCATACTATAATGGAATCCTTCAATACAGTCCGTGATTTTTATCCAAATTAGGATTTTCAAGTATGTTAGGTCTAATATTATAATTGGTGATTCTGTGAACAAACGGGACTAAATTGAACTTTTGTAAAAGTCAAGGACTTGGGTTGCAATTTGTATAGATGATTTAGGTTAGGTTTGATTTTGGAATAAGGTAGAAGACTTGTCGAATTTTCACTAGTTGCTCGCCAAGTTGTTGCTCGAGCGTTAGAAACAGAACAATTGTCTCTCGCTTATCGCCCTTGCGTCGCTCGAACAAAAAAGCCGTCGCTAGCTTTTCGCTAGAGTGTCACTCGAGTGACAGTGTCACGTAGCTAAACCCTAAGTCGTGATTTGAAGAGTTTTAAATAGCCCATGACACCTATCTTAAGGATCAATCACTACCAACTTCAAGAAGCAAGGCGAAGAAGTTAAGAAGAAGGGCTGCACACTTTGTCTTACGGAGGATGTCCTGTACAAAAGAGACTTTACCTCACCGCTTCTCCGATGTATAGGAGGGGAAGAAGCCACATATATACTAAGGGAGATCCATGAGGGAATCTGCGGAAATCACTCTGGAGGAATGGCTCTGGCACACAAAGTACTCCGACAAGGCTACTTCTGGCCGACCCTGAAAATGGATGCTTGCCGATTCATTCAGAAATGTGACAAGGGCTAGCGCTTCTCAAATATCCAAAAACAACCTTCTCGGAGCCTCTCCATAATCATTAGTCCGTGACCATTCGTCAAGTGGGGCATCGACTTCATTGGTCCACTCCCAAAAGGAAGAGGAAGCGCGACTTTGGCCATTGTTACCATTGACTACTTCACCGAGTGGGTCGAGGCTGAACCTCTTGCCAAGATCACCGAGGTGAATACTATAAAATTCATCTGGAAGAATATCATTTGCAGGTTTGGCATTCCCCACTCCTTAGTGTTTGACAACGGGAGACAATTCGACAACAAGAGGACGCGAGACTTATGTAACGAACTGGAAATAAAGAAGGATTTCTCAACGCCTCATTAACCCCAAGCAAATGGGCAAGTTGAGGCAGTAAACAAAACCATCAAGCATACCCTAAAAAGGAAGCTTGACACTTCGAAGGGAGCTTGGGTCGATGAGCTTCCCCACGTCCTCTGGGCCATCCGTACAACTAGTCGAACCGCGATAGGGGAGACACCCTTCTCAATGACCTATGGACCCGAAGTCATGAGCCCGGTCGAGGTAAGAGTCCCATCGCATCATCGGATACACTTCAATGAGATTAGAAACGACGAAGCTTGACTATGCGAATTTCACCTCCTTGAAGAAATGAGAGATACCTCCCAAGTGAAACTGGTTAAGTATCAAAGAAAGATGACCCGCTATTACAACTCCTAGGTCAGAAATCGAACTCTTCGGCTGGGGAACCTCGTCCTTAGAAGGGTCTTCCAATCATCCAAGCCAACTGAGTCTGGAGTGTTTGGACCAAACTGGGAAGGTCCTTATCGCATCCGCAAGGAGTCCCGACCTAGCACTTTTGAAATTGAAGACATCACAGGGAGAGTACTGCCTCATCAATGGAATATCGAATAATTGAGGAAGTACTATCAATGATGAACGTATGTTCCGATCCAATCTCCATGTTGTCTAATAAGTGTTTGTCATGATCCGATCTCATTTGTAACTTCCCTATCTTACTAAGTGCTGAAATTGCCTTAGTAAAGGATGATGTAACTTCTAAGTAATGATACTTCAGTTATTTGGGTCACATCGGTTAATGAATTGTTACCTCAATTCTTCAATATGTTATTAGTCCGATCTTTTTTTACCTACTGGTTATTGGTAAGTGGTGCTTAATATTTACTTAAGTGCTTATCATTCATTTACTCAAGTATAGACAGTTCAACACAAGGAAAAGGAAGAAGTAATAATACTTAAACAAAAATTTTCATTCCATTCATTTTAAACTAAGTTACAAAAGGAAGGCCGAAACCATCACAAAAGTAGCCCTACTCTACTGGGGCGATGTCTTCTGTCCCGACCCCGGTTCTTCCTTTGGGGCCTTTGGAGCTTCCTCGACAACCCTGTCAGGTCGGCCTCCAATAGGCCCACGAAACTCTGTCTCCAAAGAGGATATGTCCAAATTCGGGTAGACCTTCTTTAGCTGTCCCAACAGTCCTTAGGCACTCCAAAAGGCCCGGTAATTGGCGAAGTCATCGTATAGGGGATGCTCCTTGAAATGATCAATGAAATTCTGCAAAGCCACCTCCCCTGCCGACTTCAGCTCCTCCTTCAATGAGGCAATCTCTTCAGCCTGGGCCTCCGCCCGCTGCTTCAGCTCAGCCTTTTCCTTGTTGGAGGCCTCCAGAGCTAAAGTAGCTAGGCGATGGTGCTCGTTAGCATGATCAATTTGCCTCGTCAGAGCAGCCACCCGGCATTCAGTTTCGTGCAACTCATTCTTCAGCCTCTCAACATCAGCATTGGCCCTCAGCCTCCTGCTTTGTCGACTCCGCCTCAGAGGCCTTCTCCCGGGGGGCCTGGACCTCATCCCCGTATTGCATCTCCTCCTTGAAGTGCTTGGCCAGGTCAATGTTTTTGGCCCTCAAATCTTTGATTAGGCCCTCCAGCTGAACACTTGTGTTGAGGACCCTGGCTATGCATGCACTGTTGGCCGCCACGAGATCTTCGACAGTGTACAAGGAGGTGTGGTCCTTTCACTGCTTGGTCCAGTACTTGTTATGGACCACTGCCACCGCTACCGTCTCGAGAGGTAGAGCCTCCAGCACTTCTTTGACGGGCTCTTCAGTGTTCACGCCCAAAAAGTCCATCTCCTTTGTGGGGCGGGCCTTTTTGTCCTCGGCTGCCCCGACACTTGAGATATGGGATCGACTGAAAGTGGAGCTTCAGCCGGGGCAGCAGAAGTGGCAGGGACAGCCAAGGAGGGTTCAACAACCTTCTCCCTGAGGGCCACCCCTATTGGAATTGTTGTCTGCCTTAGGGTTGGGGTTGGCCTCGCCATGGTAGCCCCCTTTAAAGAGCCCGTGGCCTTCTTGCCCTTCCTCAGTAGATTTGCCTCAGGGTCTTCTTCAACCTATTCGTCCGCTGGAGGCTGAAGCCTCTTACTGGCGTTAACCAGATCCTCCATCTACTTCTTATAGGCAAATGAGGAAGTCTTCAAGACTCTTGCCTCAGCCATCATCTTCTGAATTATCTTGAAATCGGGCCTCAGAGACCTCTTCTTATTGAAGTTATCTGCAAGGAAACAAACAAATTATTACCAGTATAAAAAGGTCGAAAAATCCACGCTACATGGCCACTTCGTAAATCTACCTTGGGAAGCCATCAGGTCGTGTGTTACGAAATGAATGTTCTTCCTTATCAGCTCGTGGTATGACCTCTTCTTCAGGGACAGCTGGTAGACGATGCAAATTATGTTGAAGTCGTCTGTGGATATCTCACATCGAGGAAGGGTAACTTAAAAAAAGCAAACAAAGAGCAATTACGATCCGAATCGAAGAAGAATAAACAAAAATGTAAGGCAACAGTACTCACTAAGTGCCGTAAGAGGTGTCAGGGGGTCCCTCTCCATTGTGTCTTATCTCTCGACAGCCCAGGAACACGAGCTCTTCCATTCTTTAATGGAGCTCGACAAATCGAGTACGAATGGAGTATGGGAACTCCATGAAGTCAGATAGTGCCATCCCCTAGTCTTGTCCCCCCAGCTGCTACCTTAGGGATGTATAAGGTCTGAAAATTCGAGAAGGGTATCTCATGTGAACCCGAATAGCAACGAACACTATTGAACCCACACGAGAGTAACACCAATCCTAAGAACACCAATTTGATTCGAACTTTACGGATTTAATTTCGAAACAATGAATTAGGCAATCAATGATATATTAAATCGAAGGCCTCATAATTACACAATTTAAGAATTTCACCAAAGGTTGCGAACGCCACAAGAAATTCCAACCGAATCCCTTGATAAGTTCAAGTCCCGAAGAACAAAGGTTTGAAGCAAATGCTTCGAAAGAGAGAATTCTCATTCAATTCATAATCAAAGTTCCTTGCAATTGAAGAACAAAATCCTATTTATACTAAATAACTAAAAATAATTAAAAAGGAATTAAAATATAAAATTTCTAATTTAAAAAGGTAAATTACATCTAAGAAATCACTAGTTACCAACAAAAGATAGAATTCCACTACAATAAGATAATTTCCGAATTTGGAAAATCTCGCCCAGTTCCATAATTTTGCAACCGTACAATTCTTATGCTCGTGGTCGCATGGTAGATTTGAAATCTGCCGAACAATTCCTACCTTAGTTGGTGCGGTCGCATGGCTCCTTAAGGCTGCGACTGCATGGTAGTTATGGTCGGCCTCCGATTTTGCTTCTTGATTTCATGATGTTCCCAATAGTTTTAGACTTCGGCCCCTTCATCAAGCTTACTCCCCAACATATGAACTTCATTATTTTGGACTTCATTGTTCGAAATTGTAAATGACCAACATTGTTAGCTCCTTCGAAGTCTCGACTTGGCTCATTAATTTCAACACTCGGAACTCCTTAGCTCTAACATATCAATGACCAGCTTTATTAATCCAAATGGCGCCAAACTTAGCTCAATTCTTGGCTTTGATCTCTGGTAGTTATGGTCGGCCTCCGATTTTGCTTCTTGATTTCATGATGTTCCCAATAGTTTTAGACTTCGGCCCCTTCATCAAGCTTACTCCCCAACATATGAACTTCATTATTTTGGACTTCATTGTTCGAAATTGTAAATGACCAACATTGTTAGCTCCTTCGAAGTCTCGACTTGGCTCATTAATTTCAACACTCGGAACTCCTTAGCTCTAACATATCAATGACCAGCTTTATTAATCCAAATGGCGCCAAACTTAGCTCAATTCTTGGCTTTGATCTCTTGCCAACATACATCAAATATTTCATCAGCTAAGGCGCAATTCGGATCACATTATCCCCTCTCCCTTCGAAAGGATTCGACCTCGAATCCAAACCTTGAACAACCAAATAGTAGCCCGTATCTCCGATCATAGTAAGCACATGAAAAGGCCCACCACCTCTAGGATGAAATTTGGACCGCTTTTGAATTCTTATCCTCCACCATTGTATATAAATCCAATCTCCATGACATAGATCAAAGTGCACTCGTCTCAGCTGCTTTCTTTTGTAAGTTTGGGATGCTCCAATAAGGACTTCAATTGTTAAATCACCTTGCCTTTTCCTTCTCCCTTCTCAGCTAGGCAATTTTAATAATAACAATGCAAACAGATGCAAGTTTCCCAGCATATCGTCTTGGCATTTCAATCCAGCGCATATGAATTCCTTTCATGACAACCTTTGTACCTCCTCGGGGATTACCAATTCAACCTTTGGTAATAGCAGCATTTCCAAATTAAGATGTTGTTGTTGAGCGTTATACACCAATTGATTATCAATGCCCGGGTTGTAAGGGATTCCAATTGGCTCATTGGCTTGGACTAAGTCCTCGGTATCCTGCAAAATAGGAATATATAAAATAGGGAGGGATTTGTTAGATATTGCCAACGCTCCACTCTCATTTTCATTCAAGCTCACTTTTAACTCCTCCAACTCCGAAGACTCTATTTCTTTTCCCAACTGTAGCTCTACTTTCGTTTCAACCACTTCACTATTTTCTCCTGAACTCTCTTTTTATGGAATATTTTTCTCACCCTTTTCCATTAAATACCCATCTCCATAATGTCTACTAGGCTCCTCCCTAAATTCTCGCTCACACCGATCCCGTTTATAAAAATAATTAGGTGCATATCGCTTCCTCATTATAGTTCTCAATTCATCCCAAGTTTCAATCGGCTTCTCACCATTCTTCTGCCTTGATGTCGTCAACTCATCCCACCAAATCACTACATAATTCACAAATTGTCTCACAACTAACCTCAATTCTTTCTCTCCGGAATAATCATGATATCCAAACACTAATTCAACTTTTTCTTCCCATGCCATGTACGCCTCGGGATCTTTCCTACTCTTAAATTGCGGAAGTGATATTTTGCTACTTCCCATATTCCTTCCAACTCCATACCCAACATATTTTGTATCCCATTCTCCAAACCTATCGCCTCTATTTTTCCTGTAAATCAAAACCAACCAATGCATCTCCATTACCACAATTGTCATATGCATCACAAATTTTAATCATAAGCTCCCGCTTCCTAACATTCACTCATAATCACATTGATCACCATGAATATTTTTCAATTTCATGTCAAGCCTATCTAACTTATTCCCCATGTTCTCAAACATCCTTTCAAACCTTTTCATCATCCTTTCCGACATGTTGTATGAATTCGACATTTTTCGACACTTTTTTTTTAACTCTTTTTCTGACTCTTTTTTTGTACTCCCTTTTTTTGACACTTTTTTTTTTAGTCAAATTTTTTTAACAGTACCATACGGGTGAACAGTAATTTTTTTGACTCACTAGATAGAAAATCCAATTACAAATCCGGCAAAAAACAGAAGTTGTTTTGGATACCAAATCAGCCCAAAAACAACTTTTGAAATTTTAATAGGACTTAAATGGATCAAAGACTCAACAAACCAACTGACTCGAAGAACACGACAAAACAATAAAGAAAAATAACAACTGACTCAACCAGACAAATTGAAAGATATAACTTCGAACCTGGAGCCTAAGCTCTGATACCACCTGATGCGAAACCGAATAGCAACGAACACTGTCGAACCCACACGAGAGTAATACCAATCCCAAGAACACCAATTTGATTCGAAGTTTACGGATTAAATTCCTAAACGATGAATTAAGCAACCAGCGATATATTAAATCAAAAACCTCCTAATTACACAATTTAAGAACCTCGCCCAAGGTTGCGAACGCCACAAGAAATCCCAACCGAATCCCTTGATAAGTTCAAGTCCTGAAGAATGAAGGTTTGAAGTAAAAGCTTCAAAAGAGAGAATTCTCATTCAATTCATAATCAAAGTTCCTTACAATTGAAGAATAAAATCCTATTTATACTAAATACCTAAAAATAATTAAAAAGGAATTAAAATATAAAAGTCCTAATTTAAAAAGGTAAATTACATCTAAGAAATCACTAGTTACCAACTAACGATAGAATTCCACTACAATAAGCTAATTTCTAAATTTGGAAAATCTCGCCCAGCTCCATAACTATGCGACTGCACAGTTCTTATGCTCGTGGTCGCATGGTAGACTATAAATCTGTCGAACAATTCCTACCTCAGTTGGTGCGATCGCATGGCTCCTTAAAGCTGCGACTACATGGTAGTTACGGTTGGCCTCCAGTTTTGCTTCTTGATTTCATGATGTTCCCAATAGTTTTAGACTTCGGCCCCTTCATCAAGCTTACTCTCCAACATATGAACTTCATTATTTTGGACTTCGTTGTTCGAAATTGTAAATGACCAACATTGTTAGCTCCTTCGAAGTCTCGACTTGGCTTATTAATTTCAACACTTGGAACTCCTTAGCTCTAACATATCAAAGGCCAGCTTTATTAATCCAAATGGCGCCAAACTTAGCTCAATTCTTGGCCTCGATCTCTTGCCAACATACATCAAATATTTCATCAGCTGAGGTGAAATTCGAATCACATCAGCATCTCCACCCCAAGCGATGCATCCTTCCATAACATCCAGGACCCCACCATTTGACTCCAGGAGTTCGGGTTCAGCTGGGTCGGGGCTAAGCCATACGACCTCATCACTAGCCAAAAAAAGGGATGGAGGGGAAGCCTAAGTCCAGGCCTAAAAAGTACCTCACTCACGACCACACACCCCGGCCTAGGATAACAGGCCCTCTCATCAGGCTCCGGTAATATCAATTCTACACTATCAGGTATCCTATATTCAGCCTTAAGTCTACCCAGATCAGCTTCCTTCAATTTCGATGGGTAATCTAAAGTCCCCCAGTATTCTGATGTATCTACCAGGCTGTCAGGCCTTCTCCAAATATTTTCCCTTCCCCAAAATGGCCTCGACGACCTCGCTGGACGTCGCCAAAATAGGCTTATCCACCCTCACCATCTCTAAATCCCTTCCTAAAGCCCCACTACCATCCGAAGCCATTGCAAAATAGAGAAATGTTAAAAAACTTGGGAAAATACTTACTGAAACTCAAGAAACTGAGGGACCGATGGTCGAAAAAGATCAACACCCAATGTGATATGTCGAAAACTAGAAATGCCATCGGAAAATGCTTGTACAACGCCGGAAAATGCAAGAACCTTGAGAGAAAATGGATTTTCTGATTTCGCAAAAGTGAAAAACTCCCAAAATACTCAAGTCTGCCTTTTATAAAGTATCTCAATTGATCTCCACCATTGAATTCAAACGCAATCAATTTAGGTCGTCCATCGCATCATAAATCTGAGCCATTGAAATGAAAAGCCAGATTTGATCTACGCCCAAGATCAAGCTGTGACCCTCACGCTCGCATAAAACACGTTGCCTCGATCACCATCAGCCGTCTACAATAAGTAGCCGCAGCAGCCTTTTCTGGGAATGGGCATCGTAGCCAACTATCGCCTTGAAAATACGCGAAAGCTATCAAATTATTTTACGTCATAAATGTTCGCCTCAGATCGAAATCCTAAGCTTTACAAAGTTTAGACCCACTTGACGCGAAGTTTCCTGTGGGCCATCACCTCGGTAGCTGCGTTTCTCCTAAGCTTTAAAAAGGTTTAGCCATCTTTCAACACGTCGTCCCCTCTGGGTCAGTGTACCGATGGCAGATGAGCTCCTCACTCAACTTTACAAAGCTTAGGCGCACTTGACGTGGAGTCCCTTGTGGGTCATCAACTCGGTAGCTTCTTTCCCTCCTAAGCTTTACAAAGCTTTAGCCATCTCTCGCATCGATCGCAGATGAGTTCCTCACTCAGCTTACAAAGCTTAGACGCTCCTGATGTGGAGTCCCCTATGTGTCACCGTTTCAATCATGCGTTCCCTCCTAAGCTTACAAAGCTTTAGCCGTCTCCCAACGCGTCGTCCCTGTGAGTCAGTGTATAGATGGTAGATGAGCTCCTTCCTTAGGTAGCACCGAAACTTTAGCACCTCAGTCGACGAAGTGTCCCGACCTTTAGCTTCACAAGCTTCAGCATCTCCCACGCGTCGTCTCTGTAGGTCAGCGCCTCAGTCAGATAAGTATCCTGATCCTAAGCTTCACAAGGCTTTGACCTTTTCCCAACGATATCTCGTCGGTGAACACATAAAATCGATCCAAAAGCTTTCGGGCTATCTACACAGTTCGCCCTTCCACGTCAGTTCTCTATCACAAACTAAGGCAGGCATACTCGATCGGGAAAACAAGTCCACCCATAATATAAATATTCATGCTTGAACTTGGGGGGACCACTGTTACACCCCTAACCGAACCACTTCAAAAAGTCTACCACTGCATCATACGAGGTGTCCACCACCAATCTGAAGTGGTTCCGAAGTGACTCTACCACCAATGTTCGCGCGTTACTAACGCACTGTGAGGCACAAAACAATTCTATTGAACCGATCGAAGTGTCCTCGACGTCGAAGCGCAATGCACTCTGAGGTTCTCCTTCAGCGGATCCGTCACCACTTTCAAAAAGAGATATGTGTCAAGATCCTCTCTGTCCCCAATGCTTAATTGATTTTAAGTCTCCAAAGGTCTAGTTAATGTGACGTATCAACTTTATGTCAACTCAACTCAGGAGAAGTTATTACTTGCCCACTCTATAGACGCGACTGATTGATGCATATGGACAGACACCTCACACCGTTAGATGCATACGCGTGTCCCACATCCAACGGTCCTCCTCACCTATAAATACCTGATAAGAGTGTAAAATACTATATTTTCCTAACTATTGCATTCATGTGATTATATTATGCCAAAATGTACTCATTACTCTTATATTTTGGTTTAGGTTGCATTTTGGTGAAAAAGATGAAATTCGAAAGAAACAAGTGAAAAATGACCAAAGTAGAAGAGAACGAAAGTTTGGGGACTAAAGTGCAAATGATCCAAACTTGTGTCTAAGATTATGATGAAGATTAGAAAGTGTTAGAGGTCAAGTGGATGAGGAAAGAAGTCAAAGGGATGAAATAACGTCAAAGTTTGATCAATACATCAATTTCCAATCGAAAACTAACACACCAGTTTTTAGTCTCATGTTGGGACCCATTTTTGACATGGAATATGATCGAATTGGAGATGACTTCTGAGTAAAAATTGTGGCCCTTTGAGTTAGCTATCCAATGCGACTTGAATTACCTCAATTGGACATCAAGAAAGAAAGTTATGATTAAAACACTAAAAGCTGTTTGGCGGAACCATGTGGTCACATGCCTTTCTACTATGCGGTCACACACACCTATACTAAGAATTGAAGAGGCTGAAAGTGCATAACCATGCGACCGCAATGACAATAACCATGCGGTCGCATAGTTATTTTGGACTGCCGAATCTCAATTTCCTTATACGATTGAATCTCTTATGGTAACCTAATTTTCACGGGATATAAATGCCCAAAACCACCCAGAACGAAGTTAGACGCCCCCAGACCTATTTCTTTCATCTTGGTGCTCAAGAAACTCCATGGAAAACTAAGGAACTTGGTGAAGCAACGAAGGATCCCAATCGGTTTTGGTGATTTCGACATCTTTAATTCATGTAATTGAGTTTTTCATTATTAAACAATTTTAGAATCGAATTTCCATATCTTGAATATGTTTTTGACGTTAGTTTAACAATTATTAGAATTTTCATAGATTCAATCATGGTTTCTCTATCGAATATAAGAAAAACTTGTTGAATTACAATTTGAATTATTTATTGTTGAGATTATTTTTAACTTTATCAAATCCTTCATAGATCTAGCTATGTTCCTTCTATCGAATGATTGAAATAATTGTTGAACTTTAATCTTAATATTACTTTATTGGCGAATTGATTACTGCCTTATGCTTGATGTATATGGTCGATCTTTGATCTTGTTCCAATAAAAAAATGTGCGAATGTGTTATAGAAAATCTAGATTCTAGCAATATAATTGGAATTAAATTGGACTTTATTGTTAAATCTTCCGATTGAGTTGGGAAGAAAATATCTAATTGAGGAAAAATACATGAATTATTGATGTTGATTGATCCAATCCAATGGGGGAATTCCTACGCTTCACTTATGTCGCATATTGATAATTAATTTTTATTCAAAGTGACAAATCATTCCCACATAAAATTACGAAAACCCTAATTTGTTTGATTTTTTTGAGAAAATTTCCATCTCCCCGTGGATACGACACCCCAAAGCTGTACTACAATCACCGCGTTATACTTTGGGCGTAATCAATACCCAAGGTTTGACAAGAGACAAATGTAATGAAACTATTGCAACTTAGCTCTCCATAACAAGAAAACATATATAACCTCCTCCCCACTCTTTTGCACAACTCGGGCACTGTTTCGATCATCGGATACTAATTTGACCTTCGGAGTATATGCAGCCGCTGCTACCCCCTCTGGTTTCGACCGTGTGCGTTTGACCATGTGTTGATTGTGCTCAGGGAGGATCCCGTGGAGTAGCTATCGATTGGCCACGTAGGAGGTCCAATTTTCGAAGTCAACAGACATCATTTTTGGCGCTACAAATATTAGTCTTTGTGAAGAATTTCAAATTGTATGAGTAAAGAATTTGAAATGAGCATGATAGGAGAACTAAAAAATTTCCTTGGCCTTCAAATTAAACAAATAAAAGATGAAATTTTCATAAATCAAAATAAGTACATCTTAGAAATGCTCAAAAATTTTGATATGCATAACATTAAGCCCATGAACACACCAATTAGCACGACTTTAAAGCTTGACAAAGATGAGCATGGCACTCCGGTTGATATCACAAAATATTGAGGTATGATCGGATCCCTTCTTTATTTAACTGCGTAGACCTGATATTATGTTTAGTGTATGCATATGTGCTAGATTTCAATCTAATCCTAAGGAATCACATCTACGTGCCGTAAAAAGAATTTTTCGGTATCTTAGTGGAACTAAAACCTTAGGACTTTAGTATCCAAAGGGTACTCACGTTGATCTAATTAGTTATTCCGACGCCGATTGGGCCGGATATGTTGATTGCAAAAGCACTAGCGAAAATTGCCACTTTCTAGGCCTTGTACTTATGTCTTGGTCAAGCAAGAAACAAAATTCCGTTACATTATCCACCGCCGAGGCAGAATACATTTCGGCCGCAAGTTGTTGTGCACAAACACTTTGGATGAAACAAACCCTTTAGAACTATCACCTATCTTATGTGATAACACTAGTGCTATTAACTTATATAAAATTCCCGTCTTGCGTTCATGAACTAAACATATTGAAATTCGTCACCACTTTCTTCGTGATCATCTACAAAAGGGAGATATTGAATTAAAATTTATCAAAATCGAGGACCAATTAGCTGATATTTTTACCAAGCCTTTAGCACATGACCAATTCTCTCATATTAGAAGAGGTTTAGGAATTATTAACGAAAGTGAAGTGATATAAGTTTAAATTTTTATCACTAGTGTTGTTGCATGATTTTTAATTCCATGGTTAAAAAAAGAAAAAAAAATTGGTCGGATGACTTCCAGTCGACCGAAAAACCAGAGTTTTGAAAAAAAAATTGATGTCCAGTCGACCGACGGCTTAGCCGGTCGACCGAACCGACACGATTTTCGGGTTTTAAAACCCTTTCATCTTCATTTCTCCTCCATTTTTTCTCACTTCTACTCTTCTTCCTCTTAGATCTACATCAAATCTATCTAGATCTGCAACTTTTTCTTAAAATTTCCACAAAATCCTTCACTTTTTCTTCTTCAAACTCTTACAATCCCCATTTCTTTCCAACTCCAACTCTTCTTTCTCTCTTTTCAACGGACGACCGGGTTTTAAAGTTTTTCCATATTTAAATCATCAAGCCTACAGTGAAAATGCCAGGAATGAAGCCAAGGACGGAGAGGCTACCAACTCCTTCATAGAGGACGAACCCGAAGTGCCAGAAAATCACTTTGATAAATCTCCCATTCTTATAGGTAAGACTGTAGATTTTGGCGATTTTACACTTCAAGCACCTGCATTCCATATAGTAGAGTTCTTTAAAAGCATGGGTTGGATTTCCATTGCATTCATGGAAGAAAATGCTTATCCTAAGCTTATGCAAGAATTTTACAAAAACATGGTTTATATTCCTCGTCCGGGTAATATTTCTTGTTTTCTCAAAGGTAAAAGAATTACAATTACCCATGGCCTTCTACGTTCTCTTCTTGAGTTAGAAGATTGTTCAAATCAAGTGTTTTTTCATATGGCTCATCCAACTTTTGAAGGTAATAATCCTATTGTTGCATGCAGTAGAGTCACCGGAAAGAATTTTGAACACCCGATAAAACTTAGTTCAAATCAATTAACATTACCTTGTAAGGTTTTATACAACATCATCGCCCATATTATTCTACCTAGGAAAGGTCATCTCGATGAAGTAAGTCACTTCAATTTATTCCTTCTTGACTCATTCTTAGTTGGACGAAAAATAGACTTTCCAACTATTGTTATTGGTCACATGAATAGTCTATTCCGCCACTCGCATAAAGGCCTTAACATTTGGCATGCTACTCATTAAGATCTTTAAACATTTTGAAATTCCTCTAAATGGCGAAGTCTCCATTTCTCTCCATCCCACCGACACTATCAACATTCATACCTTTAAACGAATGAAAATTGTTAAGGAGCATGGGCAATGGGTGGCCCGTACTAATGGGTTTGATTTGGATTCAGGCCCTCAACCTTACCCTTCGAAGGAGATGACAAGGAGGAAGATGATCAGGCTGATGACACACCACTCATTCCCAGTCCTCCACATGACATTTAGGGATCAAGTGCTCCTCCACCTTCAAGTCGTTTTACTTTTACCGAGGATCACTACAATTGTCAATGGCCGGCTTGACTCTCTTACCTCATCTATCGACGGGATTGGCGGAATGCTTCACCAATTGCAAGTTTAGCAAGACACAATAAAAGCTCAACAAATGATGATGCTTGCTCAACAAGTTGCTTTCTATACTTATTACATTGCTCAGCGGGAAGCCATGCAAGCTCAGAAAAAGCATTTTGTGCTCGGTTTGATGCACTTTTCCGGCCACCACCTCCTCTGGAGTCTTAGATATAATTTTATGCATTTGTATTGTACTCATTATTTGGGTCTAAACTATTAACTACTATTGTCTTTAAATTTACTTATATATGGCGTCTAAACTATTTTTATGTTTTGTGTGTTAAATTAAGGGGGAATGTTGCATGATTTTATATTGCTCTTAAATGCTATATCTTTTTACTAATGCCAAAAGAGGGAAATATGATGAGATGATTATGCAAGATTTAAATTGAACATAACATATATATGCCTTGAATATATGGTCATGATTTGTAAAGGATAGGGGGAATAGATCACATGATCAATCATCTTGCAAATAATCTTGTTTGTCATAATCAAAAAGGAAAAAATTGTTGGCATATGATTGACTTAATCCTTAATGTTTTGATCATAACAAACAAGATTATTTTTATTTCTAACAAATTCTTTTTAGTAATGATAGTTCAATGTTCAAATCACTCATGTATTATCGGACTTCAAATGAAGATGAAAGTGGAAGCCATATATTCAAGTCAAAATATTCGAGACAAAAAGCTTAAGAGATAAATTTCAAGAAAGATCAAGATCAAGAGTGTGAGAGACGACATCAATGAAAGATCAAGATGAGGCATACTTCAGAGAAAAGACTTGATTTCTTAGGCAAAATATAAATGTACTAATGCTTTGATATTTGGCAAAGAATAGTTAAGCTCAAAATTTTGCTATGCATTAAAAACAATTTTTGTGCACTAAAATAATTCGAATGCAACATTTTTTATCAAATATGAAAATGACTTTTAAAATTGATATATGGATTTTAAAGACATTTTTATTATGAAAATTTAGTTAAAAATATTCTCCAAAATTCCATACACTTCAAAACTTTCAAATCATAACAAACGAGATCAAAATGTGAAAAGACCGCACTGCCGAGGCGGTCAACTGCCCAGAGAAGCGATCGACCGGTGGATGGTCGATCGGACTTCCTCCAATGGTTCAGAATTTAACTGTTCTGACTTCTGATTTTTACTGTACAAATGGCTATATTAGTCTTCCGGACAAGAGGCGATCGACCGGACGAGTCATCTGCAAATTCAGATTTTTTAACGTTTTGGACTCTATAAATACCCCAACCTCTTGCATTCATTATTATCACTTCCAAGAGCATTAAATTGAGATACATTCAAGTTTTGACTCTATACTCATTATTTATCTCTATCAATTCATTCACTTTTGGAAAACTTTTGATTGAGTTTACTTTTGAAAATCATTTCATTTATCAAAGTTTTCTTCAAATCTAACACTTAAGCTTCACTTATTGCCATTCATTAAAGTGTTAGCCTACTTTTTTCCATTGTACTCAACTTTGAATATATCTTTATTGTGGAAGAAGATTCCTTCTTGTAAAGTTTACTTTTGATTAAATTGTGGGTCGTGTTGGGGTCCTGAAAAGCTCAACGTTATAAAAGGATCAGTGCTCCTTATTTGTAAGTCACTGAAAGCTTTGTAGAAGGTTGGATTGCACCATAAGTCAATCACATTTAGTGAAAAAGGCCTTACTTGTGACGGAGAGTTTGGTAACGGGGGATGTAAATCGTAATTGGATCGAACCTCCATAACACATCATTTGCATTCTCTATCCCTTTCTCTTGTTATTTTTCAAAGTCATCTTGCTTGCTCTTTATTTTATTTACAAATTATTTTTATTAGCACTTATTATTGAAAAATATTTAAATAACCAATTCACCCCTCTCTTGGTTAGTCATTCTTGGGCTTTCACAAGCCACAAGCGAATGCCACTTTCACACATCAGAATACTCCTATGGAGCCTGCACATGAGCAAATTGGTGACAGAAATCAAGTCAGTTTAACTCAAGAGCAATATGCTCAACTGATGGCTTTGCTCGGACCACAAACCAGTGAATCTCATGCACTTAAGGCTAAACATGTTCAGGGTTTGAATTCAATCTCTTCCAAACACATAGATACATCCAAAAATTCTGGTACTTATACATGTTTATCAGCTTACGACACAAAATATAAGGCTAGACTTTTTACACCTTGGCACCAGAGCTGCAAATCATATAGTCGTCTCAGTTTCATTTCTCACAACCATAAAGTCCAAAATCTCTCAATCTATTACTCCACCTAATGGAGATATGACACTTACTCATATAGAAAGTGTTAGAATCGCAAAAGACTTGTTTCTCCATGATGTTCTATGTGTCCCATCTTTTTCTTTTAATCTCATATCTGCTAGAAAATTTGCTTAAACATCCAAGTGTTGTCTCATATTCTCCTCTGATTTATGTTATGTGAAGGACGTTTCAACTTGGAGGACGATTGGTCTAGGTGAGGTAAGGCAAGGCTTGTATCATTTGGTGTAGAGAAAAGTCTCTCCTCCAAGCTTGATTTAAGATTAACCAAAATTATTTAACAAAATTGTTCTGTCAACTTCTACTGTTTTCAATCAAGAAGACTTTGATCTGTGGCATTTCAGGTTGGGTCACCTCTCACATTCTAAATTGCACTTGGCTGATTTACATCATGATCTTAAGATAAAGACACCAAGAAATCCTGTCATACCTGTCCTTTAGCTAAATTACATAGACTACCTTTCAATATTAGCCATCACAGGTCAGAAAATTGTTTTGATTTAGTCCATTGTGATTTGTGGGGACCTTGTAATGAATTTGCCTATGATAGATCAGGATATTTTCTCACAATTGTTGATGATCACAGCTGATGTACTCAGATTTATTCGTTAAAGCTAAAATCTGATGTCTTTGTTGCTTCGCAAAACTTTTATGCCACGATTGAAACATAATTTGATTCCAAAATCAAAGTTATCAGAACTGATAATGGAAGGGAGTCTAATTTAAAACAATTTTATTCTGAAAAGGGCATTATACATCAAACCACATGTGTAGAAACTCCCCAACAAAATGCTATTGTTGAAAGAAAGCATCGACATATTGGAATGATTGCGTTCTAACGGTAGTCTTTCTAATAAACAGAACACCTACTCCCACTCTTAATAACAAAACACCTTTTGAAGTTCTTTTCAAGACTAAGCCATGCTATTCAAGTCTTAGGGTGTTTGGTTGTCTTGCTTTTGCTACTACAGTTGTACACAAACAGACATAAATTTGATTCAAGGGCAAGGAAATGTGTTTTCTTGGAATATCCATTTGGAACTAAGGGTTACAAGTTACTGGACTTGGAAACCAACAAAAATTTTATACTAAGAAATGTGGTGTTCCATGAGAACATATTTCCCTACAAAGAGTCCAGTACTAAGGCTGATGAAAATCTGTCAACTCCTATTTATAAGTTGCCAAGTCCTACGGACTTAGCTTACTCTCAACCAAGCAATGTTGACCTAAACTACCTGCTAATTCCAATTTTCAACCACAAGTAGAACCACCACAAAATTCTAGTCAAAGCACAGAACCTTTAGAAACAAATGAACTTCTTAATGAACCTAAGTCATCACCTAATGTCCCAGGTAATTCCCACATGCCTCAAAGATCTGATCGAAGTAGAAGAACACATGCTTACCTGCAAGACTTTATTTGCCAGCAAGCATCCTCACTCACTCGTTTCCTTTATGCGCAACACTTTCATATTACAAGATATCTGACAAACACAAAGCCTTTGTTTCATCTATACTCATACAACCAGAACCTGCTACCTATCAAGAAGCTGTCAAATACCCTGAATGGTGTGAAGCTATGCATGCTGAAATAGATGTTCTTGAGTTAAACCAGTCCTGAACTATGACGAATTTGCCACCTGGAAAGGAACCTATAGGATGTAGATGGGTTTATATAGTGAAGTTCAAAGTTGATGGAATAGTTAAGAGGAATAAAGTAAGACTGGTGGCAAAAGGATATAGCCAGCTAGAAAGAATCGACTGTCATGAGACATTTTCACCTGTAGCAAAATTGGTAACAGTGAGAACATTGCTTGCAGTGGTAGCAGTAAAGGGTTGGTACTTGCACCAATTTGATGTGAACAATGTATTTTTGCATGGAGACTTGGAGGAAGAAATCTATATATGCATATACTTCTTCGTTATTATGCTAATGGGACTTCAAAAGTTTACAGACTTAATAAAAGTTTGTATGGTTGCATCTAGACAGTGGTACTCAAAATTATCCATCATTATCATCGATCAGGGCTTTCATCAATCCAAGGCTAATTATAGTTTATTCATAAGGAGCATAGATGACTCTTTTATAGCAATATTAGTTTACGTGGATGAAATAATAATAGCTGGGGATAATGTGGAGGTTGTCAGTTTCCTTAAAACCCCACTTGATGATAAGTTTAAGATTAAAGATTTGGGAACTTAAAGTATTTTCTTGGGATAGAAGTGGCTCGATCAGAAGGGGAATTCAAATTTTCCAAAGGAAGTATGCATTAGATATTTTGGCCAATTCAGGAACCATTGGAGTCACTCCAACCAAAATTCCACTGGATCAAAACACCAAGCTGTCCAAAGATGAGGGAGAAGTTCTTTCTGACTCTACATTATACAGAAGACTGGTAGGAAGATTGCTCTACTTAACAATCACCAGACCTGATATAGCTTACTCGGTACATTAAGTCAGTACATGCAAACCCCTAGAGTACCACATCTGTATGCTGCACATAAGGTGCTTAGATACATCAAACAATCACTAGGCCAAGGACTATTGTTTTATTCATCCTCCGATTTACAAATTAAGGCATACAATGATTCAAATTGGGGGGCGTGCCCAAATTCTTAAAGATCAATCACAGGTTATTGTGTATTTATTGGTTCTTCATTGATATCCTAGAGATCCAAGAAACAAAACATAGTTTCTAGGTCCTCAAGAGAAGTGGAGTATAGGGCCATGGCTATTGTTTGTTGTGAGCAAACATGACTTAGATATTTTCTTGAGGATCTACGAGTATCCCATTACAACCTAATGAATTATTTTTGTGATAATCAAGCAGCATTACACATTGCGGTGAATCCAATCTTTCATGAAAGAACGAAACACATTGAGTTGGATTGCCATCTGGTGCGTGACAATATACAAGAAGGGAGTGTTATTACAAAACAAGTTAAGACTGGCTCACAAATTGACATTTTCTACTCTCATTTGTCCAAGATGGGAGTAGAAAACATCTACTCTTCTACTCCCATCTTGAGGAGGGCTATTGAAGTTCAAGAACCTGTTTGATTTGGATAAAAATCTGATTTTAATTTAAGGCAAAGTCAAACAATTAATGTTAACCACATTTTTCATAGGTCTCATTACAATGTACTAAAAAATCTAATTTTAATTTCCACCAAACACCCCCTAAGTTTCTGAGACTTAAAAATTGTTCTTAGATCCATTTAATAAGTACTTTTTTTTAGTAAAAAAAAATTGTTTTAATTGATTTTTATAAGTACTTTTTTTTAGTCAGAAATTTTTTTAAAGGAACTTGATCGAGTGTCGCTTCCTCTGAAAGCTCTTTCGAAAAAAAAAAAATCTTTTAGAAAGTAGATTTCGAATACTAATCAAGATAACTTTATCAGAAAACTCTTATACAAGATGTAAAAATAAAAATCATGTCAAATGAGTCATTGGCTCTTATTTTATATAGATTAAATTTAAGTTTTCAAATTAATTATTGACTTTAACTTAAATCTAAAATTGAATTTTAATATATACCAAATAGAGGCTTACTCTAATTTTAAAATAGAAAAATTTCATATCTAAGAGATTAAATATAATCCATTTCTAAACTAAATAACAATGTTTAAAATTTCAAAAATCGGATATATTAATTAAATATATTAATGTCACAATTCTCGGTCACAAATTAATAAATTAATTGATAACAAATTATTTCTCGGTTACAGATAAATAAATGTATAGGTCACAAAATATTTTTCTGTCACAAACCAAAAACTTTATAAGTCACAATTTATTTATCAATCATAAATAAAAAAATTTATATGTCTCAAATCATAGTTCACAACTTATTTCATTGTCACATATTATTGAATTAATTGGTGACAAGTTTTTTCTCAATCGCAAATTATCAAATTATTTGGTCACGACTTACCAAATTTTAGTCACGATTTCAAATTTAATCACAATCACACCTTCTTTTAGACCACATATTATTTATTTATTACAAATTAACAAATTCATTAGTCACAACACTCAAATAAATGATCACAAATACACTAGGTCCTACTTTGTTGTCGTCATCCTTGCCAACACCACCACCATCACCTCCATTGACAAACTGAAATTAAGCAAACCACTGACAACCAACATAAAAAAATAACCACAAAACTCGAGCTAAGTAGATTATATTGGAGTAGGAAGAAATCACAATAAAAATCCAAAATTGACCACCAATTTTTCTCTAATACTAGTGTCATGTCTGGCCACAAGCGGTCTGCCATCTTAGGCCCACCGTTGGGCAACGCTGTTGTTGCAGCAATAGCAGTGCAATGATAGTGGCCCAACGCTACTTACCGGACTGTGGCTGGGATGTGGTGTGTTAAGGAGACTACTTGAGTGTCAATTTAACTTGTCGACTTGGACTACCTATGACTCGACCTAGGAAAAGCCCATTCGACCCGTACTCGTAGCTCGGGTAAAGCCCCATTTTAGGGCATCAACTCCAGCCCGAGCCAGCCTATAGGCTCGACAAGCCACAAGGGCCGACCGGTGTCACAAGTCATTTTAGACTCATAACAAGTTGAGCCTTAGAAAAAAAAAAAAAAACTACCTGCAAAACTTTAATAGTAAAAGAAAAAATTCAAATGAAAAAAGCTACTTCAAAACAGCTAGAGTCGTTGCCTGTTATTCAAATTCAAATTGAAATTTGAATTTCAAATTTATTAGAAACTGTTTTTTTTTTTTTTTTGCTCTAAATATGAGTTAAATTTTTTAGTTTAATAACGATTTACTTCGATTAGTTTTAACTTACAGTGTTCTAGTTTTAACTTTAATCTTCAATTTCTT
Source organism: Olea europaea var. sylvestris (assembly GCF_002742605.1). Lineage (NCBI taxonomy): Eukaryota > Viridiplantae > Streptophyta > Magnoliopsida > Lamiales > Oleaceae > Olea > Olea europaea. Next base: position 27,318,770 of record NC_036247.1, read on the forward strand.
TACTCTAATATTAAGCTTCTTTTATTTTAATATTCAGTATCCTTTGTTATAATAGCTAAAGATAAATTTTATTAGTGATGAGATTAATCATTTTAAGGGTAATTCAAGTATTCCAAGCGATTACGATGCATCTCAAAATATTTCAATTGATTTGGAGGATATCGAAAAAAGAAGACGTATTCCAGATTAAAAGGTCGAGAAAAGAATTATCTGATTGTTGGAAACATATGATACTTTAAAAAAAATTGGTATTTAAAATGGAGTTGATATTTGGAAAGCATGTTACAATTATTGTAGCCAAAAACTTAGTTAGAAGTTCAGTTCAAGCACAACACATTTTAATAGACACGTATTAAGGAGATGCAAAATTATATCAGTTGGTCTCGACTCGAAATAGACTGAACTAGTGTTTGGCAATTCTGGTTCTACTCTTTCCACCTTTATATATCCACATGAAAGATTTCATGGAGGAATAACTGCATATATCGTTGCAGCAGAGATGTCGTTTACGATGATAGACTCAATGTACTTTACGCGACTCTTGTAGAATTATCTCCAACCTAGGTATACTTCTTATTATAGAATTACTCTTTGTTCGGATACTATAAAATTATATGACAAAAGAAAATAAGTTGTATCGTTTACCTCTAATTTATGAATCGATAGTAATAAAAAATGTTATATTGCTATTACGACTCATTATATTGATCATCTGTGACTTCCACATAAAGGGATTATTGCATTTAGATGTGTAAAATATCCACATAATGCTGCTAATATATACATGGTTTTAAATGATATTATACAAGAATATGGAAAACAAGAAATGGTTTGAATTTTTACTTTTGATAATACTAGTATGAATAAAAGTGTTATTGATAAATTTATTAATGATCTTAACCCTACATTTGGAAGTTTATTTTTTCATCAACGTTGTGTTGTAGTGGTTACCAATGATTGTGGTGCAGGTAATGTTAGAGGTGGCGGCGACGACGGTTGATTGGGACCAAGAGTATTTAGTGACCAATAAAATTAATTGATTGTGTCCAATAAATTGGCTAATTTTGTAACCGGTAAATAATATTTGATTGAAAAATATGATTGTGACTCACAATTATTAAGTTAATGGTTAAGAAATAACTTGTAATTAATTAATTTGATAACTTGTGACCGTTAAATAAATTTAACTTATTAAATTTGTGATTTGTGTTCGATAAATAAATTATGATTTATAAAATTTTTGATTTTGTGATCGATGAAGAAATTGTAATCTATAAATTTTTTATTTATGATCGAGTAATAATTTATGACTAATTATTTTGATAATAGGTAACTAAAAAATAAATTGTGACATTTAATTATGTAATTGTGACTATAAATTGATTAATTGTAACATTAATATATTTAATTAACAAAATATATTTTTAATCAATTATTTCATAAATAAATTTCAATTAATATATAATTTTTGAAGTTTTGAATCTTATTTTTAATTTTAAAATGGATTTTAATTAATCTATGAAATTTTCCGTTGAGTTAAGCCAAGTAAGCTGATTTAGGCTGTGATAATGAGACCACCAAGCCTATATAATATTTGGGGCCATGTGTTACGTGAAAGGAAAAGCTGAAAAAGGACTGGCCCAGGTTGCTATTACGAGCTTGATTCATACCAGTGCACAAATCCGTTGCAGTAGGGAGCCTGCTAAAACAAAGAGAGTCCTCTCTTATGAAAATAAAAAAAAAACCGTGTTTAGCCCCTTCGTGACAGTTGTACGTCGCTTGTATGGTGACGGTTCCAGGTTTTTGGCCGACGATCTTTCTTTTCGGTGGCAATTTTTGTTCTTCGCTCTTTCTTTTAGTCCGAATCATAATGAACTTTTTCTATGTCCTTAATAACATGACAAAAAATTATATAACAATGTCATGGATGATTCAAAATTTATGATTATCATGACCTCTTGTTCGCTAATTGATTGTTTGAAACTCTCAATTTGATGAGAATAATTATATTTTCGTCGAACCACAAGAAGTAAGATCTATTGAATAATAATTCTAAAGAGGCAATATTCATTTACATACAAATATGAAACAATTCTTGAGTTCATATATGCTTTTGAAATAGGAGATAAAGTAATATATCTTTCGTGTAATACTTGTCAATTACGTATCACGTCATTGTCAAGTACGAGCTCCATTTGTCACATAAATTTTTTGTTACTTTTAACTAATGAAAGTTGATTTATGTGTATATGAAAATAAATTCATGAGTTTACATATGATTTTGAAATAATAACTAAAATTTATTTACCATTCCCATTAATAATACAAAACGTGATGAGCGACATCCATCATCCATTTCAAAAAGTTCAAATAGAGATTCCGTTAGACCATATGACTATCTTACACTGCTTTGCACCTTTGATATTGTTCATTTGGATTTTAAAACCCATTTTTGAAATGAAAAAATGTGAAATAGCGTCATTTTTTTTTAATGAATGAGATTGAAAAAAAAAAAAAAGGAAAAAATTAAGTTTATGAGTAAAATTATTTTATAGGAGAATATATGATTAAAATTTTTTTTTGAAAAAATAAAGGCCAAACGTAGAGAATATAGTTCATGTTTGAGTTTCAATATTTAAAATTCAATTTTCTCAAATTATTTTTTAACTGTGTGTACAAATCCAATTTTTCCTTAGGGTCTATTTGAACCACATTATTTTTTGAGAATGCATTTTGAAATAATATATTGATAAAGAATATGTGATTAAAAAATAAGAAAAAATTTTGAGTTTCCGTATAATATTATTTTATTTAAGAATGTGTGTTTAAAAAAAAAAAAAAAAGGAAGGAAAACATATTTTGAAAAAAAAATGAGGATGAAACAAGGGTTTAAATTTTGAGCCAGCATTTAAAAAAGAAATACTACTTTTTACAAAATTTATTTTGGAAAATAGAAGGGGGGCAAACGGGATATATCTCTAGACTTCCTGCGCGCACATTAGAGAGATTCAATCTACATAGGCTGTCAATATACAGAGGCATATTTACATACGTATGTGCGCGTATGTTTGGAGAGAGTATTCAGTACCCCATTTTGCAACGGGAGAGCAAGTGAAATTTATCTCGTGAATTCTGTTCAGAAAATGGGGTGGACAATCCCTATTAACTTCTTTCTTGGTTCTGAGATTTAGGGTTTGTTCGCTGAAAAAATCTCAAACCCAGAATTATATACGTTGCGTGTTGAAATACATATACGCGTGTGTATAAATTGTCTGTTCAAAAAATTTAGGGTTTTATTTTTAATTTTTTTGCGAAGATTGTATATCGGTGTTGTGTGAACGAAGATGGATGGAAGGAGAATAACAGCGAGTCCGCGGCCATGCTCTGGGCGGCGAGTGGTGGCAAAGAAGCGGCTTCGGAGCTCAGATGGACTTGTTAATTGCGTGAAAAAGCTGCAAAGACGTGAGATTTCGTCAAAGCGCCACCGTGCTTTCCGTATGAGCGATGCTCAGGAGCGGTTCCGCAACATCTGCTTGCAGGTTCGTTTCCAGAAAGTGTTGATGATTTGTTTTGTTCTATTTTTATAATTACCATTTTTTTTCCCAATTGATTTGAGCTATGGAATTGGCTTTAGGAAAAAATCCCATGAATTGAAAGTTTTCTTGGTTGGGTATGTGATGATAGACGTTGTAACTGGCAATTGGGGTTTCTGGTCCTCGAGAAAGGGCTTCTTTTGTTTATAATTTGATGGGAGATTATGAACTTTCCGTTTATCAGCTTAATCTGATATATATTTTTTGAGATAGATGTATATGTCAATATCAGAAATGGATGAGTAGAAATTGGACAGATACTTGTTTATTGGCGTTCCTTGGAGAATACATTGAAGATTTCTTATTGAATATCTTGAAATGTCACAAGGATGAGATCTTTTGGATGATTTGCCTACTGGTGTTTTGATTGTCCATCTAATTGCCAAAAGATTGGTACTTCGGAAATAATTTATTTTCTAAATTCTTGGGTTGAAAAAATATGCTAAGTTTTATATTCTTCGTAATCTTTCTATTTAGTTATGCATTTTTCTTATAGTTGTAAGAACATCTTTTTTAGACTCGTAAAATTCTTCCATCATTGTTTCATTTGTCAAGTATATTACGCCCCCTTGATTGGCCTCCATTAAAATTTTAATACATTTTTCATTTCTCCTTTTTAACCACACATTTTTCAATAAAATAATATGACACGTGAACCAAAAAATTTTCTTCGTTTTTAACCACACATCCTTCCAAAAATCACTGTTCCAAAATATATTATTTCCAAAATCTCAGTATAATGGGGGCCAAACAGGGGCTACAAGTGGCCAGTTGAGTCTTTGTGCTAATGTTTAAAAACACGAATCTGGACTTTGAAAAATAGATTCTGCCAGACTTTTACCAGGTAAGTTTTGACAAAGTTATATGGTGACAAAATATGTATAGAATTTATATATATGTATAATACGCCTCTGTTTGAGCCTCATTTTTCCCATTAGTTTTTCTACAGTACTCATTTTGAACGACATTTTCTTCATTAAAATAATATTACATATATAAAAAAAAAATCCTTCTTTTTAACCATATTTTCCATCAATTTACTATTCCATAATACATTACAAGAAATTAATGGGGCTCAAACAGGACCTAAAGCACATTTTATTTTATGTGCATATTAAAGCATCAAGCTTTTTAAGCCAGCATTTTTTTATGAAACTTGCTGCTGCATCATTACCCTTGTGCGGCATTGCAATTTCACAAATAAGAACTAACAAGATAATATCTGAAGAAAAATGATCATGACATTATTTGACTAGTTTGTTTTGTTCTAGTGAATGAACAGGAACAAAATAACTATCTGATAGGCCTTTTATGGCTATTATTAGTGCAGAAGCCATATCTGTACAAGTTGGAGCCCCATCCACCATTAGAAACGAACCTAAGTCAAACCACTCATCCCACCTACCATATTTCTAACTTCTGCTCTACCTCATCACTGATTATTTTGGGTTTATTTCTTTGGGATGTGTCTAGAGAAGCTCAGAATTTCTTGGAACAAAAAATGAAACCAGAATTGAAGTCGGAGTTTGTGGATTGGATTGTGGCTCGTTGACCAGACAGTGTTATATATATATATATAAATATCAAACTTTCGTACACTTTAATGGATTTGGGTGGGGAACATCTGTACAATTGAGAAGGATACATCACATCTGTTGTCAGGTCTTGAAATGGTCGAGTATCACACTTAATTCAGCAAGGTCATTCTGTTGTATATTTGCTAGCAATTCCAAAGTTTTTTCTGTGTCCAATTTGAGTCACCCTGATTGGACTGAGTCAGCTGAATAATGTGGTGTCACATTTACGAGGTGGCGATAGCTACATATGACATGTCTTATATTATGTGATGTTACTTGCATTGTTAAGATGGTATGACATGCAGCAAACTAGGAATGGCTCTGCTCATTACTTCATACTTCACTTTTCAACGATCCTCTGCCGCTGTATATGATGGCTTACTATGTATATGCTTGGTTCAGGAGGAATATGATACTCATGATCCCAAGGGTCACTTTCCCATGATGTTGCCATTTCTCAAGAAGAGGTCGAAAATTATTGAGATAGTTGCTGCTCATGATATTGTCTTTGCTCTTGCTCAATCTGGTGTTTGTGCAGCATTCTGCCGAGGTAAAATCATAGATGAAATATTGTGTACTTTTTCAAATATTTTCCTATCACTTGTCATCTGAAAGGTGCTAATATTTATTACTTGATCGTTGCAGTGACTAACAAGAGAATATGCTTTCTGAATGTAACTCCTGATGAAGTTATTCGAAGCTTATTTTACAATAAAAATAATGATTCCCTCATCACCGTTTCTGTTTATGCTTCAGATCATTTCAGTTCCTTGAAATGCAGAACCACGGGGATCGAGTAAGAAATTTCATCTTCCATTTTGCACGGTTTCTATTCATTCTCCTATTGTTTCTCTTACTCATATCACATCAGTATCTGTTTCAGATACATACGAAGGGGTAAACAAGATGCCGGTTTTCCTCTCTTTGAAACAGAGTCATTGAAGTGGCCCGGTTTTGTGGAATTTGATGATGTAAATGGGAAGGTTCTTACTTATTCTGCACAAGACAGGTGTGCTATAATTATATAGTAATGTATTTTTTTATATTTCAAAAAGTGCTGCCGTTAGCTAAGCTATTAATCTTCTGGTTGTTTCCAGTATATACAAGGTGTTTGACTTGAAAAACTATATGATGCTGTACTCCATCTCGGATAAAAATGTTCATGAGATTAAAATCAGGTAATACTGCATGTTTATGTTAATCCACATGTGTCTACTTAAATGTATGTATCTGGGAGAATACTTTGAACGCATTGGGATAATAGTCCAAGTATGATAAACCTTTATCTTATGTAATTTGACAAGATTCTTATCATGTCACTCCTGCTCTGCAAAATCATGTAGTTACATTTTATCATTCCAGCATAAGCAACTTATCTAAAGTGCTTTTTTCAATGCTAGGCGGATCATTTCTACAAAATGCTGTATTCCCCGTCTGTGGCAAAGATGAAAATTATATATAAGGCTTCAAATTATTTATTAGTTAGGAAGACATTATGCTGCACGTTTAAATGTTTTTGTAGAAACAATGTAGTCACTCGTCACTATGTTCTTATTCTATGGAAGTATAAATAGGCCTTTCCGAACTGGGTGATGCTAATGTTTATTTTCATGTACTTCTGATTGGAAAAGGTGTGCCTTTGACTACATTTGCGGATACATCTTAATAAGTATTTATTTCTATGAGAGCATATGAAGCTGATGCCTGAAATCGTGGTTGAGCTCATTCATCTTGTCACCTTAGTGTTCCAGAATGTAATGAATATTGCTTGTTGTCTTGAGATATTGAACTGTCAACAAAATCCTTGCCAGTGTACGAAATTATATTTATTTAACCTGTATTTCATACCTGTCCTTTTGGAAACAGTCCAGGAATCATGTTACTGATATTTAACAAAGCTAGTGGCCACGTTCCTCTAAAAATTCTGTCCATTGAGGATGGGACTGTCCTTAAATCCTTCAGCCATCTCCTTCATAGAAACAAGAAGGTGGATTTCATTGAACAATTCAACGAGAAGCTTCTTGTCAAGCAAGAAAATGAGAACCTACAGATTCTTGATGTAAGTTGTTTGCCATCTCGTTTCGCTTTGATAAATCCTGTGGATTCTGACATATTTTCTATGTAGGTTCGCAATTCAGAATTAATAGAAGTGAGCAGAACCGAGTTCATGACCCCATCAGCATTTATATTTTTGTACGAGAACCAGTTATTCCTGACATTCAGAAACCGAACCGTGGCTGTTTGGAACTTCCGAGGGGAGCTTGTGACTTCATTTGAGGATCACCTTTTATGGCATCCAGATTGCAATACGAACAACATATACATAACAAGTGATCAGGACCTTATCATTTCGTATTGCAAAGCTGATTCTGATGATCCACTGTCAGAAGGAAACGGTATGTTCTTAAGGAAAGTCAATACTTTGGATAAAAAGATTTGTATAACCAAATGAGTTTATTATTCTACCAAAGTGCATTACTTTCGAATATTTCAGCTGAAATATAGATTCTCTTTGACAAATTGGATATTGCTTTAGTTTTTATCTTCATCTAAATTTTTTCACCATTGCTGCAGCTGGTTCGATCAATATCAGCAATATCTTGACAGGGAAGTGCCTTGCAAAAATAAAAGCAACCAATGGTTCTCTCATGGATGATTGCAGCAGAAGTGCGAGTTGTGGGGGCAAAATTTGCAACTCGAGGAAGCATGTACAAGCTTCTAGAATAAGGAGCACTGTTACAGATGCTTTGGAAGACATCACTGCTCTCTTCTACGATGAAGATCGCAACGAGATATACACTGGCAATCGGTTCGGCCTTGTCCATGTATGGGCTAACTGAAGTTGTTTGTTGTCTCGTTTCCATATGCACAAGTAAATACCACTGAATTTGTTCACTAGTTCCTCCTTCCATGGCATTTTTATGCCTTGTATCCATCCCACTTGCATGTTATACCTTTCAAGTCTTTATCAAATTGGCCTATCAGGCAGTAGCCGAGAGACTCGGATGTTAGAGCATTTTATTTTGTAGACGTGGCTCTTAAGTAAACTTTAGTGAGCCGCTGGTTTTTGCATTTGCGTTTTAAGCGGGTTGATGTATTTGTGATGGATGAATTTGAATTGTAACAGTTTTTCTGGTTGCATTGTAAATTGCTTGCCCATGTTGCCTTCTGGTTGCTTGTTTTTGGTAGATTATTTAAATATAAGATTCAAGGAAAATTATAGCTAGAGAACAACGAAGTAAAAAAGTATATTTTAATTGAATTATACATTTTAATTTATCCATGTTGAAAACCGAATTCACTAAAATTTTTACTGGAACCTAATCGATTAAGCCGGCATTTTTATATGGAGTTGAAATTGCGTTTAATCGAACTTTTAAAGTTTCCATAGATATTCAAAATTTGGAAACACATCTATAGATCAAAAAAATAATTAGTTCTTGTTTGGTTGTGATTAAAATTTAGTACTTAACCCTTGTTTGATTCTCATTCTCTTCGAACTTATTTTCTTCTATAAAATCATTTTAATCACATTTACACAGTAAAATAGTTTGTATGTAAATTAAAAAAAAAAAAAATTTCATTACCTTTTAACCATACATTCTCTGAAAACACTAATCAAATTTATTTATTTATTTTTTCTTTTCCTTTCCAAAGAATGGCCACCAAATAAGGGATATAAAAGTAATGACCCTACAATATACCAAATAATTTTGGGAGGACTTATATGTTTTATTATAAATTTTAAAATTATTTATCATTTCAAGTTATAAGTTTTACTTTTATACCTCACTGTTTGTCTATCATTATTTTATATATTTTTTAATTTTCAAACTCATTTTCAACTACACATCCTCACAATAAAATATTTTGCATGTAAATTTAAAATTTTTCATACTTTTTAACCTCATATTCTTTGAAAATTCACTATTTCAAAACTCATTTTCCTTCAATAATGATAGACAAACGAATAATATATATGAGGTTACAAATATATGTAGCCCCTGTTCGGGCTCCATTAAAATTAGTATTTATAGGAAAATATATTTTGAAAATAGTGATTTTTATCTTTAAAAAAAATTTGTGGTAAAAAAGGAAAGAAAAGTTTTGAGTTTACCTATAATATTATTTTATTAAAGAATACATACCTGAAAAAGAAGAAGTAGAAAAATACATTAAAATTAAAATGGAGCCCAATCAAGAACATAATATGTTAGGTATTAAAAAATAAAATATTAATTACACATCATGTATATAATTGAACACTTAAATTTTAAATAATATAATTTGCAAATTAAAATAATTGTTCAGTGATAATTTATTTAAAATATTATTTTAAAATAAAAACATCTATGAAAGAAAAATATATGAATCTCATAGAATTGTGCTATATACAAAATTATTAACATTTAATCGAAAAAATACATAGTTTGTATAAAAGTATGTCAAACAATCTTCCTTGTGTCTGGCGGGAGGCCCCAGAGAACCATTCGAACTAAATTATAGAAGCTCAAAATTTGAGTTTCCTCCAAAAAAGTTGTTTTTGTTCAATAAATACTTAATGAATTTAATTAAATATTAATAATTTGAACGAGAATTCTTTCCTTTTTTTCCCCCTTTCAATTAGTATTTTTGGGCTTCAAAAAAGTCCTCCTAAACGCTCACTGGGGCTCTGTTTGAGTCCCATTTTGGAGAAAATATATTTTAAAAAAAAAAATGTGTAGTTAAAATGTGGAAAAATGTTTTGAATTTATGTGAAAATTTATTTTATTGATAGAATGTGTGACTGAAAATGAGTTCGAAAAAACTCAAACATAAGCTAAATAAAAGAGCCTACCTTCAGTGGTGGATCTAGGTAGTGGCAAGCTAGGGCGGCCGTCCTAGTTGGATCCGCCAGAAGCCATTTTTTTTTTGGCTAACAATAAATTAAGATTTTAGGTTATATTACTAATAATTCTTTTTTCTTCCAAATTCTCCTTTCAGTTGAAGTGGTTAAAACTTGTATTTACATTTTGCAAGCCCCGATTTCGATTCTTTTCACAACCAATTCATTGTGCAATTTTTTTAGTTTACAACAACTATCAAAATTAATGCAATAGGAACATGTTGGATAAGATTCGAACCTTGAACCCCTATTATAATCATTGAAAGCCTAACCATTGTGGCATCTATTGCTTTTAACATTTAATTTAACAAAATAATATATATTACATTTATTGAGTTTGATAAAATTATAAAAATTCAAAATCATGCTCTTCTTTTAAATTAGCCCCTGTTTGATCCTCATTAAATTACATTTCACTATATGCTATTTTTCTCTCTCCTATTTTCAACCACACAATCTTTCATAAAATAATATTACACGTAAATCAAAAAAATTTCCTTCTTTTTCAACCACTCATTTTTTCAACAAAACACTATTCCCCACATTTTTATTACCAAAAATGGGGGCCAAACGGAGGCTTATACGATACTTGACAACAATGTCATTTGGTGAATATACGTTTTATTCTTATAACAGAATTATATATGTTCAATATGAACAAAATAATTGTTATATTTAAATTCTAGGTCTTGTTTTATTTTCATTTTTTTTTCAAAACACATTTTTATCTATCTTATTTTTAAAAATACATTTTTCAATAAAATAATATTACATGCAAATTAAAAACATTTTTCTTTTTTCTTTTACCTCACGTTTTCCATGAAATCATTATTTCAAAATGAATTTTTTGTTAAAAAAAAAGATATTAAACGAGCTCTTAATACTTTATTGCGGCTGACAATCAACGACCGCCCATGCTGACTCAAAATCCTAGATTCGTTACTGCCTATCTCTAGAAGATTTTTGAAAATCTTAAACCACATTTAGATAGTATTGTGAAAAGAATTAAGACATATGGATACAAAGTTATGTTTTCTTTGTATCCGCATGTCTTGATTCATTTTGAATTCTTAGTTTTGGGTCATTAATCTTATTGTTAGTACATATTTTCTTTTTATTTGCCCAAGTATGTCCAGATTAATTGTATGAGTCATTTGATTTGTTTTGCTTGGGTATGCACAGTGTACTTGTACATAATTTTTGATCATTAGAATTTTACATTTATCAAGTAGGAAAAAAAGGAACCTACCTCAAACTGTGTGTTTAGTAGGATGAGCTCAAGTGTTTGCACAAGATAATGGTATTTGATTAACTGGCAAATGAAGCGGCCATTCATTCTATTAAGTTATCCTTGTGCACCCTACCGTGGGGTGCCCAAGACTGAAACTTCCAGCACTCTTTTACTTCACGATGTCCCAACTTTTGCCTATAACCTTCTAAGGCAAGACTCAGCCCCGACAACGTCCACTTTTACTCTCATTCACGTGCATTGCTGCAAACTTTAAAGTTGTGGTCATTTCATTCACTTTGAAGAAACAAAAACAGAAGCATTGTCTTCCAAACATTATCGAATTCACACATTGATGACATGTTTAATAAGGTGGAATTACAAAATCTATTTATTGTGATTGTCAGAGTTTTCACTGTAGGTCAAAAAGTAAATTGTATTTGAGAATGAGAGTTTCATCAATTACTAATATAACAGCATGCAAGGAAGTAAAGATGAACCGGTTTGGAGGAATAAATAATATGAATTGGAAGGTGAGTTTATGATATTCTCTCTCTAACTTTGAGTTCCAATTCTTTCATAGAAAGTTATTTAGCTTCGCATGGCCATTAGGAGGAATGCTTGTCAGCTAGATCAGATTGGAAAAGTCATTATCACTATCAATTTGAGCCAATTGAATCATTCGTAATAATCTCAACAATTCTTGAATGTCACGAATAAGATTAACTTTTAATGCTTAAAAGATATATAATTGCACGAGCTCAAATAGAGAGAGAGAGAGAGAGAGAGAGAGAGAAAAAACTTATTATTGTAATAATCTTATATCTATTTCCAAGTTTAGGGTAACCCTAAGGTGAGAACAACCTTAACTCGCACAAAAATTAAAGAAAATGGAAAGTAGCCAAGAATTCCCAAGCAATTTAGATTTCGAAAATGTTGACTTGTAAATGATTGTGTTGGGCCCAACCAATCGGCTGATTGTCTGAGCCCATAAATCCACTAATTTAATAATGGGCCAGGGCATTGGTCCACTGACTCCACTCCTCCCACTTCTGTTATATTCAAAATATCTTTTATTAATTACCTTTTTAAACAATTAATTAATCACCGTCACTTAATCACGTTTAGGTTGACTCCTTTGGAGTTTAGAGAATTGTAACTCAATAATTAATTAATTATTACTTGTAGGCCCCATATTTGCTTTATGCAGGCAACATTATCCTTCTCATTTCTCCAATGTTAAAAAAAAATCTAATGTACACGGGGTGGGTCAACTCGACCCATTTCTCATTTTTCTACGTGTGAATATACGTTCCAACCGTCAACTCGTATTAATTCTCATGATATATTGAGTTGATTATCCATTTAAAGACAGCACGCATATTGTGTACCGTTGAACTAATCGATAAACTTGTACTGAATTGATTGAATTTTCATATCGAATTTTAATCAAGTATTTTAAATTTAGGTTGTATAATCCGTTCTAAAATAATTATATAAGTTTTAATTAAGTTGAAGATTGAATTTTCCGTGCTAGTATGACATGAATTTTTTGAGTTATGACATGATTTTCGAAATTATTTTTTTGACATTCTTTGAAATAGAATTATCAAATAAAAATAAAAAGAGATTAATAGAGTTCGAAAATACAAAAATCTACAAAAGAAAAAAAAAAGAAGAGAATAAATGGCCCTAAAACGTGACATCAGATGCGTCATAGTAAAATCTGTCGCAAAAATAGCACTCTGTCTCTTTTTCGTATGTTTTTAATCCAAAAAAAAAAAAAAAATAAATAAATAAATAAATAAATAGAAAAACAAAAGCAATTACTTTCTCTCACTACCTGCTTTGCCCCCCTATTTTTATCTTCCACACGACCACACAGCACGCACACTCTCTCCCTCTCTTAAAGCAAAAGGTCACTCTTCACCCTCCACACTCTCTCACATCCATAAATTTGTTGTCTACCGAACAAGAAAAAAAGTAATTCTGTTAAGAATTTATGCTTTTCTTTTATAATGAATCGGCTCTCTTCGAGATCTCACTTTCGCCATTAATAAAATTAAATATAATATATAGCTCACTCTTCTCTCTCTAGGCGCTGCTTCCTTTTCAGTTCTGGTAAGTAAGTATTTTCTCGCTTCATTTGCATTTTATTATTATGCTTCTGTTAATTCGTAGAAACAATTTTTTGAATGTTATGATTTGGCATTCAGTATTGAGTTGGATGCTTCAGTAACTGTTTTCTGTTCTGTCGGTGGCTTTGGATTTTTAATCTAGTATAGTGTTTTTGAAGCTAGATCTGATATTCTGAGGTTTGTTTAGTGTTTGTTAGTATTTTGACTCGATTTCTGTTTCTAATAAATATCTAGATCGTTCGATTTGATTTTTGAATGTGAGGAAAGAATTCCTGCCTAGTTTATTTAATAAGAATGTTTATATTTTTGGTGTGGTTTTTTGGTTATTTCTAATTCATATATAATGTTAGTTAAATTAAATTTTATATCTCAAAGCAGTCAAGTATATTACGTGGTATTTATCCGTCAGTAAACTTATTTTTACATAATGTTTGCACTCGTATTCCTTGTTTATCGAGAAGTTATGGAATTTTGTTACTGATATGTGTAGCAGGTCTGCTTGAACGTTGTGAATGTAAAATTTGAATGCCCAAGGCTCAGTAAAACTTGGTCTGCATGCAAGTTAACTTTTGCATTTTTACTGAAGTCTAAATTTAAATAAATATGAAATCAATGCTAATGGATTATTCTTCTTTTCTTTGATCAGGTTATCACAAATTTGAAATAAACTGGTAACATGGACGGAGTAATAGATATCAGTGTGCCACTTGACCACATTGAGTTCTACATCTTTCCCGGCCAGAATAGGTTTGGACATTGATACTTCAAAATACTGCTTTTAAGAATGCATATCCCACCATAAAAGTGCTTTGCATCTCTCATTTATTTATTTATTTATTCTTTATATAGGTACGAGGCATGTGTATGCTATGACAACAAGATAGAAAAAGTATCATCTGGACTTCTGGAGCATCTGTTACAGCATTCAGCTGAAGTGAAAAATTTGCAGTCGAGAGGATCCACTGCCAATTTTAAACTTCAACCGCCTGAAAATATTTCTGATGCCAAATGGTTTACAAAATCAACATTGTTAAGGTTCAACAAGCATTTCTTGTTTTATGAATTAACCTTCTCAAATCCGTGTTACTGCAATTTCTATTTTATTTTAACTCAGATTTCTGCATATCATTGGTTTATCAAACATACTCAATATTACCAATACTGTGAAGAATGAAATTTCTCAGCTGGAAGAAGTTCGCAAATTTCAGCTTTCTTTATATGAAAAGGTAACATCTGTTTATACTCTTCTGTTAATTCTCCTTGTTGAATTAACCTCACATTTATTCTTTTCTCAGGGTACTCCAGAACTGCAAAAGAATGGTGAATCAGGTTATGGTAGAATTGCGTTATAGTCATTGTTATTTTTCTAGACTTTCCATGCGAAGGTGTTCTGACATGGCCTGCCCTGATTAATGGTTTTTATTTTTATTTATTTATTTATTTATTTTTGCTAATTTTCATAATGTGAAAAGTGTTTAGTTTTTAGCCTCCCATATTTTTCTCAACAAGCCATATGCTCTTATCAACCAAGAGATAGAAAAACTAATCACGACAGGGCTTAGTAAATGTAAAGATAAGGTGTATATTCAGTTCACATCATTCTGCAGCTGATACTGATTAATATTTATTAAAACTTTTGACAGACAACAGCTACTCTACTGGCACGGCATCCACCCCAAAAGTAATTTGTTATTCGTTACTTGGTTTTTGTCTTTGTCATTTAATATTCAATGAATTACTGTATGTATCTATTTTGCTGCTAATATTATGAAAGGTGTTTTGCAGATTGAAGGCAATGCTGAGCCATCAGATGCTTCCAAGTATGTCTG
Organism: Olea europaea var. sylvestris; assembly: GCF_002742605.1. Lineage (NCBI taxonomy): Eukaryota > Viridiplantae > Streptophyta > Magnoliopsida > Lamiales > Oleaceae > Olea > Olea europaea. The sequence continues at coordinate 27,334,020 of NC_036247.1, forward strand.
CTGACTCTTCAGTTACAACTTGATTAGGAAAAACTAACTTAAAAATCAGTAAATTTTTCCATTGTATCATCTCCTTAATCTGAACCGTTAATTGCTGGCAGGGATGAATTGCTGCAAGCAATGGAATTGAGAATAGCTGCATTGAGAGGAGAACTGGCTGCTGCTTTCGACCAAGCTGCTGGTTTTAGATATTCTGTTGAGGAGATCACTGATATAGAGAAGTTTTCTAATCATTTTGGATCAGTAGACTTGAGGTACCTCTGGTTATAGCTTAGGGTGCTCAATTCATGGTCACTTGTAAAGCATTGATTTCTTCCCCTGTTATAAGAGACACATTTTATACTGAGTGTCTATGAGTAACAGTTATTATGTGTTAATTCGTTTCAGGGATTCCTTGCACAAGTATGTTGAACTGAGACAAGGAAACCGGGCAGTTGATACCTATTCTGATAAACAGAACAATGGGAATGATGAAGTCAATGGAAAAGAAGGGAAAAATCATATCAAATCATCGTTTTCAGATACACCAGTGAAGTATGGTGTTTCTCCTGCAAAAGTTGCACTGATTGAGAGGAAAAGTTCAACAGAAAGTGAGGATTCTTCTTTCTCTAGTGAGGAAGACCAACCATTTGTGGAAAGAAGTCGGACTCTTATAAGATCTGCTTCACCTAGGAGGGCAGCATCTCCAATGCGGAGGGTCCAAATCGGACGATCTGGATCCCGGAGGTCTACTGCATTAACTATTAAGTCTCTGAATTATTTTCCAGCTAGAGAAAGGTCAGTTTTGCCTAAAGATCCAGATGCAGATAATAGTGATGAAGAAGCAAATGAGGAAGCTCCTAAAAAATCTGAGACTAATGTACGGAGAATGAGTGTGCAAGATGCAATCAATCTTTTTGAAAGCAAACAGATAGATCAAACAACGGATATTCAGAAGGCAAGGGCTTTATTAAGTGCTTCTGTTTGTGCAAATAAATCTGTACTGAGAAGATGGAGTAGTGCAGTGGGTGAAAGTTCTAGGTGTTCCCCAGATATGGATTCTGAAGATGCAGTTCACAGTAATTTGGAAAACGGGGAAATAAGTCATAGTTCACCAAAAGCCAAAACCATGCCTGGTGAGCCTCGTGGGGTAGATTTCGCAATGAAGTCACCTGAAAAAGGGGCATGTACTGCGCCTGATGTGCAAGAAGAGTCTCTTCCCTCACAATTGACACAGGTTAGTGAAAAATTAACTGCCTCAGCTGAATGGAGTCGTCAAAAGGAAGCAGAACTGAATCAGTTGCTGATGAAGATGGTGGAAACTAAGCCTGTAAAATATCGGAATGTGGCACCTGACAACAGTATATCTGAAAGGTTGCCCAATAAGCAGAGAGGTGGTCAGTACAATCATTACAAGGAGAAGAGAGATGAAAAACTTCGAGGAGAAACTAATAGAAAGCGAGTTGAGAAAGAAAAACAATTTTGTGCAATGAAAAATATTCTTGATTCAAGAAAGGCTAAAATGACCTCTCCTGTGGTGAGTCAGGCTATTAAACGAAATAATGTAAAGAAAGTCCAAGAATCAAAAAAAAATCTGTCTCAATCTGCATATCGTAATGCAGAAAGCACAAATTCTAATCTCGTGATGAAAGCTGTCTCAAAATCGTCATCTTTGCCTGCCACACGTAAGTCATGGCCATCAGCACCTTCCCCAAGAGCTCCTGGTACATTGCCTGCTAAAATCCCTGCAGGAGCAACTTCCACTGCTACCACACCAACACGTAGAAGATCACAGCCAGCATCACCAGTTTTGCGATCTACTCTTAAAGTGGAAGCATCACAACCAAAATCTAAGCCTGTAAAACCAAATCAGAATGACACTAAGAAGAGCGGTAGAAGTGTGCCTGAGAAGAATCAGCAGACGTTAACAAAAATGAGCCGAAAACCAAAAAGCAAAGTTCAGTATGCCATTGAAGATCCTATTTCCTCCGCAAAACCTAGTTCATACAGCAAAGTAGCCAAGAAGAGCAGTGTGGATCCACTGGAATCAAAGCCTTTTCTTCGCAAAGGCTCTAGGACTATATCCAGTTCTAATCCAGCAGGGAAGACGAAAACATCTACTCAGTCGAAGGAAACATCGTGGAACTCTGCAGATCTAATTGCAGATGGGGAAAAGGAAGTGGGTTCTAACTCTTCTGATGCAGTCGTTCAGCAGCAAGAGATGGAAAGTGAACAGTTGAGAGTTCCTGCAGATATGGATTCTGAAACCCCGGCAAGCCTACTTAAGTGTGAAGACACAGAGAGCTCCACTGAAGTTACACTTGCTAATTACAATAATAGCTTTGACAGGATGGTAGAGCCTGAAACAAAAGCTGAGGCTGAAGAAGAATCAACGATCTCCCCTACAGCTTCGGTGAAAATGGAAGAGCTTGATGATATACCCATCACCTCTGGTGACGGTATTTGTCAAATTGAATCCCCAGTCTATTTAGAACCAATTAGAGCATCAAATCCATGTGTTCGTCATTCTCTATCACAAATGCTGCTTGAGGAGAGCGGTGAACCTGATATCTCTGACTGGGGAAATGCTGAAAACCCGCCAGCAATGATATACCATAAAGATGTGCCCAAAGGATTCAAGAGGCTCTTAAAGTTTGCTCGAAAGAGTAAAACTGATGCAAATTCAACTGGTTGGTCTAGTCCGTCTGTCTTTTCCGAAGGAGAGGATGAGACAGAGTATCCCAAATTTGCCAGCAAGAGAAGTGCTGAAAATCTCATAAAGAAGGCAGCTCTTCACTCGAAGAACAATGGGCATCACGAAACCTATGAGAAACATTCAGCGGATTATGTACATCTTGGTAAGTTCTCTTAATCCTTTTTCTGTTAGAAATTAATAGATTCATTTTGAAGTGCAAATCATCAATTCCCTCCCATTTGTGCAAGCATAGTTAGAGAAAGAATAAAAGAATAACTAATTTTGTTGAAACCACCTCGTAGAAAAGCTTAAGCTGCTGTAGAAGAATTAAATTTATTTGTTTATTTTTGTCTTCACCACCTCTTCACATGTGGACCAAATTCAAATTTTAATCAAAGGACTCACATATGTAACTTTCCTAATTATGTTCTTTAATATTATGTTGAACTACCTCGTAAAAAGTTTAAGAGGGTGTTTGAGAGACATTTTCATGTAAAAATGTATTTTTGAATAGTAAATTGATGGAAAATGTGTGGTTGAAAAATAAGAAAAAGTTTTTGATTTACGTGTAATATTATTTTAATAAAGAATATATGGTTGAAATGAAGAGAGAGAAAAATGCATTTTGAAAAAAATGGGTACCCAACGGGGCCTAAGTTGTTAGAGAGAGTATATTTATTTTGACAAATAGATTGCAGGAGAGATGCGAAAATGAACCACTTATAATTAAAACTATTACACTCTACTCTAGTGATTATCATAGTCTCATTTCACTCATTTGCTGGTATGGATCCACATCCAGATGCTGATAGGGTGGGGTTTTTTTTTTTTTTTTTTTTTTTTTTTTTTTTTTTTTTTTTTTTTTTTTTTTTTTTTTTTTTTTTTTTTTTGAATCTCAGCTCAATCAAATGAAAGCAAATACAGTGCTCCAAGCTTGACTCAACAGTTACAGGAAGGTCATGTCTCAGCATCTGTGACAACAACAAAAGGTTAATTCGGTTTATTGTTTAATTTTGTTACTTTCACGGCATTGTGATACAGCATTCTAATTTTTTTATTTTTTGAATTTCAATGTTTGTCTTTCAGCAACTAGGTCGTTCTTTTCTCTTTCGGCCTTTAAGGGAAACAAATAGAAAAAGAAGCTCAAACAACTAATTTATACAGAATTTGGAAAGTGGCCAACTACTTGGATTGATCTAGTGCTGTTTCTGTTTTGGCCAGAAGTCATTGTTCAAATTCACGAGATTATCCTTCTGTCTGCTGTATGCTGTGATGAAATTGTTGTACTTGTAGATTTAGTATTTAACATTAAAGAGTAACTTCAATGAAATGTGTAAATTGATTATTCTGTGTGATAGATAAATGTGTAAATTTTAGCAATTTCCGTAGATCATAAATCACACCAAATTTGTGTTACATATTTATTTATTTATTTATTATTTTTTTGTTTGTATTTATATGGTTACTCTTTTCTTGCTTCTATGCTAACTGCTGCTAATATTGTTACTAGTTTGTAGTTTTGTATGTTTGGTGCGTAGGACCTTAGACAATATTTAAAATGTATTCATGTCGTTTATTTAACAGTTTAAGCTTTTAATGTAGGGTTGGCATTCAAATTCTCTTTTCTAACGTTTTCTTATTAATTTCTAATCAATGGGCTCTTTCATTAATTAAGGATATTAATGAGTAACAGTAAATTTTTCAGTTCAATAAAAACTGAAACCTTACTAATGCTTATAAAACGTTTCTAAATTCTCCAACATTTTTTGTTTTTCAAATAGTCACAAATCATCTTTCCTAAATTAAAATGACGACACTCAGATTCTTGTCTATGACCCTTGCTCTTGTTGCATTTTCAGCACATCTAGCACTAGCCCTTGAATACCAAAAACCACCCTCTCATGTGGCGGAGGCACCATCTTCAACTGGGTATACTCTGCCTTCAGAGCCCTACACCGATTTTGATGCCTTTGTAGACACGTGTCTGAACATGATATCGATTGAGTGCGAAAGCGAAATCATCAACAGCATCTTGATTAAGTACAGTGTCACCGATAAGTGCTGCCTTTGGTTGGTTGCTGCGGGGCCGCGCTGCAACGAAGCGATCTCTGAATTTATTCTTGCAGCAATACCGGATTTAAAAGGAAGCGATATGACACATTTTATGAATAGAAGTGTTGAAACATGGGACCGATGTGTTTCGATCACAAATATTGAAGCCTCTTCTCCATTGCCACCGATTGATTATAACTAATTTTTCTCTTCATTTATAGTGAACAAGAATAAAAAATACAAAGGGATTCTAAAATTTGAAGCACAGTTTAAAATCGAATGAAAACTTTTAATCTTACAATTCCGTGTCTTATTGTTGAATTTTCATCCGTTGTTGGATATTAGGCTTCAACGATACATTGAAGAAGCTGAAACTACAAAAATTCTGCACTCTGATCGCATCATATAAGAAAAGATGACAGACCAATATTATGAATGAAAGGAACACAATTGAATAGAAATTATGGAGTATAAATTAGACTCATTCCGTATTTTTTTCTTGTGTTTTTTTTTTTGAACGGCACAGCTACACACATATATACAACTCGTTGTAACAAACCTATACAAGTGTCAAGCCAAACCCAAGTTTGATAACTTACACAAATCGAATCCTAATAATCTGTTGAGTATTCAACAATATAATACGTCTTGGATCAAAGTATCCACATTTTTTTGCTTAAGTTCTCCGATGGTTTTGTAGTTTCTTCACGGCAGTTTGGCATTTCTTGCTATTTTTGGATGAATTCTGCTATATTTCAATCTTAATAGTGACTATGCGTCCTTATATGGAAAATTTAGAGTAATATATATTCAAGGCTTACGATAACGAGAAGTATAACAAAAGTTAGAAGGTATCTTATAACTAATTTTTTCATTAAATGGCTACCAATTCTTCTACGATTAACTGGTCGAGATTTTATTAGAGTACGTTTGATTGCAATGATGAAATTTGGTGGAAAAAAATGAATTCCACAAAATTGAATTGTCTAGAATTTGTTTTACTAGAAATTGTCAATTAAATGTATTTGATTAGTATAATTTTTCACCTAAAAAATGTTGAAATTTTCTATATTTTGATATTCATTTGGCTTTATTTTTCATTAAAATTGTTAACTAAAGGGATAAAATTTGTTATAATTGTGGATAGAATTTGTTCCAATTCCCCCCCCCCCCCCCCCCCCAACGTACCAATGTTGTCTCTAATGAAGACTCAAAATTTATGTTGATTTTGATTGAACATTTAATGGATGATTATTTATGTTCATGAAAAATATAAGTTTTCCACTCCAATTCTTACTTTGAGTGTTTGATTGTTATTTTTTTCCATTGAAAATATTTTCTAACTTCTGAAAATATATCTAATTTTCCTTGTTTTTAAAAAAAATATTTTCTTTAGATGAATGTGGTTTTTATTTTCCTCAAAACAAGAAAAATATTTTCTTTTCTAGGTGATATTTGCCATATCAATCAAACAATATTTATAATAAATATATTTTAAACACTCTAGTCTAGGGTGATTTGACTTCAAGAAAATGGTCCAATACAATGGACTCCACGTTCAAAAGCTGAGGCAAGTAATTAGTTAATTTAGAACTTATGTTACTAAATTCTAAATTAATCATTCATAATGTCCTATTGACTCATCACGTGTATGGGTAATTGGTGAAGCACACAAGTTAATGAAGTAGTCAGGAAAAGACACATGCAGGCTGTAGTAATCCATATGCATTGATGCTATTATTAATCACAAGAAAGTCATTAACGCAAGATGCTTTGGCACTACTTATTTTAGAATAATGCTCTCCGAAAAAGTAAAAAAAAATGTATTCTAACTTCGTTGAACAATTAAAACTGAACGTCACTTACTTTTCTATACTTATACTTTAATCATTTATTAGGCCCCTAACTACGGCATAATTTACGACAAAATACGTATTTAGGAAAGCTCCTCCTGACCTCCAATTAATGGTACAAAAAGAAATAAAACTAAACACATCACATTCGCTTCCGAATGTAAGAGCTAAAGAAACTAGAGGCGGGCAAAAAAAAAAAAAAAAAAAATCTCGATTTTAATAGCTGGCTTAAAAAATCTAAAGGTGAAAAATACCTTGAAACAACAAACCAACCCAAATCGGAGTGGCTTTGAACTCATTCAATTTTATTTTCGAGTTGGATTTTTACCTAACATGAATAGTCGGCCAAGCGGTCGGGTAGGCACAAACCTGACAAAACTAGACTCACGCCCATCCTAAAAGGAACTACACTACATTCTCCCTAGTCGTATTCTTCGTCATCATATGTCAAGTGTAATATCTTTCTAATACCTAATCACTTTCAGATTCACTACTAGAAGAAAATTTTGTAAATTTGTTACGGTATCCCAAATTCACAAAGTCTATAGTTTCATTCCAATCTCCATGAGAATACCAAAAGTGTCATCAACATATTTTCTTGTACTTAGAAATATTGTGTCTCCACTCTAACCTTACATGCACCCATTGTCATGCACCCATTGTCTTTAGTGCGGACAGTGAAATAATCCCTTTTATTAGCTCTATACATTTTTCATATCCAATCAAAATCTTATTTGCTGATTGTATAGATTCAATGTGTCACTTATTATTGTAATTTGACAAATCATTCCAATTGCTCCAATCATCTCTTAGTCGTTTTATATATTAAACTCATACATATCTTGTTTGATTAATTAACTAAAGATAATGATCCACTAGTGCGATAATTTATATTAACCAATTCAAGACTTGAAGCGTGTGTATATATAGTGTAAAGAGAAAGAAAAACAATAGGGAGAAATCAAATAGAAGCCCAAGAATGAAAGCCCCTTATCTTTTTCTTCTTCTTTCTGCAGTTATACTTGTATTCAAGAAAGTTTCTGTATGGGTGAATCCATGGCGTCTACGGCGGAGACTTGAAAAGCAAGGAATCAGAGGACCAAGGCCATGTTTTCTGTATGGAAATGTACCTGAGATGCAGAGGATTCAAGCATCATCAATCAAGAATACTGGTGCAGAAAACACTGGATTTGTTGCACACGACTATACATCAACACTCTTCCCATATTTTGAACAATGGAGAAAACAATATGGTAAAGTACAATCTCTATTCTTTTTCATACTCATGCTAGTTAAGTCCCTTATATTCTTTCCTCCTCATTTGAAGAAATATGAAACAAATATGGCATCATCTATGGGTTTTTGTTTCATAGAAACTTCCATTTCTGCAACTTCTTAATTGTTCATTAAAAGCCGATTTGTCTATTATATTATTCAGTTCTAAACATGATCGATCAGTTTGAAAGACTCGAACTGTCCAAAACAACCTATTCTTGTCGGCTTTTAAGCAGGGCCCAAGTAAGGTCGAACATACTATCTTTCTAACACTTAATCTTTAAAGAAAAGACACTAGTGCTTGTTAAAGAAAAAGAAATGCATTATCTCATTCAAGTGCTAGTTATGTGCATTGAAAAGTGGCAGCTAGTTTGCACTTATTGAAAAGAGTAATGCCATGTAATATTACAATTGCTTAGCAATAGTCTAAGCGGCAATTAGGTCTATACCGTGTATGATCCCATCTTATTTATCCAATTCTAAAGCATCTACAACCTCTTGAAGTTTAGCTCAATGTAATCAACTTGTGCATTTTTAGAGTAATGCTATTCGTAGTCGCTCATTGCAGTAGTTGCCCTACGTGGCATACACATGGCAGGTAATTATTTGATGCATTAACGTGGTAGCTTTTTTATTCATTAATGCATCAAATAACCATCTATCATGTGTATGCCACGTAGGGCGACTGCCGCAGTGAGCGACTGCAAATAGCATTATTCGAAATTTTAATAATGATTTGGTCTATTGTTGTTCCAATAATTGAGGATGTATTGTTGTAATAATATATTATTAAATTTTCCTGAATAATTGCTGCTGTAACATCTAGATGACATCTATTGTAGATACAATTATTGGAGAATATATAATAAACAAATTTCTTTGTAATAATATTGGTTAATAATTCTTGAAAAGTCCATAACCTGTAACTACAAATTTAAAATTAATTAATTAATTAATTAATTTTTTGTAAGTAGTATAGAATATAGATACATCTGTATAATAGAATTCGATTCAACACAGAATTTATCATATTAAACGGATTATTGATCTCTCAAGAACCCCTTTTTTTTTTTTTTGATAGAATTCGATTCAAAACAGAATTTATCATATTAAACGGATTATTGATCTCTCAAGAACCCTTTTTTTTTTTCACAAAAAAAAAAAAAAAAGGAACCCATATATATATATTTTGTTATATTGATAGATTCATGATAAATTGTCAAGATACTTGCTTGATTGATAGTGCAAGTACACATACTATTTTTCAAGACAAAAAAATATTTTTCAAGACAAATAATACAAAATTATATATTGATGATGCACTTTATTCTAGCAAATCTAGAAGAAATTTGTTTAGTTTTAAAGATATCCGCTGCAATAGATATCATAGCCCATCTTTTCAGACAGATCTACACACATACAACTTGTTTCAAGTCAATCAAATCGAGACAACCCCACCCTTGAACTTCTGATGTGGGTGCCATTTGTGCCATGGGCATCACACCTGTCTGACATGTCCAATATCCACAATTTTATCATATAAAGTGGTGCTTTTTCTGAGGTTATGTCACATGTCCGATTTTCATCCCATATTTAAACTTGTACAGTTGTAACCCATATCTCTACAGATTATAAACAAATTCCAAAAGTGGACAATACGGTAATCCCTTATTGAAAGCTCAAACTATAGTTTGGAACCCATCATAAGCAGTGCCTCGTCTAGTCTATTATTATCATACTAAATAGCATAACCCTGTTTGGCCAGGCTCGATAGGCACCCCATCTAGTATATTATTATCGTACTAAATAGCATAACACTGTTTGGCCAGGCTCGACAGACACCCCACCAATAAGGGGCCGACGTGTTTTTTTGGCCTGGCCTTGAGCATGGTCAAAAAGCAATCAAGAATGTTGAGAAGAGTAGGTCACATGTCATGTACAAATTTAACGGTTTCTTAGATTAATTTGAAGTCCTTGAACTTTTGTATAATTATTTTTTTCGTGTTCTTGACATGCATAATGTCTATATCGACCGATAAACTTAGGACCATCTTGATTTGAGATTTTTTTTCATGGGAGACAAAACAAATAAATTGAAATGTGTATAACAAACAAATTCACATGCATGTATTCAATAATGCAAGACCATAAGCAGTGTGTATGAGAATATTCATTGATTTTTGTACTTGGTGTGGGCCTCGTTAGACCGAATTCGATGGTACCATAAACCACGATTTTGGTACTAGATTTCTTTTTATTTTTAATACAATCTAATATTTAAGGAACTATAAGTGCACTTAAGAGATTTTCATGAATCGACGCAGGGCCAATTTACACATATTCAACTGGGAACAAGCAGCATTTGTATGTGAACCATCCAGAGCTAGTAAAGGAGATGAATCAAAGTATGTCTTTAGATTTAGGCAAGCCTTCATATGTCACAAAAAGACTAGCTCCCATGCTTGGGAATGGCATTTTGAGATCAAATGGTCATATTTGGGCCCAACAGAGAAAAATCGTTGCCCCAGAATTCTTCATGGATAAAGTTAAGGTAAATTTCATTTTTCTAGAATTTATCAATACTGATCATTTTTAGAAACTTTCTGGGCATATTTGATAACGTGAACGGATAGGACAAGTTTATCGTGTATTTTTTCAAAAAAAGAAAAAAATTATACTATTGAGTCGAATGTAAAAAAAGATCGAACCCCAACCTTGAGGGCTCCACCGCCCCGCCCCTGGAGCATCGTGAGAGGTAAATCGCAGGATGTGCCCCAACAGGCCAAGGAACAAGAGTTTGCCCGTACATTGGTGCCCACAAAGAGTCCAATTTCATATATCAGGAGTCAAACTCTCACACTCCGACTGCCAACAAGATTGAAACTACCTCACTCCTGTCATATTGAGTCGAATGTAACATGACGTTTACATCGTTTTTTGTGAATCTCTAATGAAAGTGTGATTCAAAAGCCCTCTATTGGAATGGCAGGGTATGGTTGGATTGATGTCGGAGTCAGCTAAAACATTAACTAGCAAATGGGAGGGATGCATAGAATCACAAGGTGGAATTATGGCAGAGATCAAAGCTGAAGAGGATTTAAGGAGTCTTTCAGGAGATGTAATTTCGAAAGCTTGTTTTGGGAGCTCGTATTTGAAAGGAAAAGATATTTTCTCAAAGCTTAGAGCACTTCAGAAAGCCATTTCTAACCAGAGCATTCTTTTCGGTTTCCATGCATTTGGGTACGTACAAAGTATTAGAACTTGGGTTCCATCATATATTTATTTCATCATTATTCTTTGCGCTCGTTAGAGTTCTAGTCAAATCAAATTGCTCATTTGAATTTAGCAACCCAATGACATATTTACTGTACATTTATTTCATCATGTAAAATTTATCCCTTCACACGAATATCTCCCTAAAATGAAGTGTATATATGTTGGAATAATCACCTCGTCTAGAAGCTTAACCTATTCGAGTGCACCATGGCAGGTTACTTCCAAGTGTGCAACAAAAGAAAGTCAAGAATTTGGAGAAAGAGATAGAGGTATTGATTTTGGAAGTAGTAAATGAAAGGGAAAGGGAATGCATGGAAACATCATCACTTGAAAAGGATCTACTGCAGTTAATCTTAGAGGGAGCCATAAATGATGTGGGCAAGGATTCATCCAAGAAATTCATAGTTGATAATTGCAAGAACATATATTTCGCGGGACACGAATCCACTGCTGTTGCTGCATCATGGTGCTTGATTCTTCTATCTTTGCATCCTGAATGGCAAGCTCGTATACGCAAAGAGATAGCTCAAGCATGTTCAGATAGTGAGCAGATTGACGCAGATTTGCTACCCAAGCTGAAAACGGTACGCACCCTCTATTTCCCTTCTGAATATTATATTATTGAGTACTGTAGAGTCAACCACGGACCGTTTAATTGTAGGTCACAATGGTAATTCAAGAAGTGCTGAGATTGTATCCACCGGCAGCATTTGTGTCAAGAGAGGCACTCCAAGAAACCCAAATAGGCCACATTGTTGTACCAAAAGGTGTATGCCTATGGACTTTGATCCCAACTCTTCATAGGGATCCAGAAATTTGGGGGCCAGATGCAAATGAGTTCAATCCTCAAAGGTTTGCAAATGGGATTTTAAAAGCATGCAAAGTTCCACAAGTTTATATTCCATTTGGATTAGGGCCTAGGCTTTGTTTGGGCAGAAATTTTGCAATGGTTCAGTTGAAGATTGTCATTTCACTTATCATTTCCAACTTCAACATTTCTTTGTCTCCCAAATATAAGCATTCTCCTGCCTATAGAATGATTGTAGAGCCTGGTCATGGTGTGAATTTACTCATTCAAAGATGTTCTAAGTAGGGTTTAATCACATTTCGTCATTGGTAGATGTAAAATTAGACACATTTTTCTTTAATCTTTGTTGTTTTATTCTATGTATAATACTTTTTATTACTCTTTAGTTTATAATGGATTCCATAATAAATGATACATATTGAAATGTCTTACAACATCATTTTTGTTGATATCGTCTATTATTTTGTTTGATATATGACAATAAAAATTCTTCTAACTTTGCTTTCAAGGACATGCTTGTAGACTATTGAATTAAAACTTGGAACTCTCACAAGTCTTTTTTCTAGTTGACTTGTGGTCAGGAGTTCCTAAACCGGCATAATGCGTCGTGCATGTTTAATGTTTTTTCTTCGGATGAATTATCAAATATTAAAATTACTTGTCATGAGATCCATCAAACTATTAAAAATTGCTATTACAAAATATGTTGAGAAAATGAAAATAACTCAATTTTAAAATGACGGATAAGATGCTAGGCCCTTGTTTGAACCCCATTCTCGACAAAAAGGAAAAAAGAAAAAAAAAAGATCATTTTTGAACAATGTATTGATAGTGTATTGATTGAAAAATATGTGATTAAAAAAATAAAAAAAAAGTTTTAAATTTGTATATATTATTATGTTAATGAAAATATGTGATTGAAATGAGATCAAATTAATATTAAAAAATATATTTTGATGAAAATAATGAGGCTCAATCAAGGGCTACATTTCAAATTCAATGGTCCAAAGTGTATATTATACCATGCTAGTTTCTAACTTTTCAAGCGTTACCACGCTGAATATTAATAAAAATATTAAAGAAATACTCAAAAGTCGAGAATTTCGACTCCGCCAATCTACAAATTTCTTCCTGTGGCTTTAAACAACAATTAAAAATGCGAACAGAATTTATGTATTCCCTCTTTGAAGGTTTAAAGAAACTGACAAAAATCTTTTACAAAGAATTTGAACCACTGCAAAGAAAATTGAATAAAGAAAAAGTGAACTATAGAAGGAATTTTGGTGGCGGAGGGGAAAAGGGCGACTCAAATGGCGGTTGCAAACGCCGCTCACGGTGGCTATTTTCCCTCCAAAATTCATTCTTTGCCACCACCGCTCAAAGTAACCGGCCAAATCAAACAGCCTTCGCCACCCCCACCGATATATATATCCACTAATCCATCCCACGTGAATCTGCATCATCTAAAAGACCTCTACACCTTCTGCAACCACTCCTGCCACCGCTTCCCTATCGTGGACGCCACGGGCAGAGTCGAGGCCGTTGATGCTGGCAAGCTCCGTACCGCCATTTTCCACAGCTCCGTCGTCGTTTCGGTCTTCACCAAGCCCGAATTTTTAACAACGCATTCTTCTCCAGTGGAAGTGTCAAATTTGATGGGCATTGGTGGAGACTGGATCAAAAGAGTGACGCCAGTGACGCCTGATAATGGGCAGTTGATAGGGTTTGGTCGCGCTGTTTCGGATTTTGGATTGACTGCTTCTATCTATGATGTCATGGTTAGAAATTCGAAGAACCCTTTCGATTATATTTATCATCTCTTGTATTGATCTCAATTGCTTCAGAAACTCAGTCAGTGTGGTTTTGATCTTAGTCAGTGTTAATCGGTCCTATATAATGCTTTGATTAAACATATGAGGGAAAGGGGAGAAATTAACGCTGATGGATTTGAAGAGACTAATAGTCATGTTTATTTTTATTTTTTTAAAGCTCACAAATCAAGTTTGTGATCACAAGTTTATTCTTTTTTGTTGTGATTTCTGATAAAGTTCATGTAATTTTTAAAGATAAAAATGTAAATGATATCACTGTTTGTCCCAACAGAAAGTTTTGGAATTTGTTAAAAAATTAACTAAAAATTGGTTAAGTGTAAAACTGGGAAAATGAAAAAGTGTGATTTCGTGTCAACTTCAGTCGAATGTTCGGACTTGATCCGATGGTCAAATTACAAAAGTAAATAGACCAATTTATTCTAGTTGTCGAGTAGATCGTCGTGGTATATTTGAAATCTCGAAACCAATTCCGGATAAATGAGAAATTGCGATCTAAAGTTGGAAGAATGAAGTGTTGCAACTTTTCGAAAGGATGCAAGTTTGAAATGAAGTGTTGCAATTGTCCATGAAAAATGCTAGATTTGGGGTGTGTTCCTTCACCTACAACCCTTCATTTTCTATATATAGGACCCCTTGAATATGTATTTGTCATTTCAATTCATTCCATAATTCCATAATATTCGTTTCATATTAAATAAAACACTTTGTAGAAGTGATTATCTTTTACATCAAAATCATTGTTATGGTAAAGAGGGAATTTCGTTTGAGTTCGTTGGTCGAAGCTATTTGGAGTGCTCCTATGACTTGACATGGTCGTTGTATCTTGGGAGATGATTGTCGAAAAATCGTTAGCACCGATGCGGGATAAATTCATCTTAAGGAAAGAGTTCGATAAGAAGAATCACATGTTTTAATTCAAGAATGGGAATAGTCAGATTCAATAATGATTGGTTAGTTTCTCAAAATACATTTCGGTAAGTCGAAACCTTGTTTCGATTTTATGAACGTGTAAGTTACGTTTTGTGAATATAATATGCACATTTGAATCGGTGTATTCCGAACAATTTTAAGATAAATTTTGAATCTTTTTCCCGTGCGTTTTATATTCACATTTCCAGAATTGTATATGCTCGACATTCCATTTATTCCATACAATATAATATGCATACTGTAAAGTGTGCAAATTGAGTTTGTGCATCCATATTGATGGTATTATAATATTGCATGTTCAAAGCAGTTTCATTTTGTCGAAATTATTATGTCAACACTGGCAGTTTATTTGCGGGCACTTGTAATCCAAGGGGTATATGCTAAGTTGCCTAAGGGATAATCTCGTTAATTGTTTATTGAATGAAAATACACACCCTTTCATATATTGAAACCCAGTTACATGCATGGTTTGACAATGGAAATTGTGGTAGGAAAATAAGTTTATTTTACATATTCCAACTGGGTTTTGTCCAAAATTATATTCCATTTGCCAAATTAAAGTCTCCAAATGAATAAATGAATGCACGTATATGCATGATTGTTAAAACAGTTTAGTAATTTGTGAAATGGTGTGACCTTTTTGGAATTATGTAGCATGAATTTATTTGTCATATGGTTTGCGGTTATCTATTTCTTCTATGAAGGGGCATGAATATGTACATGCCAATCATTATGTTAACTGCCTAAAATTCTGATGCTTATTTTTTCTTTGTTGAATGTGTTTGGTTAACTTATGCCACCTTTGGAGAAACTACAGATAAGTTCTATATGGATTTGTATAATTCATTTAATTCAATAATTGACATCCTTGTCTGCCATGGAAGGAATAACTTGAAATTAATAAATTTTTAAGATCTGATTACATTTACGAGACAATTAATATATGATTTTCCTGACAACTGTTGGTTGCATTAGTCATAATTAATATATGCATGTGGTTCCAAAATTGAATCAGTTCATGCAAGTTTATATATGGTGTCTCAAATTGAATCGATGCCGACATTGAGAATATGTTTCCTCAAATGCATGATTTCTCATGAAAAGTCAGTGGTAATTGCCTACTTATGGTGGTTCCGATAACCGTTGCTTGTTATGGTAAATAAACACCATACATATATCTGCACATGGAAAGAAACCATTGGATTTTGTTTTACCTTTATGGAAAGTTGTTTGTTCAATTTATGTAAATATTCTAAATTACTTTAGAATCTAATTATATATTTCACATGCATTCTGTGGAAACTAAGGAAGGCAAATGTTAGAAGCATATGTCATTTCTGACAGTGATGATCTCAAATAACTTTGTGTAACAATCATTGAGGCCTTTTATGCAAAACTTGAAATTTCCATATTGTCTGTATATGGGATTTCTCATTGCTTACATGCATGTTGTATTTCGAGTAAATACTTATTTGCATTCTAAATCAGGGAATTGGAAATTGTAAATGTCATTGGAAACTTTAATAGAGAATTGTATTCATTCAATTCGAATCCATTACGTGGTGGTTATAATTGAGGTGCTTGCTTGTACAAAAGGTATGTATATATATTTTATATATATAATTAAATTGATGAGGATCAATTTAGATGAAAAGGTGCGTCATTTTATATGAAAAATCATGGCTTTTGATATAATTATTTTTCAATGGGTGTGTCTCTTCATAGAGATTAATCCAAGAGGTGTGTCCTTTTATAGGATTGTATCTTTTGAGAACACAACTTTTCAATCTATGGTTGATTCGTTTGTTCAAGTTTAAATATGGTAAATAAGGTGAATATGTACCTTATTATTTAACATGAAATGAAACTATCATGTGAAATGTCACAAATGTGATAAGTTACATATGTTTGGAGAAGTTGCAATTCTTGTAAATCAAGATGCTTAGCTATTTTCACTTTTGAAATTGATTTCAATCATGAAACCAATTAAGTTGGTATATGTTTTGAAAGTATTGTTGCTCCATGTAATGGCCTTGATTTAATTTGGATGATCAAAATTAATTAAATTGAAGTACATTATATGCAAGTTGATGACCACTACTTTGAAAGTATATAGACTTTCACAATGCACTCGATACGGATATTATAAATTGAACTATGAAAGAGTTGATGAACTCTAAGTTGAAGTATAACCCAAGAATGTGAAAGGGTTAAACTTAATGCTCGTGAACTTGAAAGTTCAAAACTTGTGGAAGCAACATTACTAGATTGCATATGTATTCCTTATTGAGGAATTGTGGGAGTAACTCAGTTTAACAGTTACGATTGCTTCTATCTTATAATCATAGAACGATACCTATGAAGGTGGAAAGATAGAAAACCCTTATACTAATTATAAGGATGATATATACTAAGTCTAAAGTGGATGAAATGGGTTGTAAAGCCGATTATGGCGTTTGTTTAGACATGCAAGAACAATTGGAATATATGAAAAATGTTCATAAAGTTCGAATGCACTGTAATGTTTCAATGATGATATTGAATACCCATCCACTTGTAAACATGGTTGACTAGTGTAATAATTAGATATAAATCCTCTAACAGTGTTGTTTGGAAATTGATAAAGTTTTAGATAAAGCTAATGAGGCATGTAGTTTCATGAGAGGATTTCTAGGTGGCGATAATTTGTATCTATCAAGTGAATCGATCATTGGCTAGCAATATTTGATAAGATACTAAGTCACATGTAATGGTAGGTCTAGACGTATAAGTCATAAACATAATATCATTAAACAGATAATCTCAATAATGCAAACTCGTGGTACCTTTAAAGAGATTTACTAAGAGAGATCAAGAATACTGCATATCGAAGGGAATGAGGTAAAGCCTTTTATGTTAGAGTTCTTGTAATAGTAACCCTACTTTGTTGACTGGAGATCTCAAGATTTTGGTTCAAAGGGACAACTAAATTATGAGAATTCCATGAAGCACTAAGGAAAATAGTTTCCTAACTCATTCCTATAATATTAAAGTGCTTTTTGTAGAGTTGTAAGAGGTTAAAATAATCTTTTAATGATTCATATATCTTGATTAAGTCAAATGGAGTAGGGCAGAATACTCTTAATAAGAGATCATCTATGTAAGTGTGAAGTGGGGCCGCTTCATTGAGAATTATTAAAGGCTTGAATTCTCTAAACACTTGCAGAATCAAGAAGGATTCATGGCCAAAATGAACCAAGTCATGAGAACCATGAACGGTTTAGGAAAGACATTTGTGTGAGTGTCGTTGTCTTGGCTTACATTAAAGGTTGAATGATTTAATACATCACGTTCACCAATTAGCCGAGTAAGTCCAATGTTATTTCACTACGGGAGGTTCTAGCCCAGAAGCTACTATCCCCGATGCAGTGACTTTCTGCTCTCTCTCTACTTGCATCACATCATAGCATTACATTTGCATACTCGAATTTTCATTCATGCGGGGGATTGTTGGAATTGGTTCAAAAATTAACCGAAAATTCATTAAGTGTAAAATTGGGAAAATGAAAATGTGTGACTTCGTGTCAACTTTGGTTGAATGTTCGGACTTGATCTGATGGTTAAATTACAAAAGTAAATAGATCAACTTATTCTACTTGTCGAGTAAATCGTCGTGGTATATTTGAAATCTTGAAACCAATTCCGTATGAATGAGAAATTTTGTCCAAAGTTGGAAGAATGAAGTGTTGCAATTTTCCATGAAAAATGCTGGATTTGGGGTGTGTCCCTTTACCCACAACCCTTCATCTTCTATATATATATGACCCCTTGGATGTGTATTTGTTATTCCAATTCATTACATAATTTCATATTATTCATTTCATGTTAAATAAAACACTTTGTAGAGGGGGAATTCCGTTTGAGTTCGTTGATCGAAACCATTTGGAGTGCTCCTATGGCTTGACGTGGTCGTTATATCTTGGGAGATGATTGTCGAAAAATCGTTAGCACCAATGAGGAACAAATTCATCTTAAGGAAAGAGTTCGATAAAAAGAATCACATGTTTTAATTCAAGAATGGGAATAATCAGATTTAATAATCATTGGTTAGTTTCTCACAATATATTTCGGTAAGTCGAAACCTTGTTTCGATTTCATGAACATGTAAGTTACGTTTTGTAAATATAATATGTACATTTGAATCGGTGTATTCCCCAACAAAAAGAACAATAGCAAATTAAGCATGGTTGTAAATAAATTTGAGGTCAGCTACTTAGATCCTTTTCTACCCATTGGTCATTGCTATATTACTGGAAGATTTTATCCTTAATAACTACAACATAAAACTCTCCCTCTTTGACTTGTTCTACCGAGATTGTGTCAATCTTGTGAATCGGAGCCTTTTTAGTTTTGATTTGTGATAAAGTTCATGTGCATTGTAATGATAACATTTGACTGAATATCATTGTTTCACACTAAAAGAAAAAAGAAAGAACAGGAATAGGTATTTAAAAGGAAGATGCATCAGTGAATGCCAAGATAGCATAATGCTTATGAGAAATTGTTTGTTTTGATGGATTATATTCTGCTTCACTTTGCTTTATTACATTTTCTGTGGATAGTTTTTGACAAGAAATATATCTGCTGTACAAGTTTATATAATAGTGTTTCAGTCTTGCAGGTTCTGCCTGCTCTACAAGGTAGAGGAATTGGCCGAATGATAGTTCAGAAAATTGTAAGGTTGGTCTCATTGATTAAAGATACTACTTATTAAAGTTGGAATTTCAAGAAAAAGGTTTATTGGCATGTTTAGCAAAATGGATGGGACAGTATTAAACAAGAAAAATAGGTTCATATCTTCAATGGGTTTCCAATCTTGTTCACTACTGCATGCCTAACATATTGATAGGTACACAACTGGTTGGTACTGGTTTCTTTATGCATTTGATATGCAAACATTATTAGGGTCTGATAATTTCCCTTATTGTCATAGAATGCTGACGAACAGAGACATATATGATATAGCTGCTCTCTGCTCCGATAACGAAAGGTAAACTTTTAACCTTTTTGGGAATGATGTGAAAGCCTAGCTAAGTTCATTGCACAAAAATGTATATCTGTTTGATGCTTATGGGAGATCTTGTGCATCTTGAGCGCCTTTTATAAGAGCTACTTTTCCGTCTTTGAAGTTATCCTGCGATGGTTTGACACCTGGGACCATTGATTGATTCTCTCACTGAGTGGAGTTCTTTGTTCCTAAAGGATACTGATAATATGACTAATAGAATCGTTGAGCACTATATTCCGACAGATCGACCTAGCTTTTTTCTACATTGTTTAACTCAGTTACTGGGGGATTTCAAAGATCACCTATGCAGGGCACATTTTGGGTGTTGGGTGCTTGTTTATTCTCTGTATATGTCTCATTCTTTATTTAAAAACCTAATTTGACTACCAAGATAGCTAATTAAAAGCAATGTGTCTCGTAGGCTATGATTTCGTTTTCAGTTTCCCTTTTACATCCATTGCCTTGAATTTGTAAAATGTATACACATTGGAAGTTATCATCTTTATCATCATTCATTATCTTAACAAATAAGCATGAACGTTTCGCTTGTCTTGCCTTCTTATCTTTGAATTCTCCACAGGTTATTCTTTAGAGCATGTGGATTTGGAGACGATATATTGGGATCGACCACAATGATGTACACAAGGAATTCTAGCTATTCCATTGATGAGGAGACATTAGCCATTGGTAGAAAGCAATTGTTAGTCCCCCCTCTAAGAAAACTCTTAAAATCATAATCCGTTCGCCAATCCTCATTATGATGCCATGTTGTGCTGCCATTGATTCCGTCCTTGAGCAACTTAAATGGAATATGATGCTTTCATTAGTATTGGGCCGATCAAAATTTCATCTTGAAATTTGGCGTGATCAAGATTTCACCTTCTAGGCAATCCAATGTGAAAGACATGGCAGTAAAAATGTTAGGCCTCTGTTAATAATTTTGCAATGTTTATGCACAAATTTGTGGAGAAGTTACTGTTCATGAGACATACTCTTTTAGCATGTATGTTATGGTGGACTGCATATTATTGGACAGTTGAAGAAAGAAAAACAAACCTAAAATTTGGTTAATTGCAATGTTGAGTTTATACAGTGAAACTTTGACTTTTCGCAATTGGATGTCTTTCCACCTGTGATGCATTTACGGGTCTTTCTATAGAAAAAGATGATAAAGCTTCTGTATAACACTACTCAATTAATAAATAATTTCCTTGGTATAAAGCAAGGTAGCCTTCTGATATTATGCAAAGTTGGAGACATCTCGTCTCCTTTATTGACTTCATCATCAAGAAAAGGACCTTCCATTGGACAAATTCTTCTACCACTACTTGTTCATCACACAGCTGAAGGTTGCCTGAGATGAGGAAAATATGGGTTGAGATGTGCTTAATTTCAGGTCGAGGACTCCGGCGCAAGTCGTCCCTTTTTAAGTTACAATGGTTGGCAGTTGGATGGATTGATCCTGGCAACCAGTATTGCACCAAGATTGATGCTTCAGGGAACAACAATCCAGTTTGGAAAACTAAGTTTTCATTTGCTGTAGACACTTCTGAACCAAACTTTCAAGATTTGGCCCTTCATGTTGAAGTTTACAGTAGAGAACCAATCTTTCTTAGGCAAAGTCTCCCGGGATCCGCAACTCTTGTTTTGAAAGAATTTATGGACAAATACATTGGTAGTTCTGAGGTTCCAAAGCCTGTTGAAGAAGTAGGGAGTTTTCAGCTGAGAAAAATTAACTCCAACAAACCTCAAGGATTTGTTGATATCTCAATCCTTATATCGGAGGAAAGGAAAGATCCCGGTCCATCCTCTCTAGATAATTCTTTCTAGTAACATTAATTTTTTTCTGAGCACTAAATGTATTATATCGAGTGTCTTTACAGGTGGACGGGAAGAGTTTAAACACATGTAATGATGGCAACAAGTCGGGTTCGGGGCGGGCGGGGACGAGGCAACTTTTTGCCCCGTTTAATTTTTATTTATTTTATATTTTGAAAGTTTCGAATTATGTTATTATTAGAGAATAAAATACAAATTTAAAATAAATTTTTGACGGATGAATTGTCTAAAAATAAAATTATTTTTAATTATTTTTTTACTTTTTCTTCATGGGGCGGGTTCGGGGTGGGGCGAGGACCACGATGGGGCGGGGCAAATTGCCATTACTAAACTCATGGATCACAGTGGTGAAATTAAGCTGGTTAGTCGATATGAACCCCAAGGTAATAACCAGCCACAACTGCCCCAGACACAACCCCAACAACTAGCAAGCCATCCACTGACAAATAGCCAATGTGTCCATCCAATGCCAATGCCTACAAATTATTCCCAGCCACCAAACTATCCACCGGTTGGTGGACCAAGCTATCAACCACCTCGAACGCCACCACTGCCGCCGCCTTCTAATGTTGGTTATGTACCGACGTTCCTCCCAAGAACAAGTAATCTGCCGCCTAGTTATGTAAATATGCCATCTTCTACAAGACCACCAGGAACAGGAAGGGGTGGGCCTGGTTTCGCAATGGGGGTAGGAGCAGGAGCATTAGCAGCTGGTGCTATGATATTCGGTGATGATTTCATGTCAGGATTTGATTTTTCTGGTGGCTTACAAGATGCTAGTCTTACCATATCAGCTAATCCTCCTTTTTAGAAATGCTATATCATTATTCATTCGTACTGTATCAGCGGCTGTAACTTTGAATGTTTCTTTGTTGAAAACTCTATATATGTAATTACATGTGCAAGAATATATAAACGTGAATCTTGGAAACATTACTTTCTCATAGGAACACAAAAATCACAAGATGCTCGAAATATACTCTTGTAAATTTACAGCTATATAAGTGTGCAATACTTACGGGCATAATTACAAACTTATGTCCATATACCGTATTGATGTTTCCATAGCCTCAATGATGATATTTTGTTTGTATCCTGAAGTCAGGAACTTATTCCTTGATGAAACCGTGCAGCCCTCAATATACGAGCTTCATTTCAAATCTTCAATCTTGGTTGAGATTCCTACATGGCCCTGTTACTGTGTTACATTTGATCAATACCAATATCAAGTTACCGCTTGCAGGTGTGCCTCTTCTGCAGCGCCAAATACTCTCAGAAGAAAATTTTCAACAATAGACACAAACTCAATTGCCTTTTCTTCTTGGGGTAAGTGACCACAATTCTTGATTATTTCAAGATAAGATCCCGGAATGGCACGTGAAAGTCTTTCAGAGTTCCATGGGGGGACAAGTCGATCACTATCACCGGTGACAATGAGAACTGGTACATTAAGTGAATCACCATAATTAGATTCTATGCATTCATATAGAAGGCTATTTAATTAAGGTTGAAAATGACTCAAATATATAACTAACTTAAAGTAATGCACCGGATACATACATTTGTTCCAAAACTAAAGCACACAATTAGCTCATCCATCAACACCCTCACCTCAACAAGACTTTTTCTTTCTCAATTTTCTTTTGCGAATCATACTAATATTCTTGTCTTTATTTTCTTTTCAAGTGCACAATTTCAATAGTACAAAAGATTGAAAGTGTTGTACAATATACCTGGACATGAGATTTTGCTCAGCCTTTCTGCCAGTGGTGGCTTCAGTTTAGATGCAGAATCTGTTAGCATTGCCAGAGTGTATTCCACAAGAGCCTTATCCCAGCCCTTGACCTTCAGTGGCTGAATGTTTCAAAATAATTTTAGCTTGTTGATCAACAGCTACTCATCATACATTCCAAAGTCATGAGACAGCAGTGAAATTGCTTTAAGAGAAATCACCTTTGTATAGCCTTGTAAAGTATGATCAGAAACTTGATTTGAATCGTACCATGCATTCCGTATGGCAGGTATACCAAACTTATTGATTATCATCCTTACCTGAAACCGTGAAGCAGGATAGCTTAATAGTTATTATATAAAGCATGATACATATGCTAAAATTAAAGCATGATGTGTATGAAAGATTTAGCAAAGAGAATGATGTTTTAGGATAGGAAATTTACAGAGGCATCAAGAATATTCTCGGCCAGTAAACAGTGCCTCAAGTCAGTGAAGATTCAAATAACTTAAACCTAGCAAATCAGGGAATTGAACAAAAATAAAATTCATTACCACCATCACACCAAATGCAGAGCGCAGAATTGCTGATAAAGCTTTCTTATACAGAGAGTTTATCATTCCTCCCATCCCTTTTACCATACTCACTATTGCCTCCGCAACATATTTAGTTAACTTTGACAAAAGGCTACAAATTCTGAGAAATGGATTATCAGGGTTATTTGAATCCAAGCTGCTCTCTTGGATCTGGTTGTCTCTGCCACCTTGCTTTTCTTTGACAACTTTCTGTGCAATGAATGGTGCAAGAATTGCAGGGGCAACAAGGATTAGAGCAGCAACACGTTCTGGTGCCTCAAAATATGCATCTACAGCTACTAGGGAACCAGCAGAGTGCCTGGCATTCCATTAGTTTAACAGGGTTAGACCAGGGCTAGACTTTTAAGAAAGGATAGGAAGAGAACCAGAATAGTTCATCAAATATTACCAACTTCAAGTGATTGTACAAGTACTAGTAATCTGTAAAATTGACTCTCAAGTACAAATCCAATATACAACTGGTCTAGGGTACTAATCCAATTAGTTTCGCTCTAGAACGAGAATAATTAATAGAGGTTCAAGTTTTCATAGGGAGTAAGATGAATAGTAGCTAAAATCTATCCATAATTTTACGTGCTTCATAGAAGAATTTACATGAAAAGAAATGAACATCAATATCAATTGTGGGTGTGGTGGGGGAGTCAAAATTTTGCAAAGGTTAGTAAATCTAAGAACATTCTTTACCATCAAGTGAGATACCAATATTTTTTTTTTCTTTGTAGTATGAATGAGAACAAAACGAAAGATACAAATAGCAACATACCCCACAAGGATGGCCTTCTCAGCTTTTAAAAAGTCGATGAAGTATAGAGTTGCCAACACAGAAAACATCGTCGAATATGGATTTAAAGTTCTGGTATCTTGGCTAACAGGAGATGAATGCTCAACAGGATTTATCCTAGATGTCAATCCAAATGCTGGTCTATCAAATGCAAGAACTTTTGAACCAACGACCTGTGCTAAAGGTTTCATCACTCGATTCCACGAAAAGACCGAGGCTCCAAAGCCATGTAACAAGATCATAGGGAAGTTAACCCTTTTAGCAAAGTGAGGGTATTGTGAACTGGATGCTTCTTCTACCATGTGAGGGTATTGCGATCTGGATGATTCTTCTACTGCATCACAAATCTTGTGGTGTAGTTGCACCCCATTGAACTCACAAAAAGAACTGTCAGGATCAGCTAGATGAGTTGGATCCTGTAATTCATCCTGATCTATGCCTGCTACACCTTGGGTTTTTTTCTTCCGTTTGACCAGGACTTGCTCTGGGAAAATCAAGGGAAGATTGTATAAACCGTCCAAATCTCTAGATACCAAAAAATTAGTGAAAGAAAATGAGTCCAAAGTTTTATAGTTGTTCGGAGAAACTCTCAAACATTAGTATCAGATGGAGCTGGTTAGATTCATACCTTTCAACAACAATACCATTTTCTCTTCCATCCTTTGTACAAAGATCGTACATTTCATTCTCAGGCAATCAGTAAAAATTATTTCAATAGAATATCAAAAATTAAGATATGGTAATGAGCACTCAAAAGAAAAGAATCTTGATATATAGTGAAAATTTGAAGGAAAACAGCAAATAGTTCGTTTAGACAACTCCAATTATGAAGAACGCTGAAAAGCTGCCCAAAGAATGAGGGGAAAATTTTAGAAGCAATATACAGAAAATCTTAAAATGAACCAAGCCCAATAAAATTCTAAACTAAGAACAGTACAAAGGATGTTTATGACTGGCTAAAACCCTCATACCCCCTAACCCGCAAGCCCAGTATACAGAATTTTGCTTAGCTCTTCATATTTCTGTCTATTCCTTTACACAGGTTATAAATAATTCACATATATGTCAACGGAAACCAGTATAATCTAACAAAGGATAACAAGATAGAGGCCTTTGAATTTTATGAAATTGTTACCATTCCATTCGGCGCCGGAGCCACTTAGGGAAGAAGCAGATGCAGCTTTGGTAAGAAAATCCAGCTTTAAAATGGGTTTCTTGAAATTGAAACTACAAGGAAAAGAAGAATTGTTCCATATTCTGCTCTTAGCTTCAGATTGAAGCCCAACAATTTTTTGTAATTTCGGGAGGCTAAGGAAAACAAACTTGTGATCATACACTCCAGAAATACACATATACATTATCTGCTCCTCAAAGAATCTAGTATATATTTTCGTATTAGTATAACAAGTAAATAAATTGAATACTGAAATTTGTGGGAGTTGAAATGAATGGGAGACCGAACAAGCTGAACAATTTATCCAATTAAAGAAGTATTGGCAATTTGTACTCCTAAAGTTTGTTTATTTCTCCTTTTGCACCTCAAAAATACAAATTTTGGCAATTGACATCCTAAAATGGATGACTCATTGGAAATTACTCTCCAAACGTAGCTCAATTGATATTTAAAAAAGTCCCTCTATCACACCTGGTGATTAACTATTTATTATCTATTACACCCCAAAATTGATAGAATCATTGATATTAATGTGCATTGTGCAAAATATTTTGTAATATTAGTTTGAAAATACATAAATTAAATACAAGCCCTTACGTTCAAAGTCAATCTTTAGTTTAAGATTAAAGAAAAAATTAAAAAATTGATATACTCACGTTCAATTATTGGAAGGAGAATAATTCCATTTAACGTCATTGGTATCAATATATGTGACATAAAATGACCAATTCAATTAAATATAAGGATATATCTGTTGATATTTAATTTGATGTTAAATACCACTACATAAGATTCCTCTTCGTAGGACACACTGAAATTCTCATATGAACCTTCTAGTGCGAAGATAGTCATTTCTATCGATATTTCATTTTCTTTATCTGAGTGTTAAAAGTCATTTTTTAATTGAAAAGACTCATAGTCTTTTTTGAGTGTTAGAAGATGAATCATATTTTCATTTTCCTATTTCTTACTAAACTTAAGATGAATAACAAATTGAAAATAGAGTGCAAGGACTATTATACCTTTATGAATTAAGCCAAGTGAAGGGCACGCTCCATTTGTCTGACAAAGGAGACGGTAGGTGACGATAAGGGCCTTCGCCGGAAGGAAAAGGTGGATATGAAGATATCAATGGCAAGTTTAGAAAGATAGCTCATGTTTCCACCAAGCAAGCAAAGGTTAGGGACCATTTTGCAATTTAGCCTTTAGTAAAGATCATAAGAGTTAAAGACTTTATAAACTGTTCATATAAATCTTGTTTGATTCTCGTTACTTTACTTTAATTTATTTCTTCTACTCGTTCTTAACTACACATTCATACAATAAAATATTGTACACATAAATATAAAAATTTTCCTTACATTTTAGCCACACATTCACCAAAAAATACTATTCAAAAGTATGTTTTTTTAAATTTTAAGCCACAAAACAGGGACATTGTAAATTTCAGACTTCCATCAATGTAGTCACCAATGAAGGTAGAAGTTTTTGTTATTTACAACTGAGAGAGGCTACACTCTAGATCACATACAATAGGGCGTGGATGGATATTATTTTGACAATATTTTGCTTGCGCTAGGTCCAGCCCATGTGAGCATTCTGTAGTTCCTCTACATACGGCAAAAATCTTTACAATTACAAGATCATAATAGATTACCTGTTGAATTGGGGCGTTGCATTATATGTACATTTACAAGATTCTCGTCACATTTGTACAGAACAAAGTTAGCCCTATCTAGGTCTAGTTTAGATTTTCAGAAAGCGAATATGTTCTTGCTGCACCATCGACCCTCCATTTACTGGATCGAAACTGCACCTGTAGAAACTGATAATCGTGAAAAGAAAGTAACACAATGAGATCAGTGAATATGATGAACTTCAAGTAGTTGTATTTCTAATGTGACTGCTGAAAAAGAGCATCACTGATGCCAAATAGTCGGAAATTTGTCAAGTAATATTTTAATGTGTTCAACTCTTGGACGGTCAGATATAAATGCAAAGCTTAAGTTACAAATGTCAAACTACTGTAATAAAAAAATGGAAGATGATGACAAAGTGCTCCTTACCTCCAATCCATGCCTACAATAATATTTGTGTTCTGAGAATCAAATGCTGTCATGAATTGGGTACATTCTGGCAAGTGAAACTGACGCCGGATGTAATAGGAGAATTATAAGAGAAGGGAAAAGGAAAGAGAAGAAGAGAAAGGAGGGGGAAGGAGAGAAGAAGAGGGAGAAGAGGAAGATGACATAGGGGACAAAATATCAAATTTTATTCATTCAAAGGTTGTTCACATAACTCCTTTATATAGGGTTGTAAAAGACTCTATTCTAAGTAGGAAATCATATCTATCTATTAAAGTATCACATCAAGGAAGAATTATTTTTTAGACAATTTTAACCTCCAACAATTCAATTATTTCAATAATAACTTATTTTTCATTTTTTGATATATAATAAATACTACATAATTATTGTCGTTTATGAAATTTGTGTTATTAATTCTTAATTAACTAACATTCACATTCATCTAGATTCAATGAATTTTTACTTGATGAATCCTAAATTATATGAATCTAGAATTATTATAGATTAATATATTCATATTCATGTGATGGGATCCAAGAAGCATAAGTATCAAAGTCAAGTCCAAAGTCGAGCCTGAGGAAAGATCCGTTGATAGTGGAGGGGCCGATGACGCGATCGAGGGCCAAGCACGTGAAAGAGGCGATGGGATTGCTCGTCAAAGCAGCGGTTGATGAAACAATGTTCGGGATGCAAAATGGAGTAAGTTTCGTGTTGGGGATGAAGGTCGAAGAGTATTGGATCAATGTGTTTAAAGTTGAAGAAAACGGAGCTGGAGCATTAAACCATGCGGCCGCACAGATCTAAAGTCCTGCGATCGCATACACCCACCAGAAGTCCCAAAGTCGCAGACCAATTGCACTATGCGACCGCATGCTCTAAAGCTATGCGGCCGCATAGGCCAAATCCGAGGCGAATTTTTTCAAATTTCGCGTTTTTTTCTTATTTTGATAGAATTTCATTATTAGTAGATTTTTACCATAATTAGGCTATTGTGGACGAATTTTGCATTATTCTTAGATATTTTTCCCAGTTTACTTAGGTTCTCTAAAATAGTATAAATATTTTATTCCTTATTGTAAAACATTACAACTCTCATATTATTGAATATTATTCGTGAGGCATTAATTGCTTTCTCTCATTCTTCATTGAACAACTTGTGAACTTATCAAGATTAATCTTGTCGCGTTAAATCAACCGAGTGAGATTCATTTAAATTGCGTAATCAAAAGGTCCGCATATTGTCGGCGATTCGGGTTGCTTGGTTCCAGTTTATTGGGTTTAATCCAAAACCTTGTTTTTGGCTTTCTTGGATTTGATTCTCAATTTGTTGTGGGTTTGGTAGTGATCGCGCTACGCGGGTTCGCATCAGTTGGTATCAGAGCTTAGACTCTAATTCAAGGTTATAACCCTTTTAAATTCTTGTTGAGTCTTTGTTTCTAGTTTTTCTTCGTTCTTTGCGTTCTTCTATCCAGTAAAATTCTTGAGTCTTTGATCTGAATTCTTTTCATCTAAAACTTCAAAAGTTTTTTTGGGCTCATTTAGAATCCAAAACAACTTCCGTTTCTTTTGTTGGTATCGTAGTTAAAGTCCGGGTCGCAAAAAAAATCGTACTGTTCATCGTACAGTAGCAGGAAAAAAAGTACCGTTCCCGTCCGTACTGTTCACGTCTACTGTTCAAAAATTATTTATTTATTTATTTGCTTGCAAATTAGTCCCTTATTTTCTTAAATTGTCTTTCTTAGTTCAAATCAATTCAAGAACCACTTTCTTGAATTTCAAAACTTCCAAATTCGAGTCCTTCTTTGTTTTGTAATCTCAATCACATTCGGTTTGGATTTCACGAGACTAATTCCTTGGTTGAGTTCCAATTTCTTTTTTGAAGCACGTAGTGAAAGCAACGAGCGATAAAAGGCAGAGTGGTAAAATCAATTGAGGGTAAAAGCCAAATTGAGTGAATTCCGAACGAACTTGGTGAGGTAGAAAAAAGTTAGATTATAGGATGTCTGACATGGAAGGAACACATTTTGGCAAGGACAATGATCAACTTAACATGATGGTGGAATCGATACTGCGGATGGAAAGGATGATGGGGGACGTGAGGGATCGGTTGGATCGATAGGATGTGCGGTTAGACAGGCTTAATCCAATACCTGCTAATCCTCAACGAGGAGCCAATAATGCACGACGGAATGGAAGGCGGGAAGTTAGGATAGATGATCAGGATGACTTTGAGGCTGACAGTGGATTCGATGAGGATTCACTTGTGGATGCGGAGGTTGGAAGGGTTAGGAATAGAGGCGTTAAGCAAGGTGTGAGAGGTAGGAATCTTGGTGGAGACAAGTGGGATGGTAATTTGGGAAATATTAATATGACCATTCCTTCTTTCAAATGGAGGAGTGATCTGGAGGCGTACTTAGAATGGGAGAAGAAGATTGAGTTGATATTCGATTGCCACAATTACTAGGGAGAGAAAAAGGTGAAAATTGCGGTTTTTGAGTTCTCCGACTATGCAATAACTTGGTGGGATCAAGTGGTGACGACGAGGCGGAGGATTGGGGCACAACCTATAAATACTTTAGAGGAGTTGAAGATGTTAATGTGAAAATGGTTTGTACCTAATCACTATTACCCGGAGCTTCATCAACGGTTACAAAATCTATATCAAGGCACTAGGAGCGTAGAGGATTACCATAAGGAGATTGAGATGCTTATGATTAGGGCAAACATGGAAGAGGATAGGAAAGCCACTATGGCTCGGTTTTTTAGGGGATTGAATAGGGACATTTCCAATGTAGTGGAATTGCAACATTATGTGGAGATTGAAGACATGCTACATGTGGCCATGAAGGTGGAAAAACAATTGAAGCGAAAGGGGACAACAAGGTATCAAGGTGGATCTTCGATTTCTAATCCTTCTTGGAAGTCGAGGTGGGAAAATAATAAAGAAGATGAAGCTAATGCAAGAGCAAGATCGGAAGTACCGAGAGGAAATGAGGAAGGAGCTAGCAAGACTACACCAAAGGTAGAATCCCAGCCATCAAGGAATCGGGACGTCAAGTGTTTTTGTTGCTTGGGAGTTGGACACATTGCATTACAATGTCCAAATAAAAGAACCATGATTTTGCGAGACGGCGGGGAAGTGGAGACCGAGAGTAAAGGTGATTATGAAGACGTGCCGGAGTTGGAGGACATTAACGAGGAAAACACCACAGAGTATGCAGTTGGGGAGTTGTTGGTCACGAGGCGAGCACTTAGTGCTCAAATCAAGGCGGATGACTTGGAGCAGCAGCGGGAAAATATATTCCACACACGGTGTCACGTCAACGGTAAGGTATGTAGTGTAATAATTGATAGTGAAAGTTGTACAAACGTAGCTAGCACTAATTTAGTGGAAAAATTGGGATTAATACTATTAAAACATCCTAGACCTTATAGGTTGCAATGGTTAAATAAATGTGGGGAGGTTAAGGTGACAAAAAATGTGTTGATTAATTTTTTCATTGGGAAGTATCATGATGAGGTGTTATGTGATGTTGTACCTATGCATGCGGGGCATATTTTGTTGGGACGATCTTGGCAATATGATATGAAAACAATTCATGATGGGTATAAAAATAAATGTAGTTTTGTGAAAGAGGGAAAGTCTATCACTCTTGCGCCATTAACACCGACACAAGTGTATGAGTACCAAATCAAATTGAAAAATGAGAAAGAAAATAGAGTGAAAAAGTTAGTGAAAAAGAGAGAAAATAGTGAGGTGGCCAGGGAGGAAGAAAAAAGAGTGGGGCCACATGAGAGAAAAGAAAGAGTTTTTCGGGAGAAGAGAAAAGTCGAAAGTGAATTTCTTTGCAAAAGGTAGTGAATTGAAAAATGCGATAGTGGAGAGACAACCAATGATTCTTTTGGTATATAAGGAGTCACTCCTCAATTTTGAGGGGTTTAACACATCCCTCCCTAGTTTGGCAACTTCTTTATTGCGGGAATTTGACGACGGCTTTTTGGAAGACGTGCCTAGTGGATTGCCACACATTAGGGGATCAAACATCAAAATGATTTCATTCCTGGAGCTATCATACCAAACCGACCAGCTTATCGAAGTAATCCGGAGGAGACAAAGGAGCTTCAAAGGCAAGTGGAGGAGTTGATGAGCAAGGGTTATGTAAGGGAGAGCATGAGTTCATGTGTCGTACCCGTATTGTTGGTGCCAAAGAAAGATGGAACTTGGAGGATGTGCGTGGATTGCCGAGCTATCAACAACATTACGGTAAAGTATCGTCACCTAATTCCTAGGTTAGATGACTTGTTAGATGAATTATATGGTGCTTGCATCTTTTCTAAAATTGAACTTAAAAGTGGGTATTATCAAATTCGTATGCGGGAGGGTGATGAATGGAAAATAGCATTTAAAATGAAATATGGGCTGTATGAATGGCTAGTTATGCCCTTTAGACTCACAAATGCACCAAGCACATTTATGCAATTAATGAACCATGTTTTGCGTACTTTTATTGGAAAGTTTGTTGTGGTTTACTTTGATGACATTCTAATATATAGCAAGGAACTAGGAGAGCATTTAGAACATCTTAAATGTGTGCTAGTGGTTTTAAGAAATGAACGATTTTATGCTAATTTCAAGAAGTGCACATTTTGCATGGATAGAATCATATTTCTAGGATTTGTGGTGAGTGCTAATGGGGTTGAAGTTGATGAGGAAAAGGTAAAAGCTATTAAAGATTGGCCAACACCTAAAAACATAACCAAGGTTAGGAGTTTTCATGAGTTAGCTAGTTTTTATAGGCGATTTGTTAGGAATTTTAGCACACTTGCCACACTACTTACTGAAATTGTCAAAAAAAAGCATTGGGTTTCAATGGGGTGTAGAACAAGAACATGCATTTAACACCGTCAAAGAATGTTTATGTAAAGTACCTGTTTTAGCACTTCCTAATTTTGACAAAACTTTCGAGATTGAGTATAATGCATCAGGAATAGGTATTTGAGCAGTTTTGATGCAGAAAAAGAGGCCGATAGCATACTTTAGCGAGAAACTAAGTGGGGCAGCTCTTAACTATCCTACTTATGACAAGAAGCTTTATTTTCTAGTTCGAGTCTTTGAGATATGGCAACACTACTTATGGGCGAAGGAGTTTGTTATTCACATCGACCATGAATCATTGAAACATTTGCGGGGTCAAGGTAAGTTGAATAAACGACATGCATGTTGGATGAAATTCATAGAGACTTTTCCATATGTCATTCGATACAAACAAAGTAAGGAAAACATAGTAGCTGATGCATTATCGTGAAGGTATGTGCTTCTCACTTCTTTAAGTGCGAAATTACTTGGTTTTGAGTATGTTAAGAACATGTATGAAAACGATCTTGATTTTTCTGGCATCTACAATTCATGTAATAAGGGGGCTATTGACAAGTTCTTTAAGCATGAGGGGTATTTGTTTCGAGAAAATAAATTATGTGTTTCTAATTGCTCAATGCGTGAATTAATGGTTAGGGAGGCACATAGTGGGGGTTTAATGGATCACTTTGGAGTAGCAAAGACTTTAGACATGTTAAATAAACACTTTTATTAGCCTAAAATGAAGATTGATGTAGAACGAATTTGTAGCCGTTGCATAACTTGTAAAAAGGCTAAATCAAAGGTTTTACCCCATGGACTTTATACACCTTTACTGGTACCTAGCGAACATTGAGTTGACATTTCAATGGATTTTGTGTTAGGTTTGCCTAGGACTAAAAAGGGGCGTGATTCAATTTTTGTTGTGATGGATAGGTTTAGTAAAATGGCACGCTTTATACCATGTCACAAAACCAATGATGCCACTAACACTGCGGACTTGTTTTTCAAAGAAGTAGTGCGTTTGCATGGTGTTCCCAAAAGTATTGTGTCCGATAGGGATGTTAAGTTTTTTAGTCACTTTTGGCGGGTCTTGTGGAATAAGTTAGGCACGAAATTATTGTTTTCTATAACTTGTCACCCACAAACCAATGGTCAAACTGAAGTAGTGAATAGAACAATGACACAACTATTGTGCACTGTGTTTAATAAAAATATAAAGAATTGGGAAGAATGTTTGCCATTCATTGAGTTTGCATATAATAGGGTCACGCATTCTATTACGTCGTTTTCACCATTTGAAATTGTTTATAGTTTTAATCCTTTAACACCTATGGATTTGATATACTAACCTGTGAATGAGCAAGGTAGTTTGGATGGGAAAAAGAAAGCCGAATTTGTGAAGACACTCTATGAAAAGGTAAGGGAGCAAATAGAGAGGAAGAACAATCAACGCACAACACATGCAAACAAAGGCCGGAAATATGTCACTTTCGAACTGGGAGATTGGGTTTGGGTACATTTCAAGAAAGAGCGATTCCCAGGGCAAAGAAAATCAAAGTTATTGCCACGAGGAGATGGACCGTTCCAAGTGATTGAGAAGATCAACGACAACGCTTATTAGATAGATCTTCCAGGTAAGTATAATGTTTCTGCAACTTTCAATGTTTCTGGCTTATCTCTTTTCGATGCAGGTGCAGATTCGAGGTCGAATCCTTTCGAAGAGGGAAGGGATGATGTGATCCAGGAAGCATAAGTACCAAAGTCAAGTCCAGAGTCAAACCCGAGGAAAGATCCGTTGATAGTCGAGGGGCCAATGACACAATCGAGAGCCAAGCGTGTGAAAGAGACGATGGAATTGCTCGTCAAAGCAACGGTTGATGAAAAAATATTCAGGATGTAAAATGGAGCAAGTTTCGTGTTGGGGACA
Source organism: Olea europaea var. sylvestris (assembly GCF_002742605.1). NCBI lineage: Eukaryota > Viridiplantae > Streptophyta > Magnoliopsida > Lamiales > Oleaceae > Olea > Olea europaea. The sequence goes on from NC_036247.1 coordinate 27,368,761, forward strand.
AAAGTCAAAGAGTATTGGATCAACGTATTTAAAGCTAAAGAAAACGGAGCGGGAGCATTAAACCATGCGGCTGCACAGGTCTAAAGTCCTGCGGTCGCATACACCCAGTAGAAGTCCCAAAGTCGTAGACCAATCGCACTATGCGATCGCATAGGCCAAGTCCGAGGCGAATTTTTTCAAATTTCGCGTTTTTCCTTATTTTAATAGAATTTCATTATTAGTAGATTTTTACCATAATTAGGCTATTGTGAACGAATTTTGCATTATTTTTAGATATTTTTCCTAGTTTACTTAGGTTCTCTAGAATATTATAAATGCTTTATTCCTTATTGTAAAACATTACAACTCTCAAATTATTAAATATTATTCGTGAAGCATTAATTGCTTTCTCTCGTTCTTCGTTGAACAACTTGTGAACTTATCAAGATTAATCTTGTGACGTTCAAATCAATCAGGTAAGATTCATTTAAATTGCGTAATCAAGATGTCCGCATATTGTCGGCGATTCGGGTTCCTTGGTTCTAGGTTATTAGGTTTAATTTAAAACCTTGTTTTTGGCTTTCTTGGGTTTGATTCTCAATTTGTTGTGGGTTTGGTAGTTATCGCGCTACGCGGGTTCGCATCATCATGTATCTAGAGATTTTATTGGATATTTAAATTTATGTATTAACAATTAATTTTTATGTATCAAATGTAATATAAAATATTGCTCATTTATAATATTTCATCATTACAAAAAATTTGAATCATAGATATTGAGTTGTAAGAGTGCAATTTTCTTCTCTTAAATTTCTATACTAAATTTTATTCTCTTTAATCCGTCCTAAACTCATCAAATCCCCCAACAAATTGATATCAAATATTACTTTTTCATCACTTATAAATTATTTTTAAATAACGTGCAATGCACGTTCAACTTTGACTAGTATATAATAAAAGCAACTAAATTAAACTTAATTATGTTTCCTAAAATACGAACTAAAATTGGAAAACTAAATATAATAATATTAATCTAATATTCCATTATTTATCCCCGACTGAAAGTACTCGACTTCGACGAGATAGACTACAACTTCTTAACCAAGGAGAGAGATCTTTCTTTTTGATCAGATAAAGGAAGCAATTAGGCGACGGCAACTGAAACTGAATATCAACCCCAAATATCTGAATTGACAAAGGTGGACGATCCTTCTTTTTAACCAAATATCGATGAGAAACCCCAGTAAGCAACAATATGTGCAACTCATCCACAACAATGTACCATGGATTCCGCATGAGGACCATGATGTACTAAAATGATAGACTGATCTGTAGAAACAAAGGAGTGAGACATTAATGGCTCTAATGTGCCTCGATAAGGAAATAATTCTGCTATAATTAAAATAAAACCCTCATTTTAAGTGCAATGGCCAATCAAATAAATTAAGTTCAAGTGAGAAATTCAATATTTTCTTTACATGTGCGGGAAAAGTAATTGAATGAACAATGACATTGGACAATGTGGTAATTCAAGAAACATTACAGAGTGGAGGTAAAATCATATCAAAGTCAACATTGGAATCATGCAACAGATTAAGCAATATCAACTTGGGCACGTAATTGAGAATAGGTGGACTGTTTGACTTAGGTGGTAACACTATAGATAATTTTTCATCCTCGCTATCAAAATATTCAGTTGGCTCAACGATGACAACTTCATTATCTTTCTCAAGAAGAATACAACTAGACTCGGGAGATGATTGTTGGGACTGGGAAGATATGCCTAACTTATGACATGCCTGGTGAAGATGAAAGGATATGTTTCATAAGTTAGCCTGTTGGTAAGCGTTGTCTAACGATTGGAATGCAGGAATATCATTAAGCAAAATTTCAGGTTTCAAACCATTGATAAATCTAGACATTATGATTTGGGGAGCTTCATAAATATAACAATTGTTCAATAACTCTTTGAAATGGGTTAGATACGCACTGAGAGTGGAAGTACCTTGCTTGCAGTGCAAAGAGACTTGATTTAACAAATGAATTCGATAATACACAAGAGCATATTTAAGACTCAAGAATTTTTTCATCTCATCCCATAAGGTGACAATGTGTTGGCCTAGATGATTACATAAATATGATCTCCAATAAGTCTTAGCAAGACCAACTAATGATATATTAGCATGACAAAGTTTATGGGAGTCACTCAAATTGTGATAGGCAAAGAACATTTCAAGCCTATCGAGCTAATCAAGAAATGAGTCAGGACCAGTGAGACCATCAAAGTCTCTTAATTGGAATGCAGCTTGCCTAGAAAATGAATGTGCATCCTCGATAAAGTTTCCAGATGGAGGAAAATTATGTGGGTAAATGCAAGGAGAAGATACATGATCATGGTGGAGACCTAATGATGTGTTGTGAGTATAAGAGTTGTTATGTGTAGTGTATGTGGTGTAAGAGGACTTTTTTGTTTTATTTAGATATAAAAACTAAAGCAAATATCCCTTTTATTCCATTAATATTTGTACATGTCAATTATGTGACTCTTTGTTCTGTTTTTAAAATGAAAGGCCAAACACTGAAATAAAGGCAAGTTTTCACGATAGCATAATGGTTACCTCAAAGACTCCAAACAATCTACTTGTGGTGCAGATTCCTGTGCAGCCAAATGAGAAATAGAGTGCACTATAGTATGCTTTGAATAAGAGCTGTGGGCTAGTGGTGATGGTCTGTGGGCTCAGAAAATCTTTCCTGGATTGGTCCTCTGTATTGCAACAAGGTGTATAGTGGTAGACAGCATGAAGTAGGTTGCAAAATGGGCAATGATTCACGAAACTGTGAGGGTTCACAATTCTATTCATCAAGGAAGCTGAGGTATTTGATTAATAATTTACTTATTTGAAATTTATTTATGTAATTATTTTATAAATACATAAATTACTAAATAAATAATTAAGTTAAATTACGGAAAAGATTAAATTCATTAATAAATATAAAAAAATAGTACAAATAATAAAAATACTACAACAATGAAAAATTAAATCATGTCATTAAAAAATAGTGCAATGCATTTTGAATTAGGATATTACGATATTACGAAATCGAAATATTATTACAATTTAATTTTCGAAATTCATATCGTTTCTTTAAATACAATTAGATTATCGTAGTATGTCATCGTTTAATATATTTCATGTTAACTTTAAGAAATAATCGTGTTTGTTATATTTTATTTTTTTCTTCTTTTAATTAGTTCATTAATTATTATTTTTAACATTTAAAATTTATTTTAAATGCAAATACTAAAAATAATAAATAATAATAATAATTTATTGTAGTAAAAAATATATAGCACAAATAATACAAATACCCTTAATCAATTTATTTGAAAAAGGAAAAACAAAGGTAAAAATGACATTATACACTTTGCACCATTTTGGTGCAAAGTTTGTGCCATATTGGAGGAAATTTGCACCAAAATTTGGTGCATTTTGGTGAATTGGTGCATACATTGGAGATGGCCTGATGCCAAATAGTCGAAAATTTGTCAAGTAATATTTTAATGTGTTCAACTCGTGGAATGGTTGGATATAAATGCAAAGCTTAAGTTACAAATGTTAAATTACTGTAATAAAAAAATGGAAGATGATGACAAAGTGCTCCTTATCTCCCATCCATGCCTACAATAATGTTTATGTTCTGAGAACCAAATGCTGTCATGAATCGGGTACATTCTGGCAAGTGAAACTGTTGAATATTTGTTCAAAATCAACGGAATGATAATGGACTAATTATTAAACTCAATTGTGGAATTGGTAGAATCAAAAGAAATTGAAAAATGAAAATTTTGATTTTTTGCACGTGCGTACTTATTTTTGTGCGTACGCGAGATGTGTCTTGGCAAAATCAGAATTGAATTTTGCTTCTATTATGCGTACGCACGGATTATACTATGCGTATGTATAGTGTTAAAAAATAGTCGTTGGCTAATTTTTCAATTTGAAACTTGGGAGCCGTTTTGGATGAAAAGTTGCCACTCTTCATCTTGTTTTGGCACCATTTCGTGGTGTATTGATTGAGACCTATAAATAGGTGATGAATGATCAATACAAACATTATTAGAATCATTAAAAATATCTTGAGATCCATATATCATTTCATATTGAATCAAACTATTGATTTACATTCATATTCAAGATCTTCTTTTGTGTTCTTAAAGTTTTGAAGGATTGCACTTGTGCTTTGGTGTTAAATCATTTACAAGGCTTAATATAATCCTATAAACCATTTGTCAAAATCCTTAAGCATCTCATTCAATCCTGAGAGGGGGCAAATATAATTTGAGGACAACGATCTCGTGTTCAAGCCTCAAATTCGTTCTTGACCTATTTCGTGATTTCTATTCATTTTGTTTCTATAGTTTTGTTGTTGTTTCTTCTTCAACCCCTTATTTTCCAACAATCTCAAACTATATTTTGCAATGGAGAATGATACAACTATGACAACCATCAAACTCATGAATCATGATTTGGTTAAATTGGATTGTTTTGACGGGACTAACTTCACGTGGTGGCAAGACAAGTTGAAATTCCTCCTTACGGCGTTGAAGATTTTTTATAGTCTTGATCCAGATTTGGCGCCTTTTCCGGAACCAACGAATTGAGAATCCGAAGCAATCAAGACCGAGAGACAAAAATGCCAAGAAGATGAATTGATTTACCGTGGCCACATCTTGAAAGCATTGTCGGATCGTTTGTATGATCTAACACCAATACAACTTCGGCGAAAGAAATCTGAGAAGCATTGGAAAGTAAGTACAAGGAGGAAGAAAAAGGTACAAAGAAATTTTTGATTTCTAAGTATTTTGATTTTAAATTTTTAGAAAATATCCCTCTTCTTCCCCCAAGTGCATGAGTTACAAGTGATTGTCAACAAATTAAAGGCGGTGAAAATTGATATACCGGAGACCTTTCAAGTGGGGGCTATAATTACCAAACTTCCCGAAATTTGAAAATGATACCGAAAGAAGATCATGCATAGTTCCGAAAATTATTCTTTGGAACAATTGGAAAAGAATCTTTGAATCGAAGAGGAGTCGAGAATACGTGATAAAACTAAAAATTCTCATGAGGGCTCTTTTAAAGCAAATGCTGTGAAAAAAATAGAACCGCCAGTAAAATACAATAAAGGAAGCCTTCTAGAAACTTTAAGAAGTCCAAGAAGAAGACAAAAGGAGGTTGCTTTGAATGTGGAAGATCTGGTCACTATGCCAAGGATTGTAGGCACCGAAAACAAAACAACTTCAAGACCAAAGTGAATTCCATCCAAGATGGCAAAATTATGGTCACCATAAGTGATGTAAACGCAATCAAAGGAAATGTTCCTGGGTGGTGGTATGATACTTGTGCTAAGGTACATGTATCATATGATAAATCTTTGTTCAAAACTTATCAAGAAGTGGATGAAGAACAAGATATTCAAATGGGTAACGAGATACGGTCTAAGGTGTTTGGAAAAGGAAGTGTAGACATTAACTTCACTTCTGGGAAAATCGTTACTCTAACTAATGTACTACATGTTCCGAATATGAATAGAAACCTAGTTAGTGGCAATCTCTTGGGAAAGTCGGGCATCAAATGTGTTTATGAGTCCGGCAAACTTGTAATATCCCTTAATTGGAAATTTGTTGAAAAATGCTATTCGTGTGAAGAAATGGTCAAATTATGTATCGTTGACAATGAAATGAATAAAAGTAATTTTACTTATGTTGTGAATTTATTTTCATTATGGCATGTTAGATTAGGTTATGTTGGTAGAAATACAATGAAACGCATGAAAAAATATGACTTGATCTCATTTGATGAAAATGATGAATATAAATGCAAAATATGTGTAGAATCTAAAATGATTAAAAAATCATGTCAAAGTATTAAGAGAACCTCTAATATTTTAGAATTAATTCATACTGATATATGTGAACTTAATGGTATGTTAACTAGAGGTGGAAATAAATATTTTATAACTTTTAGATATGACTTTTCTAGATATAATTATGTTTATTTGATAAAATATAAAAGTGAAGCCTTTGACATGTTTAAGATATATAAGAATGAGGTTGAAAATTATTTAAAAAAGAAAATTAAAATTTTAAGGAGCGATAGAGGTAATGAATATTTTTTCAATGATTTTAATTTGTTTTGGAAACAACATGGAATTATTCATCAATGTTCTGCACCTACGACACTCGAACAAAATAGCTTGGCTAAAAGAAAAAAATAGAACATTTGTAGAAATGATAAATGCCATACTTATTCATGCTAAGTTGCCATTTAACTTATGGGGTAAAACTTTATTAAGTGCATGTATAATACTTAATAGGATTCCTTCAAAATATACTAAGGTTTCTCCTTATGAATCGTGGAAAGGAAGAAAATCGAACGTTGGATACGTCAAAGTGTGGGGGCATCTTGTCCATTACAAGAAGACGAATCCTAATAGGACCAAATTGGGTCCAAGAGGCATTAAATGTGCCTTTGTTGGATATGCAAACAATAGCAAATCTTATAGATTACTAAATTTGGAGTCCAATGTCATTATCGAATCCAACGATGTGGAGTTCTTTGATGATTCGTTATCTTCGGATAATGAATTGAGGGAAAATCTTGAAAATATCCCTAACTCAAGTGGAATACATGATAAAATATCTTCTAAGGATGTTGATGAATCTAGTGAACCACGAAGAAGTAAGAGAACTCGAGTTGAGAACTCTTTGGGATCAGATGAAATCGATTCTCAACTTATCTCCTTTTACTTAATAGAGGGAAATGAGTTAAATGTTGTGAGAACAATTCCTTTTGTTCTACAAGTAGAAACCGGCCCTAAGACTAATAAAGAAGTTATGGCTTCTCATGATAGCACCTTTTGGAAAGATGCAATTAAGGACAAAATGGATTCGAAATGTCCAATAATACTTGGGAACTTGTTGATTTACTATAGGGATCCAAACCTATTCAATGCAAATGGGTATTTAGGAGAAAATGAAATGTTGGTGGATCCTTAAATACCTTCAAGGCTAGATTAGTAGCCAAATAATATCGACAAAAGGAATGAATAGACTATTTTGATACTTATCCACGGTAGCTAGAATAACATCGATTAGGATATTATTCGATTTTACTTCAATATATGACTTGCATGTTCATCAAATGGATGTCAAGACGGCATTCCTAAACGGAGATCTCGATGAGGAGGTTTATATGGAACAACTCGAAGGGTTTGCCCTACCTAGAAATGAACATAAAGTGTGCAAGTTGGTGAAATCTTTATATGGTCTGAAACAAGCACCAAAGAAATGGCATGAGAAGTTTGACTTAGCAATAATATCATTCGGGTTTAAACATAATAGCGTTGATAAATGTTTATATTCTAAAGTTTGTGATGATTGTGTGACATTTATATGCTTGTATGTTGACGACATGCTGATTATGAGTAATCACATGGACGGAATAGAAAAAACAAAGAGGTTTCTTTCTTCCACATTCAAGATGAAGGATATTGGACAAGTGAATACCATTTTAGGTATCAAAGTCACAAAGACTAGTGAGGGTTACTATCTAAGTCAATCACACTATATTGAAAATGTGATAAATAAGTTCAAACATTTGAACAAAAAGGAATGTAGTACCCCGATTGATCCAAGTTCAAAACTAATAAAGAATGATGGAAGGGCGATTGCTCAATTGGAATATACAAGTGCTTTAGGGAGTCTTATGTATGCTTTTCAATGCACAAGACCGGATATAGCTTATGCAATAAGTAAACTTAGTAGATTTACCAGCAATCCGAGTAATGATCATTGGAAGGCTATTGTGAAAGTTCTTGGATACTTAAAATAAACCAAGAACTTGGGCCTACAATATACTAAATTTTCGACGATATTGGAAGGATTTACCGATACTAGTTGGATATCTAGCACGGGTGAAAGCAAATCCACATCGGGTTGGATGTTCACTCTAGGAGGAGGTGTTATTTCTTGAAAATCAAAGAAACAAACGTGCATAACACACTTAACCATGAAATCTGAATTTGTAGCACTATCGGATATCGGGAAAGAGGCTAAGTGGCTTAAGGATCTCTTTTATGAAATACCTTTGGGATCGAAAAATATTTCTTCAATACCTATCATGTGTGATAGTCAAGTCACATTAGGAAAAGCATACAATGAAATATATAATGGAAAGTCCAGACATATGAGTCTAAGACATGACTACATAAGGAAATTAATCAAAGATGGAATAATTTCCCTAAATTATGTAAGGTCAATTGAGAATTTAGCGGATCCTTTAACTAAAGCACTAAATAGAGATTTAGTGGCGTCTACTTCGAGTAGGATGGGGTTGAAACTTCTTGACTAAAAAGGTCCACCAATGACGGCAACCCTACCTGTCATTACTCAAAAAGTAATCGACGGGTTCAAAGGGTAATAACAAGTCACTTGACATGTGGATAGTTGCAGCATTATTTAAATCCGCAATGACCCTATCCTAATTAAATAATGCTAATTGTTACTGAAGTGAGGGTTGAGTTTAAAACTCTTAATGAAGTTTAGTGCCAAAACACAAGTATCTCTAAAAGTAACAAACATACTGGTAGAACTTCACCTAAATGAACTTCAAGGTGGTGTCGCCTCAATAGAGAGTTGGAGTTTCTCTCTTAAAAGCTCATTGAATAAGATGAGCGCAAGGCTATAAAAGCGTTAAGCGAGTTGAGGAACTTGAGAACACGTGATACTTATGTGTGTGTTCTTATCGGTATTGTCACAAGAAATAATTGGTTCAAAGCTTCCATGCTACTTCTAATTCTGACTATACTTTGTTTGAATTACTCTATGATTAGATTCAAATCGAAAGATATCTAATTCTTATGCATAAGTGTCGTCTTTTTAAATATGTGATCTTATTGATTTTGAATAAGTAGGGGATTGTTAAATATTTGTTCAAAACCAATAGAATGATAATGGACTAATTGTTGGACTCAATTGTGGAATTGGTAGAATCAAAAGAAATTGAAAAATGAAAATTTTGATTTTTTGCCTGTGCGTATTTTTGTGCGAACGCTAGATGTGTTTTGACAAAATCAAAATTAAAAATTTTGCTTCTACTATGTGTACGCATGGTTTATACTATGCGTACGCATAATGTTAAAAAATAGCCGTTGGCTGATTTTTCAATTTGAAACTTGGGAGCCGTTTTGGATTAAAAATTGTCACTTTTCATCTTGTTTTGGCACCATTTCGTGATGTATTGATTGAGACTTATAAATAGGTAATGAATGATCAATACAAACATTATTAGAATCATTGAAAACATCTTGAGATCCATATATCATTCCATACTGAATCAAACTATTGATTTACATTCATATTCAAGATCTTCCTTTGTGTTCTTAAAGTTTTGGAGGATTGCACTTGTGCTTCGGTGTTAAATCCTTTATAAAGCTTGATATAATCCTACAAATCGTTTGCCAAAACCCTTAAGCATCTCATTCAATCCCGACAGGGGGTAAATATAGTTTGAGGACAACGATCCCATGTTCAAGTCTCAAATTCGTTCTTGATGAATTTCGTGATTTCTATTCATTTTGTTTCTATAATTTTGTTGTTGTTTCTTCTCCAACCCCTTATTTTCCAACAGAAACTGAGCAAATGACCATTATGAGCTGAAATATTTCGGCAAGCCCCCTGGAGAAGTTCCAAAAGCATCAGAGTTGCAAATCTTTCAACTTAAAATTATGTTAAATTCCTCAAATTGATAGACAAAAGCAGAATTTTACATAAAGCAATCACATTTCTTTGGCAATAGACTAGTTATGCAATATCATCATTTCGAGTCAAGCTGCAACAAATTAAGCAGGAAGCACCACTTACCATCAAGCTCGAGTACCTTTCAGGAAAGACATAGATGAGCTGGGATTAGCACCAGTGTTTGCCGAGAGGAGACCATCAAGAACCTTGATGATATAATGCAGTTGACGGGTCATCACCAACTACCCGCACTCTGAGACAGAATATGTGGACAGTGCCTTTGCCACGCAAAACAACCAACCACTGAACATTTGGAGATAGGGCAATACTGTATATTTTTGATGTCTACCCAGTGAAGAATCCAGAATGTTAAGTCGGCACGGACGATCGTTGACCATGGATCGTGGACCGTCGACCGTAATAAAATATTAAGAGCTCGTTTGATGTCCTTTTTTTTTTGCAAAAAACGTATTTTGAAATAGTGATTTGATGGAGAACATGTAGTTAAAAGTAAGGAAAATTTTTGAATTTGCGTATAATATTATTTTATTAAAGAATATATGATTAAAAATAAGAGAAAGAAAATTTTATTCTAAAATAAATGGGAATCAAACAAAGCTTAAAATTTATAAAAAAAAAAAAATTGTTGAAGCTGAATATATATAATTATGTTATAAGAATAAATTGTATTCACCAAATGACATTGTTGCTTTATTTAATTTAAAGGAAGGGCACAGGTTTGAAATTCGAATTTTTACAATTGTATTAAAATCACTAAAATCTAACATATATTATTTTGTTAAATTTAGCATCACAATTCAACAAGTGTCATAGTAGTTAAGATTTTAATATTTCTAACAAAGGCTCATAGGTTCAAATCCTCTCTTGTGCGAACCTGGGACTTCAAAAATGAAAGTGCAAGCGCTTACCAACTTGGCTAGAAGAAAAGGTTGTAATGAAACTGACTTACCGATAATATATTATTAAACTCTATTCTCGACCGAAAAAAAAGCCTCCCGGAGCCGGCGAATCCAGTACGCGCGGTCGTGGGTGCTCGTCGACTGCTGGATCTGCCAGTCTACCCCTCTGCATACCTGTAACAAGCAAAAGAAGTAAAATAAAGAAGCTTCACAGAGGGATGTGACCCATGATACGAGAATCCATGCAAATATGAACCAAATTAAGACCCATTTGAGATCAACATTTCATGTAAATATCACTAGCAAAGAATACAAGCAAGAGATATCTGTTGAGTCATTCCACCATAAATGTGGATCATTGTGTAAATGATAAGACCCTGCACTGGCGGCTGATTTCTACAGAAGAACAGATCACGGGAAGGCAAAGACCAACACAAGATGATTTAATTGAAGGCTTTATATTACCGTAATTGTAGGAAATTGTAAATACAGTAAGGTATTTAGATGGCAAAAATACAGTATCTACTGCTCTGTAATGGTATTCAGCAACAATGAAATAAAACAAATGGTATTTGGACATTGGAGAGGTCCAATTCTCTCAACTAGTTCCTTCTCAATCTTTTTGGATGCCTTCCCTGTTCTTTTCCCTCCTTTTTATAGACAATTCCTTACTATAACATATTACACTTAACAAACCAAGTGAACCTTCTGGAATATAGATGATTTGGCTGCAGCTATGGGATTGGGCATCTATCAATATATAAAAGGAGATTGAGCCACAAGACTAGAGCTTCGAACCAAGTGTCATTCTGTATGTTCTCAATGTGCAATATAAAACAGGAAGGTGGCTTCAAATGATGTAGAATCTTGATAGATAGGTCCATTGTGATAACTGTTATTTTTTTACTATGATCTTTAAGAAGGTTCTGAAATATCTTGAATTGGTGTAAATTGACTACTCGTTTAAACTACCTTGGCCGCCAGTATACAGATTATTTCACTAGCACCAGTAACTCCAACATTATAGGGAAAAATATGGAAATAACCTTTTCAAAAGGGTTACTTTTCCAAAATGGCCCTTAGACAATTTACATACCAAAAATGCACTTCATTTGAATATTACATAACAAGGTATCATAATATAGAACTTTACTATTTTAGTCCTTAAAATTAAATATTGGATGAAACTTGATAATTTTTATTCTAATTTTTTGATTAATATTTTTATTTGATTTTTGTTTGCTCTAAGTAGTCCCCCTTATTGGTATCAGAGCCATAGAGAATATGGAAATTAAAATAAGAAAAATAGATAATTATTGTTGTTTAGAAGAAGAAAAATATAGTTATATATTTTTAAAACCTATTAATAATAAATTAAAAATAATGACTTGGACAATAATTAAAGAACTTCCTAAAGAAATAAAGGAACAAATATTAGAAAAATTAATAATAGAAAAAATAAAGGATATCTATACATATGAAAAAATTATTAATATATATGAAGATGAAGAAAATAATTTATATTATAAAGAAAAATATGAGTACAATTGATAATACACATCAAAAATTGAATAAATTACTTTTAAAAATGGATAAAATACAAGAAGAAATAAGAAATATAATATTAATACCAGAAGGAATGAAAATATAAAAAAATAGACAATTAACAAAATTAAAATGTGAAAGACTAAAACTTGAGAGAAAATATTTTACTATAGTAAAAGAAGAATGAGTAGATCCAGAAACAACTGAGAAAAGATTTAGAAAAATAATAGATAAAAAAATATAAAAGATGTAAATTAACTTATGAGTTAGAAATAAGAAAAAATTAAGATGTCAATAAGTGAATATATTGAAGAATTAAAATCATTAATAAAAATGTTAATAAATGATATACAAGATTTGAGAAATGAAGTAAAAGAAACAAGAAACGATATAAATATATTAAAAATAGAAATTAGATAATTAAAAGAAAATAATAAGAATAAAGATAAGAAAAAAACTTATAGAAAAAGAGATGATTCGAATAGGAAAGAAACATATAGAAAAAGAAAATATAGTAATAGAAACATGGAGTATAGATGATGAATTTAGAAAGAATATATTATCAAAAATACTAGAAGAGGAAGAAGAATTTAGGAAAAATTTATTAGGTAAATTAAAAGTAGAAGAAAAAGAAGATGAGTGAAGAATTAGATTTGCCAATAGAAAATTTTGATTAATTAAGTTTAACTGATATAAGTGAATACCAAATTTTAATGAATACTAGAGGATGACCTAATCCAGCAGGAACCTCTAAACAAGAATTACATAACACAGATGAAAGCTATGCACATATATATAATGAATCATATAGACAATTCTATGATAAAGTAAGAGATAGACAACCACCCAAAAGAAATAAATATAAAGATAAGTTTGAATTAAATGATAATTATGATAAACCAATTAATCATGGAGGAACAAAACTAGATTTAAACTGCAAAATAGATACTAAAAAAACCTTATTAACTTGGGCAGATTCAATGATATTATTTTTTTTATATAACAAAGATGACACATGGAAAAATACTGAAAGAAGAATAAATTTTTTAATAACATCTTTTGAAGGAGATGTTAGAAATTGGTGGGAAGGAATAAGCAATGATACAAAAATATTAATAAAAAGAAATGTACAAACAGAAATAATCAAATCAAATAGACAAGGTATAGAAAAATTAGTAGAATATATTTCAGATGAGTTTCTGGGAGAAAATTGGATAAGAAATGTTAAAAAAGAATCAATAAGAGAAAGATAATGCTAGAATAAAATTAATAAATTTAACAATATATGATATGTGTAAAATTAAATAATATACTTGTGAATTTAAAAATTACTATTATGTTCAATTTTATAGTAATGAAAATCAAGAAGTATACCAAGACATGTATTATAATAAGTTATCAGGTTCATGGGGAATATATTTTAAAATAGAATTTGAAAAATATGTTAGAGATAATACTAGAATACCTAGAACTTTAGGTTCAAGAATAAATTTTTTTTTGAAAGACTTGCATATATATGTCAACAAAGACAATTAATGAAAAAATCAGAAAAATTAACCAAAATATGTTGTGAAGATATGAAAACCCTTGTGCAATGAGGATATAATCCTGAAAGAAGAGATAATAAAAGAAAATAAAAAATTTAAAAAATTTAGAAATTTTAATAAAAAAATATATAAATCCTAGAAGAAGATATTATAAAAGAAAAAATAACCCATATAACCAAAAGAAAGATAAAAATAAAAATAAAAGTCAATGTAAATGTAAATGTAAATGTAAATGTTGAAATTGTAGAGAAATATGTCATATAAGTCCTGATTGTGATAAAAAGAAAGTTAGAATATTGCAAAAAGAATATTTAGAAATAAAAGATGAATTAAGTGAAATATCAGATATTGAAGAATACTATGATCAAGAAGTATATATAAATGAAACAAAAGAGGATGAATCAGGATCTGAATAAAGAGATTGGAGAAATAGAAAGCAATAATATAAATATACAAAAATATGAAAATAGAATGGGAATATTATAATGGAAGAGAAAATATAAATGGACCAAATAGATTAATAGATACAGGAGTTAGTGAATGTCATATAGCTTCGATTAGAAACAAATGACTAATAACTCATAAAACTGACCATATAAGTATGTAAATTTTGATGGACAAGTACATATAACAGATTTAGAAGTTAAGGTATCAATAAAAATAGGAGGAATAGATCTTTTAATACCATGTTACATAGATAGAAATATGGATATAAACCCTCATATACTTTTAGGAATGAGTTTTCTAAATGGATTAGAAGATTATAGTATAAAAAGAGAAGGATTTTATATTGTTCATAATGGACAAACTACATTATGTAAAAAGAATTAGATAAATAATCAGATAAGTTTCTCATTAGTTGTATATATACAAATTACTATTGTAGAAACAAATATAACAATTTGTGCTTTAATAGATACTGGAAGTGATATAACAATAGTTAAAAGTTTTTTAATAAAATCATGAAATAATAATAGTAATATAAAAATAACTGGTGTTACAGAAGAAAGTACTTAAATAATTAATAGTGCTGACAAAGTTAATATAATTCTTGGAAGTAAACAAGTAACAATAAATAAAATTTATAAATATGATAAATTAGAATGTGATATATTATTAGGAAATGATTTCATACAACAATTTCAGTATTATAAACAAAATAATTATATGATAATGTTATAAACACCCTGTGGACATTTATTAAAAATTCCTAGAGAATTTAAACCTTATAGAGTTCAGCCAACCAGCGTGGTGATAAATGGGGGGAAAAAACCAATTCTTAATAATAATGAACTAAAAAATAAAAGAATATGATATAAAAGGTTCTAAAAACAGGAATTGAAATGAATATAGAAAAAATCATTGAACAATTAGAAAAGGTTTATGGAGAAAATCCATTATTATTTTGGAAACCATATCACCCAAAAGCCAAAATAGAATTAACAGAAAATGTTATAATAAGAGTAAGACCAATGATATATACAATAGAAGATACACAAGAATTTAAAAACTAGATAAAAGAATTATTAGAACAAAAACTTATTAGACCTAGTAATGGATCTCATAGTAGTCCAACCTTTATGGTTATGAAACACTCTGAACAAGTTAGAGGAAAAGCTAGAATGATTATAAATTATAAAGAATTAAACAAATATACTAACTTTGATGGTTACTTTTTACCAAATAAAGAAGTATTAATAAATCTTGCAAGAGGAAAACAATATTATTCTAAATTTGATTGTAAATCAGGATTTTGGCAAGTAAAAATGGAAGAAGATAATATACAATATACTGTATTTAGCACACCCCAAGGAAAATATGAATGGTTAGTTATGCCATTTAATTTGAAAAATGCACCACAAATATATCAAAGAAAGATGGATAATATATTTAAAAAGTTTAATGAATTTCTGATAGTTCATATTGATGATATATTAATTTGTTCTAATAATAAAGAAGAGCATAGACATCGTTTAATCCAATTTATTAATGAATGTAAAAAAGAAGGAATTGTACTATCTAAAAAGAAATCTATAATAGAAAAACAAGAGATATACTTTTTTGGATTATCAATAGATAAAAGAGAGATAAAATTACAGACTCATATATCCAAAAAGATAGAAACTTTTCAGATAAATTAGAATCTAAGGAACAAATTCAAAAATTTTTAAGATGTTTAAATTATGCAAAATGATTTATTGAAAATCTTTCTAAGAAAAGACATAAAATCTAAGTTTTACTTAGAAAAACAAATATTAAGGAATGGAATGAAGAACATACAAAATTAGTTAAATAATTAAAAGAAGAATGTAAAAATTTATCAAAATTAAGATTACCAGATGAAAAATATAATTTGATTGTTAATACTGATGCCTCAGATAAATATTGGGCAGCAATATTAAAAACAGATTTTAATGAAATTTGTAGATACTCAAGTGGAACTTTTAACTAAGTAGAAATAAATTATACCACTCATGAAAAAGAATTACTAGCAATTATTAGAAAAATAAAAAAGTTCTCATTATTTTTATTATCCAAGAAATTTATTGTTGAAATTGATAACTCTCAAGTTGCAAGATTAGTCAGGAATAAGTTACCCTTAGAACCACAATACAGAAGGCTTCATAGATGGCAAGCTTATTTAGCATTTTATAATTTTAATATAATCCATATTAAATGAGTTAATAATTTTCTTGCAGATTTTCTCAACAGAAACATCGAATTTGCTGATGGATAAAGCCAAGACCATGGAATTATACCAATCTATTATACATATACAAGAAATGACAAACTTTCTTAAAGCAGAATCTGAAGATATAAGTTCTAGAACAACCCAGATCTCAAAGATGTTCAACTCAAATATGAAAATATTGTTGAATACCACTACTGAGCATCATAAATATATCATAGAACTCAAAAATCAAGTTGATGCTATTGCAACACAATTAAAAAAATATACTGTTTGAAACAAATATACCAAAGAGCTCAGAAATGAGTTTTCCAAATCAATACCAAACATGGACAGCTGGAAACAGCAGTGGACCCAGATATGACAACATACCAACTGATAATAAAGGAGATTCCATTTTTGTATCATCAACCAAGAAAGTTATAATACATGGAGATAAAAGAGATACCAAAACAATCAGCATTATAGACCAAGAAGATAAAATCCCTTTAGATCCAAACGAAGAAAAATATGTCGAAATAGTCAAAATTGCTTATGAAATAAAAATAAGTTATTTATATTTTATTTCTCCAGGAAATAATGTTTACCTCAGAATAACAGTCATGGAAGGAGATAACCCTTTATTTATAAAAATCATGACAGGCTGTGGATTCATGAATTTGATTTATCCAGGAAAAGATATTATTGAAATTTCAAAGTTTGATGACATATTCATTAAGGAAGTATCCAGATTTGCCAAAGGAATGAAGATATTTTTAAATTCTATGCAATCAGTCCAGAATATGATGGTGTTGTTTACTATCTTGTTGAATACATAATCTCAATTGGATATGTTGCAGCCAATTTTCAAATTGATGTTACAGAGAATAATAGAAAAGTCCCAACAGTGACAAAATTATGAATCAGACATAGAAGAACACTTGGAATTGAAGTCATATACAACATTGCCAAAAATTTGTTTGATAAAAAATTCTCGTGCCTGTGCCAATATGAAAATTGGATGTTGATATTCAATGGAGGATATACAAAATCAGAAATTTTAAAAGACTATATTACAAGATTTGATATACATCAATTTCCAGGATATCCTACCACTATAAAAGAATCATGCCAGCTAAAGGAGTGCCCCAACTGCATGTGAAGAAATGTAAGAAGAAGACAAAGCACCTTTTGACAAAGGTGTATGAAGGACAATAATACTACATGTGAAGACATTGAAGATAAAGAGCAATAATAGAAAAATATGCTCTTTGGATTACCAACAATGTGAAGATGTAGGCTCAAGAAAGAAAATAGAGACGCAAGAGTGCCTTTGCTGACGTAATCAATGATGTAATAGAGTCTTATAAACTTGTATAAATAGAGACGTTACCATAGAAGAAAATCATCTCATCTTATCTTGAATTCTCGAGTTGTAAGCAATAATCCATTCTCAGATTGAAAAATCAGTTTTTCTGAAAATCTCTTCATACTAAATAGATATCTTGTATCAATCCTGATAGAAATAAAATTTCAATATTTTGACATCAATATGAATTTCTAAATTTTTTCCCATAGATTCTTGAAAGATCTAATAAAAAGTATCCTTCTTATTTTAGCAAAAAGAGAGTTTTCTTTAACAAAAGTCTAGAATTTTATTCCTTAGAAGTTGATAGAGTAAGAGCAGGTAGCTGAAATAGTAACAATTCCGTGAAGGTAGGAGGCCGTTGAAGGAAGCAGTTTACAAATTCAGAGCTCGAAGATCACTCGGTTCTAAGAATACAGGTTTAGATCAAACTTAAGGTAAAACTATTAAACTTTTTAAGATCTTAAAAGAATCGCAGAGATAATTGCATGATGATTATTTTGATAAATGTCAGGATATACAATTGAAGGATTAGATAATTTATTAGAAAGAATGTTAGAAAAAATAAAAAATATTATATCTCAATTAAAAAATACAAATTTACCATTTGAAGAATATAGTACTTTAATTAGAAAATATGAGATGAATATTGGAGATTATTCTTATTTATTAGATCATAGAATGATTTTATATTCAAATATCCAAAATAGAGTAAACAGAGGATAAAATGTTTAAAAGATTAGAATATATGTTGCAATACAAAAAGAATCATTTCATTAAGAGTAATATAGACATTTCCATAAAAAGGAATAGTAACATGTCAAATAGAAAAATCTCCCGACATTATAGGCGTGTTAGGATGCAATATTTCTTGTCCAGCGACTACTATCTTATATCCTAATTCCGACTCGTGAACACAAGAAATGCAAGAGAAAAATGACGATTACAGAAATAGCTAGTAGTTCTATATATTGTCCAAAATTAACACAAGATCTTCAAACCAGACTGTTGGGCTGTGATGCCATTTGATCAGTCCAACTAATAGGCAGTGATGAAAAAGGCCCAATATGGAATCAATAGATGGTCCATTATTAATATACCTAGAAGGCCTACTTAAACCGGGCCCAATATTCAGCCCATATATCCTAGTCGCTCTTGGACCGTTGGATTAACCCGCTTAATCAACGATGGATGGGTTTTACTATAAAAACGACCCTTTGCTTTGTTTGGCAGCTGGATCGTCATTTTCTGTTCTCTGTTTTTCTCTGCGTCTTCTGGAACCTTCAAGGGCTTCGTCTTTGTGACTCTTTCTTCTTGTCTGTGTGAGATTTTCTGTTGATTATCTTTGTGATAATCGTGTCCTTGTGTTAGTCTCCTTTGTGTGAGTAAACTGTTGGAAGTGGTCTGTCCATTTTCGGTTCCAATGAAGCGACTTTGTGTTTGGGGTTGTGAGGGCTCGTGTTTCTGAGTTCGATGCCTCTGTGATGGTCTAAAAGGGCATATAGTCTAAGCCTAAATAAAGATCTAAATCTTGATTCAGTGGTTTAGGTTTTTCTGTAAATCTGCTGTGTATGATTTGATTGTATAAATTGAACAGATCTTAGATTAATACAGACAATGGTTTTGTTCTTAAAAATGACATTATGAAGAACAGTCCAAAGCAATGGTCTCAGCTAATTCCTCACTTCAATTATTATTTTTCAAATGCTTTCTATATGGCGACTCACAAACTTGAAAGGACTTGTCAAGGAAATAAAGCAAGTGCCTCTTATGCTGGCAGTCGCGAGAAAAGGTCCATACATTGTCAAGGTCGTTGAAGCTATCTGAGAGTCATGGGCATTGATAGAGGCAACAAAGTCCCCTGGGGTTTGCAGAGTCTGTATTTGGCGAAGAAGCTTTAAATCCATAAAATTGTGAAGACGATAACAACACGATCCTTTCTTAGTTTAACTGCACGAACCTCGGATATAAATGAGAACCCATCAATGCACCGACTCTGATGATCATCCCATATAATCACTTTGTTTGAAGGGTAATGGGAATTGGTTTTACTTCCGACAAATGCTAAAATATTGCATCTGAACAGCATCTCCACGATCTTAAATCCCTTGCTTTTCAGATCTTGCCTGAAGTTTTCCTCGAAATATTCACAGTTATATATGCGAAAACCGTGGCTAGTGCCAGCAGCAAAGCAACTGTACTCCTGATTCCAAGACACAGAATGTAACTGTTTCTTCATTATCAGTGAGCTCTGCTTTTGAATGGACAAAAGAGGCTGAAGACCTACAGATGATTCATCAACACCAAAAGCTGCTGGTAAAAGTACCCCTCGGCATGTTGAAACAGCTGAAGTCACGGGAGATGATTGAAATGAATAGTCATCAGCACTGGAGCAACCAAATAACAAAGATGTTTAGACAAAAATAAATAGATAAATTCAGGTTAAAGATGGAAGATGACTTGGCTATATCAGCAAGAGATAGGATGCATCCACAGAATACAATTTCTACCATTTAATTGCATGAGAGATTTTTTGCGCAACATATCAAACTCGTTACGAAATAAATATTCAAGATTTACTTTGTAATTTTGTAATTTTTATAATTCAAGTATTACTTTTGTCATATGGTTTAATATTTTTGAAAATACTTTATACCCAATTTATATCAATTTTTCCATTTGTACAAAAATGTTTTCACGAAAACAATACAGAATACTCACATGGAGTTGGGTTCCATGTGAATAAAATAGTACCCAAAAAAAAAAAAAAAAAATCACCCCCTATATGCTAGGTGTGTTTTAGAGGACCCTCATTTGTGCACACAGCAAGCTCACAAATTCCATATATTCTTTATAACTGAAATTAATTTCAATTATCCTAGGATTAGACTGGTCATTTGTTGTTGTTTCTAAACCATCTCAGAATTCAAAAAAACTTCATTGGCCAAACCATAACACATGCTTTTTGGGAATTTTTTTTTTTTAAATCCATCCGGTATGAATGTTTCCGTGTTGAAGAAACACATAATTTTTTGTTTTACGAGTCAATTATTTTCTGATTCGCGGCTCAATAATCCATCCAGATACACATAATTTGCATAAACATATGTTCATATGCTATCTATTATAATTTATAGAATTTTAGTTAGTGGCATGTTCAGTAGTACATAAATAACTCACAATTGATTATTTAATATGAGTGAGGTGATTTATATGTTCTTTATTTTACTATAATTTAACAGTATAGCTTGAACGTAATTAATGACAAAGTAATTCATGAAATTACATCAAATACTAGGTAAGGGGTGTAATTTCCTCTTCCTGATTTAATTAGCGGCCCCCATAGTCCGTTTGCTTCGTGGAGGCTCATAAAGGTTGGCCCATTTGTTACCTTGGTCTTGGCTCTATTTTTTTTCTTTTTCTCTCACATGTACGTGCGGCTGCCTCTATTCATTGTTACCATGTGTGTATGACCCATAAAATGTCATCAGGTCTTTTTTTTTTTTTTTTTTTTATATTTAATTGATTCATGTATTAAAATGCATTAATATGGTAGTTTTTTATTGTCTCATAGATCAAATCATTAACTGTCACAAACATGTCATGTAGGAAGACTGATAGTGAGCTACTGTAAATAGTACTATTCTTCGGATGATAACTTTGGTATATTTCATTTAGTAGATATAAGCTAGTTAACTAATTAATTGTAGGAGTGTGGTTGTTTATGACATTTTACTTGAACATACTAAAATACAGTATTTATAGGATAAAAAATGTGAAAATTTAAAATTTGAATTAGTAAATAAAATGAGGGAATAGTGAAAAGTGTTTTAATCGATGGAATAGTGTTTTTAAAAAATGTGTGGTTGAAAAAGAATGAAAAGTTTTTTATTTGAGTATAATATTATTTTATTGAAAATTTAAAATTTGAATTAGTAAATAAAATGAGGTAAGACATGTAGCCCTCGTTTGGCTCCCATTCTTTCCAAATTTTAATCGATGGAATAGTGTTTTTAAAAAATGTGTGGTTGAAAAAGAATGAAAAGTTTTTTATTTGAGTATAATATTATTTTATGAAAGATTGTGTGATTGAAAATAAGAGAAAAAACTGAGAAGGAGAATGGGGGCCAAACAGGACCTAATTTAAAAAAAAAAAAAGGAGACCTTTTTATGAATAAATGGACTAAAACCTACACGTCATGAGAGAGATTTGAATTCTGAAGGTAATGACTTGCACATTTGGGAATTGGGATATACCATATTTAAAGCTTAAATTTCTCAATTTAGTTTTTAAAATAAGTTATTTCTATGCGATAATTCGGTTAGTTCATTAACTTTTGGTCAACTAATGGTCAAATGGATAAATTCTATCCACATGTCCGCCAACCATATCAGACATGAAAGGTTTGGAACTCCTCCTTCAAAAATGAAAGATTTGGAAAAGGCCAACAACAATTTAAAAGATTTGGGACCTCAACTACAATTAACCCTAATTTTATGAAACCTACCACTTCTATAAATTTTTTCAATCACTCACTTTATCAACTTATATTAAAATCTACCAAGAATTTGATTTTTAATAAAATCGAGCTAAATGTTCCTCTCTAATATTATATTTAGATTTTTCATAATAGATAAGAATAATTATTTGTAACTTATAAGGAAAAATAAATTTATTATCTTTTTTTTTTTATTTCAAAAGTCAAATTTCATATATGCACTCTATAAAAGTGAATTTAACAATCAAGTTATACTGAAATTTGATATGACCTAGTTTAACTAGTAATATTGAAATATAAAGTCCAAAGAGAATTAGGCCGAGTAATCATTGTTTATTGAAAAAAAAAGAAATAAAGAAAAGGGAAATAAAACAAGGAATAAGGAAAAAAAAATTATAAATAGTAAAAGGAATAAGCAATTTTTGTCTTTCTAACGGGCCATGTAACCCAAGACGGTGGGCTGGATAGAGTAGGCCTGTTGACAAGTTTAGTCCAAAGCTTACCCAATAAGTTTGAGAGCAAATTAGGCCCAAGACTCTAAAAATGCAATAACTTTAGCTACTTACTTCAGATTAAACAGAGTACCAACGTCCCCCATATGTTCCTATAGCAATAGTATATTTTGGTTCTAACATTTGCTCGAGTTAATTTCATTGGTACCCTTTTATTAAAATTAAATCTGGACGTGTAGATGTCGATGTTGTTGCCGGCCAGCCTGAACTTTCGATGAGAGATTTCTTGTAATCCATCGATGTCGTTTTACAACCCACCTACTACCCATCCCAACGAGGTGCCAAAATCTTCCCTCCAATGATATATAGCTCCTTGATTTCACCATCAATTAAATTATTATATATATTAAAATACAAATAGGGGACCACCAAATGGTGGAGGGCTGGACCAATTACACATAAGAGCCCTAGATTTTTGGGCTACATAGAAAGGGAAGTGTACCAATCAATATAAAACAGCATTTTAACCTTTTCAAGAATCGAGTTTTCATCGGTCTAAGTTCAAACTCTCAACTTGAATGATCTTACACAAGCCCGGATATAGCCTTGGAGGAAGAGGTGATTGTTCGAGATGCTAGGTCTATTTGGGGACGTATGAATCCTCGACTGCCTTTAGAGGTAGGACGAGTTGTCCTTGATCTCAGGTGCTCCAAAGAGAGAGATCTCTTTCTTGTAACCCTAGGACCACAAAGAAGATTAATGTACACTTTCACAAACTACATTTAAATGCCCACTTTGTCTTCTTCATCATATAAATTTATATAATATCAAGAACCAAAAATGAAGGACATTTACCCCAATTTAAAAACTATGAGGGGAGGGGGGACCACCCTACAAATAGAATCTATTGATTCTATACATATAAAAAGGTTATGGATAAATAAAAGATTAAAAGCATAAATAAAGCTTAACAATGCTAATCATTTCAAGACAAAGCTCCAATTTCCTAAAAAGGGACGTTAACTACAATTAGGTCCTTCATCCCATTTTTGGCAATATCACATTGTCCTAAAATCTTGCAGCCTTAAATGGAACCAAAAGTTGCATGGCCTGATAATGAATAGTAGTTAACTAGCTTAAAAATGTACTTAAAACCATAAACAAAGTGGAAAATGAAACAGATAATGAGATTTTAAAGCAGATATATATGATTTTATAATTCGATAAGTGCACTTTTTCTACAAAATTTGGACAGTAAAAGTACAAGATTTAGCCTGAATGGAGATCTAGTAGTTAATCATAAAAGTAAAAAGAGTATTTCTGATGATGCTTAACACAACTGAGTGCAAAAGCCAAGCTCAGTTCAAGAAAATCAAACTACACGAGCTTTTCTTGTGGATATAATATGCTACATTTGAAACGTACCAATAAATTTGCCGATGGTAAGTGAAGTGAAATCAACATGGTATTGCAGATAAACTTCATGATCTCCACGCAACACACCATCGTGGAAAATATATACAGTAGAAGTGTATGCTTGGTACACAGTACTCTGTATTCGACAAGCCTGGAGATTAAAATAAACATCATTTTAGCTTATTTTCTTCTTTAAAGGTCTGGAGATTAAAATATACATGATTTTAGCTCATTATCTTCATTGATATTATTGGTATAATCTAATCCTTCCTACCAAACATGTCCGAAAATATTAACAAAAGGAACCAAGTACTAACTTGTAACATGCACAAGGGAGCTTTCCGTTATGAATAATGAAATCTGCAAAACAGTTTGAAGCCATTCTTCGACAAGCAAAACAGGGATTCCATCATCTGAGCTTCTCTTACTCATCTCCCACAAGATACATTAACAAGTCCTATTTCATCATGCATAATTGATGGACAGATAGGATTTATCAATGAAGGAACCAAGCTTTTTCTAGGTAAGAACAATTATATATAGTTGTTGAAACTGATTACCCACGATAGAATTAACTATAATGTTTTACAATAACTGCCGAAAGAACCAGAACCGAGCAAGATATTTTTAGTTAATCACTCCCATCCAGTAATATTTTCTCAAGAAAGCGAGGATTAACATCCTCCTATTCCATATCAATGTACCTGATATGTGATCATTAAAGAACTCGAGAAACTTGTATAAAAGTGTTAGAGAGTTGAGAAACTTCAGTTTTAACTATAAAAACAGCGTGGAAGAATGTAGGAGATAGGTGTTCAACATTCATGCAACTACTTTTCTGAGAAACTGACTTTGTCTTTTAGAAACAAGACGAGACAACTGGAGAAACAAAATGAGGGCAATGGCTAGAGGAGCTCCCTTCAGTCCAAGCACAGAAAAAGTGGGATGTAGAACTATCTCCTGCATCATTCACTCAGTCACAGTAGCAAAAAACTTTGTATTCTACTGAGTGATTAAATGAATGAGTCAGCAGCTAATTCAACCCCTAATCTCGTCCATGAGTGGACTGAAGTAAGCTCTCGTAGACCATTTCCCAGTGCATCCCAAAGATACCTGTGAGAAAAAAGAAAAATTCATAAAGATGGATCAACTTGAAAAGAACCGTTCAACTAAAATTTTAACATACTTCAATCAAAGTTAGCTCCAATACTTGTCAAGGCAGAAATGGAAGACAATCATCATGGCAAATAGCGCCACAAAAATTCCCAATGAATATATGTACATTCTATTCAAATTGTAAGACTAAAAACAGCTAAATTATATCGAATTTTGCTTACCAGTGACTTAATGCTGAGAAAGAGATATCCTCCATCTATATTAAAGAAGCAAAAATCAACTTGTCTTTTGCCTTTTTCACTATCAAATAAAATAAGTGAAAGAATGGATAAAAGATACATAGACATTGGTTCTCCCTATTTAACTACTTCCGTACTTTCCAAGTACATAATATTACTAACAATTACAGAAACTTCAAATCACGGAGAGTACATATAATTATCACCACAAGCCTCAGAAAGTAAAGAAAAATAAACAATACAAACAAATATATGATCGTGACGTTTCCTCTCTTTTTTGGCATGAAAACGGAAAAATGAGTACAAGAAATCTGCTCAAAGTAATATACTAGAACCCAATAACTAGAAGAACATGAGAGGAAATGAAATAATCGAGATAATTTATATAATGCCATCAATTAAATTTAGCTTACAAATATATCGAAGCAATTCAACAAAATGAAAAGACCAACAAAAACAGGAGTATAAAGGAAAAACAATCAAGAACAGTGACAGTTGTAAAATTATTTTAACAAACTTAATTAAGTTCAATAAAAAATAATTGAAATTTGAACTTTATGGATGATTGAAAGAAAGCCATAGAAATCATAAATTTCAAGAATCTTTAACAGTGACCATACCTTTTTGATGATGAAATTCACTATGAATTCAAAATCTCTTTCCGAAAACCCTAATTCCAGGGCAGATATAACAAAAATGAAAAACCCACCTTACAGATATAATTTATAATGAAAATCAGGTGAAACAAAAAATCAGTCAGTCCATAAAATGTGACACCATTATGAATTTATGATCATAAAATAGAAAACAGAAAAAGTAATAATAACAATAGTAATTGTCGGGAGAAACAAATGGGTTTCTTGTGAAAAAACACCCCCCAAAAGTTGGAAATATATTGAAATCCTAGGAATAATAAAAAGTGAAAAAATTAATACCGATATTCAGCTACTACTTCTTGTCTGTTAATAAAGTGAAGGTTCAAAGAACAGAAGAAACCCTAATCTCCAATGAAGTTAAATAATGTGCATTTTCATTCTTGATGAAACTACAGAAGGGTTTCAGTGTCACTCCACTGGCTATCAAAATGATAAACAAAAGCAGGATAAGGCAGCATATGACATGATCAATTCATATATTCTAAGGAATAACAATAATAGGAGATGCAAAATTGTGTAGGGTATCGCATAAAATACGGAACACCACTGAATAATAAGTAAATCCAAAGGGGAAGATGATGAGTCATTTTCCTCATGAGAATCAGAGAAGACGAAAGCGACCCTCACACTACACCTTTCTCCCTCACATACAGACACGAAGACAGCAGAGAGAGAGAGAGTATTTACAGACTGATAAAAGTAAACACTTCCACATAGTAGAATCTGAGGTGAATTGCTCTGAAAAGGGTAAATTAATGGAAATCATCTCTCTAGATCTCATTTTACCGAGAGAGAGATAGATAGATACATAGATAGATAGAGTGTGTGTGTGTGTGTGTGTGTGTGTGAGAGAGAGAGAGAGAGAGAGAGAGATGGTGGAGTCAACATTGTCACTGGCAAACGACTGACTGTAAAAGCAGGGGCAACTTTGACTATTTAATGCCCCAGAAGGGTACCCCACTTAAGCTGCACTTTTCGTGGGAAGAGAACACCCTGAAAATTGCAATCGAACAACTCCTCTAGGGACGATATAATACAACATGCTTGGTCGATCTTTAAAACTAGATAATTGCAAAACAATGTGTAATAGGTAAATTTGTAAACATTCGAGCATCATTTTTAACATTGTTCAAAAGTTTCAAGATAATATAAGTCACTGAAATGCGTGAAAGATAAAAGGATGTGTTTGTAATTTCTAGATTAGGTTCGAACAACTTCGATGGTTTTAGACAAATGAAACAAGGGAACAATTTTTTTTTTTAAATAATGGTGAAAATAATCGCAACGAAAATCAACATATGTTAGTGATTTGAACCGGATTACCAAAAGATATGTCATCAGTGATCATGAATGCATACTAAATTACATGGAAAGTAGAAGAATATTTTATCAATTCCATAGGGGACTCGAGCAACTTCAAGGGTCTAGGCAAAATAATTAAGTGAAATTTGTTATATTAATAAAAAATTATTGATGCAAATGATCATTGATAAAAATCAATATATGCTAGTGATTGAATAGGATTGCCAAAAGCAATACCATTAGTGATCATCAATGCACCTATGCCAATCACCAAAACATGTGGAAGGTACAAGACTTGTTTACCGGTTTCAGAGGAGGCTCGAGTAACTTTGGGGTTTAGGCAAAATTATTGTAATAACTTTTTTAGAATAATAAAAAATTTATCGGTACAAATGATCATTGATGAAAATCTGTATATGTTGATGATTTGAATGGGATTATCAAAAGCAATGTCATCAATGGTTGTCAACACGCCTCAATCGGTTACCCAAATGCGTGGAAAAGCACAAGAATATGGGGTACTTTTAAAATTAACATGGTCAAATCATCCAAATTTCACATTGACTTCTTAACAAATGTATATTATGAAAATGGTCTATCCAATGTTAAAAGACAAAAATATCTTTAAATACATGATACAATTACAAAAGTTGATTTTTTTAAAAGACATGTATACTCTTTCACTTAACAAATAAAAATCAAACACTTCCTACATTTCTTATCTGATACTCCAACACAGATAAATAAAATACTCTCATCCTTCATCTGCTTCAACTGCAGAAATTTAAAAATTTATCGAAATCGAAATCGAAAGTCGAAAAATTTGTGGACATCAATCTCGTCGATTCGGTAAGTTTATATACGCAAATTTAATCTTATTTTCGTTAAATTATTGTATGTTTAAATATAGAAATTGTATTTCGACATTTAATGATTAGTAGGGAAAAAAATGTAATAGATCTGTAATTTTTTAAGTATTTGACCGAAAAAATTCATTTGCATATTATTATGCCGGCACTGGTGAATCGACTGTTTGACCGACTGTTAAACAACCGGCCAAACAGCCGACTGTTTGTCGACTGTTTGGCTGGCTGTTTAACAGCCGCCCCACTGTTTGCCAACTGTTTTCTTCTTTTCCCATTTTTTGGATTATTTTTATTGTTGTTGATATTTTTCTTGTAATTAAAAATTCTGTTTCGACATGCAGATATGGTTGTAGTCCCAGTTTGTTACTTTGTTGATTTCGAATTGGACGAAAAAATCAATGGTATGAAAATGGACAAGTGATAAACGTGGTGGTATCGCAATTTCCATATCATCAGGTACATCGTATGCTGAACTCTTTAATGATTTATAGAATAAGTTGAATGTTGATCCTTTTCAGTACAACATGGAATTGAAACTTAATTTTAACGAGCATGCATCAGTTTCGATTCCACCTATAATGCTTCGTAATTCGCAAATATACACGAGAACTTACTTGTGAAGTGGGAGTTTATCGCAATGATCACAGGCAAGCCCGAGCTTGATTTATTGGTCGACAGATAATGCACAAGTATTAGGATCCACGGACAATCTATAGATCATCGAACATCATTAACGATGTTCGTCGAGAGTACGAAGTAGTCATGAGCTACCAAAAGGCCAAAGAATGCGCAATGGAGAATTTAATGGGCTCGGCAGAGGAAAGCTATGCTAAATTGGCCAGGTATTGTCATAACATGGAGAAAACTAATCCTGACTCGACATTTTTTATTGAGACGGAGGTCGATAACTGCTTCAAATTCTTCTTTATGGCTCTTGGACCATGCATTCGGTGATTTCGAAATGCTATGCGACTCCTAATTCTAGTCGACGGTACAACTTTGAAATCCAAATACCAAGGTCAGTTGATTATTGCTACATGTCAAGATGCTAACATTCAAATTTATCCTCTTGCATTCGGCATAGTTGATAACGAGAATGATCTGTCGATGCGTTGGTTCTTCACAAAGCTAAGGAAAATAATCGGAGAAGTCGAGGACCTTGCATTTGTCACCGATCAGGGACAGTCTATAATAAATGGTATTGCTGAAGTTTATCCCGATGTACATCATGGGTATTGCATGTACCATATACAAGGCAACTTGAAGACCAGGTATCAGGGCAAAGGCATCGTTTCATTGTTTAGGAGAGCGACTGAAACTTACAGTATTTGAAGAGTGTAATAGGTACATGGTTGAATTAGGAAGCAAATCATTCTCGGCGTGGGACTATCTAACGAAAATGGGGATTGAACATTGGGCGCGCTCATATTTTCCAGGACATCGATACAACATGATGACGTCAAACAACGCGGAGTTTCTCAATACATTATTTAAGAGGGATCGAGAGTTACCCATTCTCGCACTGATTGAGAATATCCATACGAAACTGCAGCAATGGTTTTACGATCAACGTGCGGAATCACATAATTACACAAGCGTGCTACCCCAGCACAAGAGGTAATGATATGATCCAGGAGTCGAGCCCGATGAAGGCAAGTAAGAGACGAGACCTGTTGATAGTCGATGGCGGACCAATGACGCGATCAAGGGCAAAGCAAGTGAAACAAGCGATGTGATTTCTCGTTCAAGAAACCATTAATGGAACCATGTTCGGGACTCAAAATGGAGCAACTTTCATGTTCGGGTCGAAGGCCGAATCAACTTGGATCAATTTGTTATCAAGCGACGAAAGAGGAGGCTGAAAACAACACCATGCGGCCGCACAGGTAAAATCACATGCGGCCGCACACATGCATAC
>NC_036247.1:27399349-27404099 GCF_002742605.1 Olea europaea var. sylvestris
TTTGATCCAAAAGTTTCATCAAAAATCTTCAAATTTCGTTTCTGGGCTCAATTTTAGCCCAAATCAGTTTTCGTTTTCTTTGTTGGTTTTGTTATTGATTTCCGGATCTAAAAAAATAAAAAAAATTACTGTTCATCCGTACGGTACTGTTCATCCGTACAGCAAAAAAAAACTTGTTAAATATTATTGATCCGTCAAATACCAACTTTTATTATTCATTATCGTTTCTAAATTACTTGGACACATTAAATCATTCCATTCCTTCAACTCAAGTCAAGTTTTAAAAGTTTTCTTTGAGTCCTTTGTTACAATTATTGAGTCACATCCGGTTTGGGGAATTCTACACGATTTGATTGATTGATTGAGTTCATTGATTGTTCCTAGAAGTAATTGTTGAAAGAACTGAGTGGTAAGAGGTAGAGAGGTGAGCTTAATAGAGGGTAAAAGCCCTTGTGTGTTCCCGAGTGACTTTTGGTGAGGTAGTAAAATAAAATTTTAGTGTTAGGATGTCAGAAAGGGCAGAATCAAACTCAAGCCGACAAGGCAATAATAGCAATGCAACGAAAGATTTAGTGCAAAGGTTTGAGAGGGTGTTTGGAGATGTGAGAGATAGGTTGGAGAAGCAGGAGGCTTGGATGAATAGATTAGATACATCGGTGGCTAATCTTAGTTGGGGGCATCGAGTGGAAGTATCCAATGCCAGAGGACCGGATAGATGGGAGCCTAGGAGGGAAAGGCGAGAGGAGTATGGATATGGGAGTGACATGGGCGAAAATGAATTTTACGGTGTTGAGATGGGAAGGATGAGGAATAGAGGCGATAGGTTCGACAGAACGGGTTGGAATGATCGCGGGGAGGAGTGGGATGGAAATTTGGGAAATATAAAAATGATAGTTCCTTCATTCAAAGGAAGAAGTGATCCCGAGGCATACCTGGAGTGGGAAAGGAAGGTTGAAATGATCTTCAAGTGTTATAACTACTCGAAGGAGAAAAATGTGAAGTTAGCAGTTTTGAAGTTCAGTGACTATGCAATTTCATGGTGGGATCAAGTGATTACTTCACAACGTACGAGTGGGGGAAGACCAATCAGCACTTGGGAGGAATTGAAGTCATTGATGAGAAAGAGGTTTGTTCCTAGCCACTATTACTGAGAGATCCATCAAAAACTGCAAGGTCTATATCAAGGGTCGAAAAGTGTAGAGGACTATCATAAGGAGATGGAAATACTCATGATTGGGGCCAATGTGGTGGAGGATCGGGAGGCTACCATGGCACGATTCTTGAATGGGTTGAATAGAGAAATTTCCAATGTAGTGGAGTTGCAACATTATTTGGAGTTGGAACACATGTTGCATGTGGCTATGAAGGTAGAGAGATAGCTAAAGAGGAAAGGGGCAGCTAGGCAGCCGTTAGGAACTTCGAGTGTTAATCCATCTTGGAAGCCAGGGTGGAACAACAACAACAAAGGTGATAAAGCTGTACCTAAAGGTAGGAATGAGTGGCAGAAAGGGAAAGAAGAAAGTGCTAGCAAAACAGCACCCAGAACAGATTCACAACCATCAAGGAATCGAGACATCAAGTGTTTCAGATGCTTGGGGTCAGGGCACATTGTTTCTCAATGCCCAAATAAACGGGTAATGGTTTTATTGGATAATGGAGAGGTGGTGAGTGAAAGTGAAGGAGAGTTTGAGGACATGCCTGCATTGGAGGACGTTGAAGAAGAAGAAAAATTAGAGTTTGCTGTTGGGGAATCGTTGGTGTCAAGGAGAGCTCTTAACACTAAAGTCAAAGTAGATGATTCAGAGCAACAGCGAGAAAATATATTCCACACACATTGTTACGTCAACGATAAGGTATATAGTATGATTATTGATGATGGGAGTTGCACGAATGTAGTTAGTACAACTTTAGTGGAAAAATTAGGGCTAGCATTGTTAAGACACCCTAGGCCTTATAAGTTGCAATGGTTGAATGAAAGTGGGGAAGTTAGGGTGAATAAAAGAGTTTTAATTAATTTCTCAATTGGGAGTTATAGTGACAAAGTAGTATGTGATGTGGTGTCTATGCATGTAGGTCATATCTGGTTAGGAAGACCATGGCCATATGATAGAAGGGTCACACATGATGGATATAGGAATCGTTATAACTTTGTCAAGGATGGGAAGACTATTACTCTTGCGCCATTAACACCGGCACAAGTGTATGGAGATCAAATCAAGCTGAAAGTGAGGAAGACGAGAGAATAAGAGAGTCAGGAAAAAGGAGAGGCAATAGTGAAACCATCAATAAGAGAGAAAATAGTGAGGTGGCTGAGAGTGGAGAAAAGAGAGAGAAGCCACATGAGCGGAGAGAAAAAGAGTCAGTTGAGAGGAGAGAAAAAGAGTCAGATGAGCAGAGAGAAAAGCTAAAGGTCAACTTCTATGCAAAAGAGAGTGAGTTGAAAAAGGCTATGAGCGATAATAGGCAAATGATATTGTTAGTGTACAAGGAGTCCCTCCTCAATTTCGAGGATTCTAACACATCCCTCCCTAGTTTGGTTAAGTCTTTATTGCTGGAGTTCGACGACATGTTTCCTGAGGAGATGCCAAGTGGATTGCCACCAATCAGAGGCATTGAGCACCAGATTGACTTTGTACCCGGAGCTGTCATACCAAATCGACCAGCTTACCGAAGCAATCTCGAGGAGACGAAGGAGCTTCAAAAGCAAGTGGAAGAGTTGATGAGCAAAGGTTATGTCAGGGAGAGCATGAGTCCATGTGCTGTACCTGTCTTGCTGGTGTCTAAGAAGGACGAGACTTGGAGAATGTGCATGGATTGTCGAGCTATTAACAATATCACGGTAAAATATCGTCACCCAATATCTAGGTTAGATGATATGTTTGATGAGTTGCATAGTGCTTGCATTTTTAGTAAGATTGATCTTTAGAGTAGGTATCATCAAATTCGCATGCGGGAGGGTGATGAGTGGAAAACGGCGTTTAAGACTAAGTATGGATTGTATGAATGGTTAGTTATGCCGTTTGGACTCACTAATGCACCGAGCACTTTTATGCGTTTAATGAACCATGTTTTGTGTGCTTTTATTGGAAAATTTGTTGTAATTTATTTTGATGACATCTTAATTTATAGCAAAAATCTAGATGAGCATTTAGAATATTTAAATTGTGTGCTTGTTGTGTTGCGAAAGGAACAACTTTATGCTAATTTCAAAAAGTGCACGTTCTGCATGGATAGAGTTGTTTTCCTAGGATTTGTGGTTAGTGCTAACGGGGTGGAAGTCGATGAAGAAAAGATAAAAGCTATAAAAAAATAGCCAACACCTAAGACTATAACTAAAGTTAGGAGTTTTCATGGATTGACTAGTTTTTATAGGCGATTTGTAAGAGATTTTAGCACTATCACCACACCGTTGACTGAAATAGTAAAGAAGAGTGTAGGTTTTCATTGGGGAGAATCTCAAGAAATTGCATTTAACACCATTAAGGATAAACTATGTAAAGCATCTGTTTTGGTATTACCAAATTTTAATAAAACATTCGAGGTTGAGTGTGATGCATCAGGAATAGGTATAGAAGCAGTGTTAATGCAGGAAAGGAGACCTATTGCTTACTTTAGCGAAAAGTTAAGTAGGGTAGCATTGAATTATCCGACATATGACAAGGAGCTGTATTCACTTGTTCGAGCATTGGAGACTTGGCAGCACTACTAATGGCCAAAGGAATTCGTGATACACACCGATCATGAATCTTTAAAGCATTTGGGAGGTCAAGGTAAGTTGAACAAAAGACATACGAGATGGGTGGAGTTTATCGAGACATTTCCCTACGTCATCAAGTACAAACAAGGTAACGAAAATATAGTTGCTGATGCGTTGTCTCGAAGGTACGTGCTTTTAAATTCATTAAGTACTAAATTACTTGGTTTCGAACCTATTAAGGGCATGTATGAATCTCATTGTGATTTTTCTAGTATTTATGCTTCATGTGACAAAGGTGCATTTGATAAATTCTATAGGCATGAAGGATATTTGTTAAGGGGAGATACGTTGTGCATTCCTAATTATTCTTTGTGTGAATTATTGGTAAGAGAAGCACATGGGGGTGGTTTAATGGGACACTTCAGGGTTCAAAAGACTTTAGACATGTCAGGGAAACATTTTTATTGGCCTAAAATGCGACATGACGTAGAACAAATATGTGGAAAGTGCATAACTTGTAAAAAGGCTAAGTCCAAGGTTCAACCCCACGGTTTGTATACTCCTTTGTCTATACCTAGTGAACCTTAGGTAGACATATCTATGGACTTTGTGTTAGATTTGCCTAGGACAAAAAGGGGTCGGGATTCAATATTTGTAGTGGTCGATAGGTTTAGTAAGATGGTGCACTTCATACTATGTCATAAAACTGACGATACTACTAATATTGTAGACTTATTCTTTAGGGAAATAGTACGTTTACATGGAGTACCTAAAAGTATAGTGTCTGATAGGGACGTGAAGTTTTTGAGTCATTTTTTGCGTGTTCTGTGGAGTACATTAGGAACTAAGTTATTATTTTCTACAACTTGTCACCCACAAACAGATGGATAAACTGAGGTAGTTAATCGAACTATGACTCAACTACTTAGGACAGTGATCAATAAAAATCTGAAATCATAGAAAGAGTGTTTACCGTTTATAGAGTTTGCATATAATCGAGCTACACATTCTACTGCTTCGTTTTCTCCTTTTGAAATTGTTTATGGTTTTAAT
>NC_036247.1:27404490-27437527 GCF_002742605.1 Olea europaea var. sylvestris
ACCAATTCTTGTTGAACCATGCGACCGCATGGATTTACACCATGCGGCCGCACAAGCCAAAAAAATTAGCGAATTTTCTAATTTTGGCCGAATTTTCTAGTTTCGATAGAATTCTTATGAAATCAAATTATTACCATAATTTGATGGTTTTGGACTTTTTATTCATTAGTATAAATAGGAGATTACTTTTCATTGTAACAACTTCTGAATTTTTGACTTTTGCTTGAATTAATATTATAGAGAGAGAAATTTGTTCTTTCAATTTATTGTTCTTCTTGAACAATCTTGGAACTTATCAAGATTCAACTTCTTGTGGCGTTCTAATCAATCGGATTGTGGGTTCTTTTAATTGTAATCAAGGGGTTTCAGGTTCTTCGCTAATCTAGAGTTTCTTGGTTCAATTCTTGGGGTTCAAGATCCAAAACCGGCTTAGTATTGGCATTCTTGGGTTCCGCATCAATCTCGTTGTGGGTTTCGTAGTCTCCATTGCTACGAGGCTCACATCAGGTAAACCTCTTCAAGGCTGCAGAGACTGCGAGAAAGTTAAATGTCGAACCATTAGACGAGTCGCGCTTCTCTGTGGAATGTGCATGTCATACGGCATATATGGTACATTTAAGGGATGGAACATGTACTTGTAAACAATTTCAGTTAGAAAGTTTTCCATGTGAGCATGCAGTTGCGGTGGCTATGTATCGAGGATTTGCAGCGAGCACATTGTGTTCTCCTTATTACATTACTGAAAACTGGAGAGCTGCGTATGTTGAAACCATATTTTCGCTTCCAAACAAAGCCGAGTGGGAAGTTCCCGATCATATTCGCCTGTTCAATATATTGTCGCCACCTCTCATTGAACCACTTGGTCCTAGACGTCCAAGTACTTCTAGAATACTATCTACTGGAGAGTTTTCCCGACTGTGTAAGTGTAGCAGGTGCAAATCAGTATGACATACTCGCCAATTTTGTACAAGTCAGATTCCCCTAAATGACAGTTAGAGTATTGTATATTTCCACTGAAATGAAAAGTATTTACATTGAAATAAACAGTATTTACATGAATAATCACAAAAAATAATTACAAATATTAAGTACAAAAAATATTTACAAATAATTTATGGATTACAACTAAATTCGTATAAATCACACGCTAACTTATTTCGCCAATTCTATATCCATGACTGGTTGATTCCATCAACCTTATGTGCTATACTCAGAAATTTTATGTTTTTGATTGCGAAAATTCCACAGTTGCCCTTGCAAATGAACAAATATGTGTTAGTTCGGTTCCAATTACGTACGAACTGATTACTAAATTAAAAAAAAAAGATTACAAAGACTTACGATATAGACTATCTCGTCGTCGTCGTATCCCGCACGATGGCTAGTTTGTCATCCACAGTCAAGCCCGCATGTATAGCCATCATAGGAATGATCACAGTCATCGGCTCTACGATCTGCTCGAGCTGTCCCTGTGTCAGACATGAATGATCGGGGTCGTATACATATATCGTTGAATCAGGAAACACGATCTCCAGTGCAATGCAGTACTGATTCGCGATAATTGGAATGTATAAATGCGTACAATCCTCCCATGGCTTTTCCCCAACACTCGGTGACAGCCCGATAACCCATCCGAGCATATATGCGGGAATCAAGTACTCGTTACCTAGAAGTTGGAGGGACTGATACTCAATGATAACGGCACGGAAGAACTCGGTGTTCAATATAATACGGCCAGACTTGTGGAATGATTGTGAATATCTCTCAACTCGATCGCGCAACAAGTCCATGGCCATGTCAATGTGCTACATCAAGGAAAATAAAGACATAAATACTTATTTCATTTACCAAATTAAACATAACGTATACAAAAAGTAACAATAACACTTCACTTACATCGTCGACGAGCCAAGCCCCTTGAGTGGTGATATCATGGAACCACTTGTATGCGTCCAATATCGTCCTTTCGGCTATCATGTGCGTGACTCTAGAAATGAAATAGAAAAACGTTAAACGAAGCATATACGAGTAATTCTAGTATACTAAATCATACAATACTTACTCGGGCAACATTCTTCGCCACTCGAATGCTTTCCACTTCGCATGGTCGACCTCTCGGAACAGATTGGGGTACGTCCCATCAACGAACCTCCTCCTCTTCGCCTTAGTCGTGAAGGGAGAGACGACGTACCGCGACGGCACTCTCAGCCTCTTGCTGACCACCGTCTCCGGCATGTCAACAGCACGCTTTTTTGCCTTATACACTGCCACCTCCTTCACCCCAGGGCTCGCCACCTCCTCCATCCCCTCATCTGCCACGGTCTCCGACGGAGCCACTCCTTCATCTGCCACTCCAACATCTGCCTCCATCTCCGTCTCCATCTCCAACAGAGCCACTCTCAGATTTGCCATCGTCTCCATCCCCGACGGAGCCACTCTCAGATTTGCCACCGTCTCCGTCCTCGACTGGCCCCCTTCCTTTGTCACTACTCCCGTCGTATCGCGCTCCATGGATAAAATAAACGATTCCCATGCATCATCATCATGTATGTATGACTGTCGGAGACCCCCATCTCTATCACCCTCATCCCTATCACCCTCTCGATCACCGTCTCCGTCAACCCATTGCCTACCGGCTATATCATCCCGAAGTTTTACAATCTCATTCGACAAACCTTCGACCCTTCCTACCAACTGTCGTCCCATATCATCAACCCTCTCTATCATCTCTCGACGCAGCGCGTCACCCCTCTATAAATCTGCTCAAACGGGCAAACAGATCATCAAAATAGTGCCCCTGACTACGTGCGGGAGATCCATATGAGAGGTCTCTGGACGGGGGAGGCGGAGGAGATGCCCTCGATGCGGAGGAGATGCTGTCGAGGCATCTCTGGCGGAGGAGGAGATGCCCTTGGCGGAGGTGGTAATGCCCACGACGGAGGTGATCGTCGATCAACTAGATCACGCTCCAACACAAGCAACAACATTACAAATTATTAACTTCATCCGTAAATACTAACTCATACAAAATGGTAATCAATCGATTTTATTTAATTCGCTCACCCAATCTCGGTCGTGGATCGGATCGGACATATGGTCGTCTTCGGTGTGCGAAACGCCTAATTCACGCACAGGACCCTGAGCCTCCTTCTCCATCGACGGCGTCAACTCGGTTATGACTTCAAGCTGACATATTAACATTTGAACTAGTTAACGATCATGCAATCAGATGTTAAATCACGCACAATATAAATTACAAATGCATAATACTCACCTGAGGATCGTCCAGGATAGCTGATAACTGTTTCCTAGTGAGACATCCCTCCGATCGAGATGCTCTCCAATGGTGCATCCGAGGGCAGAATATCTCCCCTCAACTCGCAAATCGGACACCCAATATGGGGACGGCCTCATACGCCCAGATCTGCAACATATACAATTATTATATATAAATTCAATATGAAAATAATTTTAACATTCATTATGTTAACCATTTACCTGCACCGCCAGGGGCAATCCATAGGTATCGTAATTACGCATGGCTCCCTTCGATTTTGAGTGCGATCTGGTGAAGACGTATACAGTGTCCTCAAAACATCTCCGACCCCACGGATAATCGTTGAAACGATCGATGTCGTCAACGATCTCCAGATGGAAGAGGTTGATCAGTCTTCTTATAGTGACACCGCACCACACTCTCAAGGATGTAGACCAGACCTAACTTTAGTCTGTCTAACATCTGATCACACCTCCTGATTGCGTCCAACAGCTGTGTAAGGAGCACAGTACCCTGTCAATCGAAGTAAGCGTCATGAAGCCTATTTCTTCTCTAAGTCTCATCACCAGCTGCTTCATCGCCCGTAATCTTTAATCCTGTGATCAAACCAAACTCGAACATCGAAAAATTGGCGATTTTAACCCTGATTGCGAAGTGGAGGGCATCGCTGTCGACTGAACTCAACAATCGATATAGAAGTGCATCAATAATCTGACCCGAGTACTGCAGATCTCTCAACGGGTACAAGGGCCACAGAAAGGACTGACGGAGCATATCAGCATGCTGATCATCAAGCAGCTCTAACACAGCTGTGAAACTATCAAAGCTACTATTCCATGTAGCTTTGCCTGGCATCTGTCTCAACTCTGCGTCAAGATGATAATCCATCCTGTACAAATTCAAAATGTTAGAACATTGTACAAGTCATAATAGTAATAACAGAAAATTTAGCGAACGAAATTGTAACTACAATACGTAAAACGCAGATTCATAATAATTAAAATCATCAATAATGTGACTTTTTTTATCCTATTATCAATAATGTCAATTTTTCCCAATTATCACAAATTTTTTAATCAATTCAAGTTCAAAAAATATTTAAATTCGATGAATGAAGATAATATTATTTATCAAAAACTAATAATAAAAATAAAAATAAATATTAAATTTCAAATTAAATTTCCAACAATTTTTTCAAATTACAATTAAAATTTTCCCAACAATTATTTCAAATTATTATTTACCAAAAATGAAAAATAAAAATAAATATTAAAACAAAAATTAAATGTAAAAATTTTATTTAAATTTGACAAACTAAATAATTTATTATTTATTAAAACCAAATAATAAAATTAAATTATTAAATTATTTGTGAAAAAAATTGGGCAAAAAAAAAAAAAAATTGGTAGTGGGCCGACTGTTAATAGTCGGCCAAATGCCGACTGTTAATAGTCGGCCAAATGCCGACTGTTTTAGCAGTCGGCCCACACCGACTGCAGTAAAAGTCGGCCCAATACCACTGCTACCCGACTGTTAACAATTAGGTTCTAGCCAAAATGGCCGGCTGCTTCTTCACGCTTTCTCGCCGGAAAATCACAATTTTCGACGAGGAAAGCTTCCAAATTCAAACAACCAATATTTTTTTACACTACATAAATCCTATTTTACTAATATAAACAAAAAAATATTGAAAATATCTCCAAAATCTAAAAATTAAACCAACCAACGGTAACTTACCTTAACAAGATTTCGCCGGCGATAGATCAACCTTTCTCTGACCAGTTTTGTGAGAGTCGATTTTGTGATCTTTAGTTTTTTGAGAGTGGGTTTTGTGAGGGGTATTTTGGGATTTTAAGATTTAAATTCGATTTTTTTTAATTTAAAAAAAGAGTCAAAGGTTACTTTGAAAAGAGCATTGGGTTATCCGGTCATTTCCTATAATTTCCTCCAAGAGTATGCTTTTAGTTCCAGAGGGGGCACGAGGAAGTTCAGAGGGTTTTGGGCAAAATAATTGAGGCAACATTTTTTAGAATTAAATTAATGGTGCACATGAAAATCAACGGGGTCCATATATGTTTGTGATTTGAAAGGAGTTGTCAACAGTAATATCATTGGTGATCATATTAACACACCTCCTTTAATAATTGTTAACGATAACATCGTTGGTGACATTTACAATCATCGATGGTGCTTTGATATCACCAACATAATTTTTAAATTTTAGAAGAAAAAAATTGTTTATTTTAAATTAACATAATAGTTTGGTTTTTCACAAAATCTACATGGACTATACCATGGATTATTTACTATGAATGTATAGAGATAAGATTTTGGTGATGAAAATTGAAAGATTCACTTGGTTTTAGTACGAGAGTTTGTCTCTCTCTCGTACTAATCTACATGGACTATACATAGATAAATGTATGTAACGACGTTTAGAATTCAAGATGTGAAATGTGAGAAGATAGAAATAGCATCCTTAGATAGTACTTCACAATCCGACGATAGCATAGTTTTCTATTATTTTATTTGGAAGAGCTTCATTTGCCTAGAAAATGCCAAACAAAGAAATAAGAAATATCTCCACAAAATATTTTTATATTCGATTTTTAAATATATCGTACGATTATCATAGAATACTCATGTGATTGTTTGAATATTAATTAGCGTACCATAGTCATTGGACATCTACTCAACAACTAATCAGGACTTGAAAATGTATAAATTGACAGAAAGTTGGTTGTATCTATGCTAAATAATTCTATCAATAGATGTCAGTGTTGATTTAGGTATTCATGGCAACAAACCAATCTTCTTAAAAATTAGAGTAATTAGCACAAAACGTCGCTACCTTTCATGATTTTTGTGAAAAACGTCCTTATCTTTCATTTTTTGACGCATTTCATCCCTACCTTTACCTTTTCTTGTGGAAAACATCTTTTTCATCATTTTTCTCAATAAAAAGTTATAAAATGACTGATATACCCTTCTATTTAAATAAAAAAAAAAATAAAGAACTAATTGCAATCATAGTTCCAATTTTTAAAAAAGTTCAAAAGAGGAGGTGGAGGTGGAGAATTTATTTATTTTTTATTTTGAAACTACGATTACATTTAGTTCTTTATTTTTTTATTTAAATAGAAGGGTCTGTTAGTCATTTTATATCTTTTTATTGAGAAAAATGATAAAAATGATGAAAATGATGTTTTGTACAAGAAAAGGTAAATGTATGGATGAAATGCGCCGAAAAACGAAAAGTATGGACGTTTTCCACAAAAATCATGAAAGGTAGGGACGTTTTGTGCTAATTACCCTAAAAATTAATTAGCATATTATAGTCGTCAGACATCTACTCGACAACTTATCTAGGCTCGAGTTGACCAAAATGTGGGATGTAATTATTCCAAGAAAATATCTAAAGCAAGAAGGGTTTATGCATCTATTTATAGACATTATAATATTGGGTTCAATTCATTGCAAGAGATCAATCTTCTTTCTCGATTATAAACCCATAATTTTGAAGATCCCCCAACCCTTCGGTTTGTAAATGGACAGAAAAAGGTGTAAAAATTGTCGAATTTATAATGACAACAATATGGGCATGTTTTGACAGCTTGTAACCACATTAAGGGACAGTCGAGTTGTCATTGGTTTGATCATTATTATAGAGAAAAATGAAGACAAATATATATAAACCACACAATGCATATCATTTGATGCATGCATGCTTTTAGATCTGCGTGCCCTGCCCAAGTTTATCAGTAGAATAGAACAAACAGTACTGTTTCTTGCACTTCGATTTGTTTGCTAATTCACCTACAAATTTGCAAGTTGCAATGACTTGTCTATCACTTTCCAGTTTTCATATCGCTACAGTCCATCCAACCAACAAACCCCGTTTTTTATCTAATAAGCTACAGATTTCAATACTCTACTGCTTGAGTTATTGAAAGTCAGATTGACCATTGATATATTAAAAAATTATGTTAACATAAAGATGAAGAGAAATCAATATATTTATTGGAAAAATGTAAAATGAGGAGGCAAAATAAAGAGTATCGCTGGAGTGCGTAAAAAATTTTAACCTCTAAATTAGGCTTGGTACAACCCCATTGGGCGTAAGGTTTGGTCTGTCCGTGTCAGAATAGACAGGGCCTTCCACATGGTAGTTTTTCAAGTTTGATAGGCAAGGTATATTTTGATAGTCATGCCATGCTAAGAGCAATTTTGCTTCAAATGATGTTAAAATATCGAGATAACAAGTTAAATGCTTAGCAAAGTCTCGTGGCATAACTTGAACACAAGCGACGTCATTCAGTTTGATAGAGTCTGAATTATAAGAAGATACAAAAAGTAAGTTAATCGATAGTCGATAGAAGATCTCTATCCCAGCCATTCGCTCTAAGCATGAACCAATTTCCAACTTTTTTTTATTATGCTAGAATTTCGTGAGCGCGGGCGCGAACGGGGCATGGCTCTCGGCTCGGTTCAGGTTCAGTTGAAGAATTAAATATATTTTGATGGTGGTGACCACACTACTATTGTCTTCTCTTGCAATATCAATTATTGTGTGGAAGAATAGCAGCACCAAAAAGCAATCATGTTGATTTGCCTGCTACTGGTACGATATGAACGTGCTAGGATTATTACGAGATTCTCAAATTCGAATGGAACCAAATGTCTTGCTGTTCTGTTCTCCATTTCAATCTATCACATCAAAAAAATGGTGTCAAATCTTAAAGTAAAGTTCACCCTCTCCAGGATAATCCAAACGGACAATCTCATGTAATTGAAGAACGCAATCTCCTTATAAGTACAGTGTACAGATAACTCTTACTTCCTGACTTGTTAGGACACATTTCGCGATTTACCTCCTTCACAAAGTTCTAGGGACGTAACGGTTAGAGCTCTCAAGGTTGAAGTTCAACTTTTTTTTAAACGCAATCACCTTTTTTCATTCTGATTGAAAGTTAAAATAACCACAATATTTATCTACGATAGTATAAAGGTGTTTATATTTCACATAAATGGTAGCATATCATTTGATGTGTGTTGGGATGACAAA
The DNA here is from genome assembly GCF_002742605.1 of Olea europaea var. sylvestris. Taxonomy (NCBI): domain Eukaryota; kingdom Viridiplantae; phylum Streptophyta; class Magnoliopsida; order Lamiales; family Oleaceae; genus Olea; species Olea europaea. The sequence goes on from NC_036247.1 coordinate 27,412,833, forward strand.
ATATTTCAACCCCACCCGCTCTATCGACGAATTACACGGTCTCAGTCTCAGCTCTCTCTTTATTTTATTTAATGTTACTAAATTTAAATACTATTTAACAAATAAAGAAGCAAATGGAAGAAAATAAGATGAAATAAGGATACTTCAATCCGCTTCCAGAAAAAACCACTCCGGCTTCGTTGCCATCCTACGTGAGTGAGACTCATAAATGGTGGTTCTAAAATAAATCTCTCCAGGAAAAAGAGAGAAATAAAATGTAATCTCATTCTACTGTGAAATAGAAGTTTTTGGGAGAGAAAACAGAATGGAAATTCTAAAACAATTGGAAGAAAAGACTCGTTGATCCATCTCCATACGATCGAAGATCAGCAGGTCTAACCAGGGCCCTGCATAAAGGGCAAGTTCTTTCTCTTTCGAACCTGCAAAAGGAAAGAGGTTAGTGTGTTTCAAGGACCTCGTATAATCACAAACAGTGAACTTGTCACGTGATTGCGATGAAAAGGAAAGACTAAGAACATGAAGTTTTCAAGCAGTATTCTTTTCTTAAGCGGTGTAAGAATGTAGCAAACTAAAACACAACGGATGTATTTGTTGCATGATGAGTTGAGGAGATATGGAAAGAGTTTCACAACACATATCCGATGTTACATTAAACAGTCAAAAACAAATGAGAAACCAAGCCTAATTCCCAATAAACTTTGAATGTTTACACGAATCCTTTCTCATTAGCTCGACTTTGTTCTCCACTACATCTATTGAAAGCTATATCATGACAAGTACTGGTCTTTCCAATTCTGATGGGGTTTTATCATTCACTGTATAAACAACAAATTTTGATTTTGGTCTTTTATTAGAAATATCAGCATCTTCATCATAGTCTGGCAACACCATGAACCACAAGCATTTTCAAAATCGAAGAACTAGCAAGCTTACACCTGCTCATAAGCAGCAAAAATATGACTTGTTGGATCATATGGTCCACTTCCACCAACTAGAGAGAGAGGAAGCTGATGATAAGAATTTTGCAAAGCATTCTTTGCATTCCCTCCATTTAGAAGTTAACAAAAGCATCCCACCCACAGCAAATTGATGGAATTTAAACAGAGGTGGTAAAACAAGACAAGACACGACACTACTGTATCGTCATCCTAAAAAGGTCAAAATCTCGTTTATACTTTAATGACAGCAGACAGTGACTCTCATTTAGATGGCAGGCAACAGGACGGTCATAATTCAATTATATGAATTTCACCCCAGTAAAAATAAATTATAAGCAAGTTGCCATCTAAGACAAGCTCTAAAATAAAAAGCTTATAAAGAATGTTCACATAAGTCAAGAGAAATTAGCAAATATGTAATCACGTAGCACAATGAAACTAACCATTCTGAAACACAGTCTTCACAAAAGATGTGTTTGCACCGCAATAAAATTGGAATATGCATCTTCTCCTGGCATATGGCACAGAGATCTCCTGCTGCAGTTACCTATATTGAATAATTTAAAAGAACTTTTTCAGAAAACCACTTAGTCCTAATACATCTAAAATCCATCATATAACACATCTAAGCGCATGAACTCGACATATTATATGACCATGAATTCAACACCAAGGACGCCATTCACCAAAAGCACTACTCCGGGACATAACCATGCTCAGAGCTGTAGTCAGGCTTGGTCAACTCAAAATGCAAAAATGAAAATGTTGGATCACAACAAGAACTGGAGTAGATAAATCAATCCATTCAGCCGACCAGAGAAACATGTAAGCATTAGCTATCAGCCAGCGTCGTAACATGTGATAATCACTACATTAATGGATCAGATCCTACTCCTACCACTACCAGTACCTAGAAGTTAGTTGGAAAGAGTTATATGAAACGGAGAAGTGCTACAAGATAATGTGATTGGAAGACGCATTGAAGTCAAAAGGCAAGTTCTGCAGAATAATTATTAGACTAGTTATGAATTATGGCACTTACTATTGGATCATAGACGACCAGTTGTCCATAAGATGAAGACAACATAAATGAGGATGTTAAGTAAATAATAAAATGGATAAAATAAAAAATGAGACTATACACACACAGGTTATACCACCAATTTAGGATAAATTAAGGGAAGGTTCAGTCAACTTAGGTGGTTGGTAGATATCTTCTGTAAACCTAAAGAAACTCCCCCTCACAAGTATGATGCAACCCCATTATGACCTAAAGCTTAAGATAACTATCTCGAAACCATATTCACATAAAGGACTAAAACATAAAGCCAAGCATGGTTGTCATGTATAGCCATTTATTTCATTGTGCACTAAAACATCTGAATGGAGAAGAAAAGGTACTCATGCATGATGGAAAACTGAAGCAAAAGAAAGACTGGGTTACTAAATGTTATAGGCTCCCATGTGTAGTAGACATTTTAGAATACTTTTTTGCAGTCCGCTTTAAAACAAGAAGTCTCCATGTATACTGTAACTCCTACTAGAAACTTAAACGCTAAAAGAAACATGATACCTGTTCTGATGTGGCATAAGACCCATAATGGATTTCCTTTCTTGACAATGCTTTCAAGGAAGCAAAGAAGGATTGGACCTGAACAGCAACATGAAAGCGAGAGAGAGAGAGAGAGAGAGCACGTATTTTAGACTGTTCTTCCAAATTCGACAGGGCTAATTTAGAACATTAAAATAAGATGATGAAACAACACACCTTCTCTACAATTGACGTAAGCTTGAAAGTTAGATACAACCCAGTTGTCAACGATGAAAATAGGCTCCCATAGTCTTTGTTCAAGAAGAATCTATACCAGACAGGAGTTGGTAACAGTGCACGGTATAGCAGCAGCGTGTACTCAACCAAAGTCAACATTTGACCCTTAATGACCAATTCACTACAGTTAGATTTCTTAGCAATTCAACTGTGCATCATTGAATTACATAATACTCTTAAATGCTTGTTTGGTAGTGCTTTTAAGTGTTATAAGTTGTGGGTCTCGTCAAATATGTGGATAACAAATGGGTAATAAATTGTAGGTCCTGCAAAATGTGTGAATAAAAGTATATTTGACCACCTTAATTTTAAAATTTAAGCTTAGCCAAACATGCACTAAATAATTTAGTTTGAAATCATTACCTGTCTGCGGAAATTGTGGCCCCTGCAATTCTTATAATAAATTAGAAGAACCAACTTCAAGATCATTGCAACCTGCCGCACCATTGTATCTGACAGTAAAAAGTCAGCTAAAATATAAAAAAATGTCTAAAAGTTAACATTCTATACCCTAAACAGGATTCAGTAAGCAGGAGAGGGGAAAGGATAAGAGAGAGAAAAATGAATAACACTCTCCGACACAGCTTCGAATAGCAATTTCCATTTTGTGATGCTCAGAAATAATGTCCCACTTAAAACATGAATGTTGTTTACAGAAATATTCTTCCCTGAAGTACATTAGATGGAACACAGAATCTGAGCCACTACTTTTGAGGGTAAAGTCTCACATTTTCAACTCTTACCTAAAACTGTGTGGCAATTCAGACCAGGACCTTCAAATTTGAAGGAGGGAGTAATTACATTTGCAAATGCAAAATAAGACACCGATGTCAATATAACTGAGGATGTTTAAATTATTAAGAGAAAAAAGGCAACCCGTTCAAGCTCTCAACAAAGTTGTTGGCAGTTCATCAAAATTCACAAAAGGGAAAAAGTTACGGCTGTTAATGATCAAAAGCAGATATATAAGCCACATTTTAAGTGGATTAAACTAAGAGTGATTGACAAAGCACTAGATTTCGAATGGGGGAAGCTGTGGAAATTCAATTTTTGACTACCAACACATATATAATGCCAAATGAAGAAGTTTATGTGCCATTATATTTATTGCATGTATAAGTAACAAGCACGTAAATTCATACCATTTACCAGGATGATGAATATTGCATGCCAGAAAGGCGGGACTGTCTCTGGAGGAACCATGAATAATGAATGGAAAAGATCATCTTTCCGATTCCACCAGTAGATACCAAATACATGAACCATGAAGACCACAGAATAACCAACAAGGACAGGAATCTTCCTCTCTCCCTGCAAAAAAGCCTGTGTTTTTAAGTTTCTGGAATTCTCCTTTTGCATCTTTATTCCTTCTGTGAATAAGGGAGTGGGCTTGAAACTTGACTTTATTTACCTAGAACGCACCATGAAAAAGTTCATCACATGGAACACAGATCATACCTTTAGAGCCGTCTGCTTTCGAACAATGTCGTTAGACTTGAACAAGATGGCAGTAATCCAAATGGTAGCAAAGAATCCTGAAACGCCATATTTAGAAAAATTAGGAGTTTTTGACTCAAGAATACATATCATATTGTCTAGTTTTGTCCAATACAATAAAGATAAAACTAGTCATCTAATACGACAAAACCTACCACATTAACTATTTTAAATGAGGAACCAATATTCTGACAAATATCAAAAGGACATTTTTGAGAACCTTAGAAGCAAGAGCTCACACATGAGAACATAAAAAACCGTTTTAATTTTACGTGGAAGATAATGCCTGTATTATCTCCTCAATTTGCAGATAAGACAAATTTTCTCAGAAGTGCAGAAGGAGAGTTTCAAGGACCATGCTCACAAGACAAAAGATAATAAAACCCTTCACTCCCATGAAGTGGAAGGATCTTGCTTGTTTTATTTCCCCATGATTCCCAATAAGAACAAAATCATTATGCGACATTCATTTCATCACTTGCGTCCGCACTTATTTAAACATGAGTATTATAAGTGACTCATCAACTCAACAGAACAGGCACCAAAATATGACTGTTGGGTAAGTAAGAGATAAAACCCATCTCTCAATGTCTTTTCAAGCACAGCATAATAGTAATGAACATATTGAAATAAATTTTCAATACGGATAAAGAAAATTGGCAAGTTCAAAAGCAAGACAGGCGTAGAAAGGACTGAAAGTTAATAAAAAATATTGTATAATTAATTGGACCCTGGCAGGCAATTCCCATGCAACTATCTTCCTGCAGTCCATGCGATGCTAGCAATAGGGAATCCAGAGGATCCACAGCTTAGTTACAATGGTAATAGGCTGTGAATTGCATTTCAATCGTGATAACAACCAATACAAAAAATGAACACTTCGAGAGAGCCATGACAACACAATAGGTGTTGCATTTGTGTTCCTAAACGAACGAGAGAGAGAGAGAGAGAGAGAGAGTGTTTAGTAACCATAATATTGATAAATAATGTATTATCTGGGTAAAATGTAGGTAATTAATAGAAAATAATTAAGAAATGAGGTCTATCATAAGAAAACATCTTGCTTCAAATTGTTCTACGATTTTTTTTTTTATTTAAAATGGATAATGAGAATCGGCAAGTTTGAAAACAACAAAGACAGGGAGAGGAATGAAAGTTAATAAAAAAAAAATTGTAATTAATTGGACCCTGAAAGGCAATTTCCTTGCAAATATGCTTTCTATGGTCCCTGCTATGCCAGCAATATTTTGGATCTGATCAGATCAGATTGGAGAAGGGTCTTGCGGGTCGGATCGTTGCTTTGAATCAAGGACGTAAGGTTTTATTAAATATTAAGACTAGATAAACATATAATATTTTTAATAATAAATTAATTGCTGAACCAAGAAGCAAACTAAAATAAAAAAATTCATTAAGTGTAGAACCAAAAATAAAAATATAAGTAAACTTCCATTTCAGCTTATTTTAAAAATCAAAATTTCAACTAAAATTAATTTTTATGATAAATTTATGTACACCAATCACGAATTTCTGTACAAATTATTCACAATGATAAATAAATTTCACAACATTATGAGCTTGGAAACCAAGCCTAATTCTACAACTAATTTTCAAAAAGCAAGAAATTTAACCAAAAAAAAAAAAAAAAAAAAAAAGAAAAAAAGAAACCGGAAAAAAGAATAGAAAACACTGAACGCATATAGATTAAAAAGCAAAATGCAAATCAAATATTTTAAATGCGATCAAAGAAAAGGTTGAAAGAACATAATTCAAAAATATGACGAACAAATGAATGTCATTGTCGATTTTCCCAATAGTCAGTAGACAATGAAAGATAATAGATTTCGATTAGGAATTCTAATTTTTGCCGTTTTCTTTTACTTTGCTTTCGTTAAAATTTGATTTGGGCTTTAGTTCAAAACGAACCTCAACCCAAGTATCCAACAACCCATGAATAACAAGGAAAACTTATAATGATGAAAAAATGGAGGATCATAAAAATCATTAGGACAAGTAGAATCCACAGGAATCATCTGATTCTACAATTTTAAGATCCTACTACTGGATGAGGTCATTTCATCATTTTCAGATTGTAGAATCGTGGGATATAAGATCCGGATCAGGAGTTTAACAACCACAATTCCAGCAATAAGGAATCCACAGGACCCACATCTTGTTTACAATGGTAATAGGCTGTGAATGACATTTCAATCATGATTTCAACCAATATAAAAAAAATGAGCACATTGAGATAGCTATGAAGGTGTTGCATTGGTGTTTGTAGACAAGAGAGAGAGAGAGACTGTTGAGTGACAATAAGCATAAAGATTTTCATTCACTAATTTCATTTAACAATTTCTCCCGGTAAAAAGGATTTATGAGTAGTTTTTGTGCATAGATTTTCTGGTCACAAGTCGCAAGATGACTTTCGATGTGAATTGTTCACTAAAACTACAAAGTGCTTTGCAAAAAATGATTTCGTTTCAAGCATTCGGTATATAGAAAATGTGCAGCATTAAGACATGGAAATGTACATACATAGTTTGGTTTCTATACTATTCCAAATGCGGAAGAAATTTTAAATATAAATTGTTTTCAAAAATTAAAAATGATTTTCCTACATATATCGTAATAATATGCTAGTTTGTTACAGACTTTGAAAGAGAGCCCATATTGATAATACAATAACACGTTAAAATGTATTTGAATTTTGAATTGATTTAATGATTTGAAAAGGATATCGAGAGATGGAATGATTGCAATTAAGCTAAACAAGAAACCCAATGATATATGATATTGCATCGTCCTCTAGAACAATGATCTGTGAAAATATAATTTGTATGAGGAGGACAATATTAAAATGGTTCAGAATGCTCGTGCTAATTTTAAATGAACAAAGTCAACCAAAATAGACAATTGATCAATCATGAGATTCTAAGAGGGAATTGTTGTGTTTTAGATAATGCAGCAAGATCAAAATCAAAATGCAAAGTGACAATAAAGCCAACGAGAACATAACTTACACGTGCTTCTAGAGGGAACAGAGAAAAGATGATGCATTTTCTTTAATTGCATAGTTAACTGATCATCAAATACTTCTTGAATAAACCTTATCATGCTTGGCACTAGGTTATCTAATAATCGAAATCAACATTTTTCCACTATCAGTTTAATACATAACAAGAATACCAACATATTATAGCATCTAAAAAATTTTAAACACAGCACAAATCCAACATTTGGACTAAAAAATTCAGAACATTCACCTTGCAAGTGCTGTCGGATGAAAACCACCAATAGTAGCAAAGAGAAGGGAAGAATCTGCTCAATCCACCTTGCCACCTGCTGTATATCATATCTCTGATACGACGAAGTATTGCCATTATTCTCATTACTATTAGTGGTAGTTCCATTCCCATTAAAATCATCGGTCCCCAACGCAGACTCCTCCATGCCCAATCCCAGTCCAGACCCCGATTGATCATTCTCATCACCATTTCCAACAACCCTAACCCCATCCTGCTCCCCCGCCCCAATAATCCGAATCGAAACCTCCCCATTATTATTACTGCTATTACCACTATCAGTAATATCATTGCTGTTAATTGAGCTTAAATCGTTAGGAATTTGGACATTATTATTGGTATTTTCGGATATGAGAGGATGGGCTTCGGAGTAGGGATGATCGGGCCGGACCCGAAGGATGCCGGTGTGTTCAAGTAGGGTTGAGATAGGGGACCGGAAGAACCGGAGGAAAGGGAATTGTATCCTGGAATTTCCCCCATTGCTTGGTGAAGAAGGTAACGAATCCTCATTGGAACTATCAGGACTCACACCACTCGATGTCTCCATAACTCTTTTGCATTCAATTCAAAAAACCCACCTCCAAAATCTATCACAATTAAGGTATCAATCAAACCCAGCAAGAAATAATCGAGACAAAAGAAATGTGTTAAATGAGGGAATCGTCAATAATATAATAATGCAAGCATATATCTATACACATACATACATACAAACAATACATAAATTACTGGAAAAATATGAGGTTATACAGTGAAAGAGATGGAAAAGAAAGAAAAATATCTGAAGGAAAAGGTCAGAGAGTGAGAGAATTAATTTCGGGATTATTGATGAAGGCCAAAACGAGTAACGTAATTCATGAGCTAACGCCGGTGTGTAGGGCGCATTAACGACTCAGACACTGGAATTGCAGTTACAGAAATCTTGTCTTTTTCTCCATTGGCGTAAACGGCGAGAAGATTTGTGAGGTTCGATCCGAAGGAGATTTGTGAGTACATACGTATTCGTTTTTGTTTATGTTTTATTTTCTGTTTCCACTAGCAGAAATGATCAAATTAAAACAAAATATAGAATTGGATGATTATTTTTTAAATATAACCAAAGTTGATGATTTTAATTTCTAACATTGAATTTTTTTTCCTTCTGTTTGAAATTTTTACAAAGTATGTCAATTTACCTATAAATTTATTGTTGGCAGTAATAAATATTAATTTACGATGGATTCTGTTTTAAAATTAATGACAAAATTAGTCGGACGCTGGCTTATGACAAACAATTCTTTGAAAAATTTCCACAATAACCAAAGACAGAAAAAGTCCATCGCAATTTGTAACGAATTTTGTTTTTTCATCACCCATTTTCTTGTAACGCCTTTGTCTAAACTTTTGTTATTAATAATAGGGGAGAATTTTTAAAAAAAAATGTGAACCTGCCCAAATCAAATTAAAATCGTAGTTTCGGAATCGTTGGTGGAATACCTTTAGACCTGTTCGGTAGTTGATTATAAAAATTTATTTTTTGACCGTTATAGAAAAAAATGGGTTTCACCTGTGAGTGAAAAAGTAAAAAATGACGACTGATCTAAAGAGTAACGATAAAAAAAATTGATTTTTTGGTTTGAAAAATCAGAATCAAACGGGGGCTCCATTTCGAATCAAACCAAATCGTTTGGGAATGGTTTAATTTATATTTCGATAGTTAAAGAATCCTTAAAATTAAACAACATCGTTAATTCATTTTTTTGCCCTTGTTTGATTTAATTTAGATAAAAATCACATTTTTAGTATATTTTTATAAAAATTTATAAATTATGCGGTTAAAAAGTTATGGAACTCATGAAATAAATTGTTGAAATTTGAAAATGATTATTAACTTTGACTTAAATGTGAATCTAAATTTTTAGATGGACCAAATAGGGACTTTAGAAAAAAATTTACTTGCTTTTATACTTCAACAAATTTAGTTGCTACATATTTAGGTACCATATTAATATTTATCTTTTGAAGGTTACACTTTATATGTAGCATTCAGATTTCATACTAATATATTTTATTTTTTTCATTTGTTTGAATAATATTTTCTTTTGGTCGCTTAAACCGTGGTTTGAAACTAAAACTGAATAGCAAAAAGCACGTTTGGAAAATGAAATTGTTTGCTTAGGTTTGGAATTTATTTTTTTTAAATTGTTTAAATTGTTCGATCTAAAATAGTTCAAAAATCACTCAAAACGAGGATTGTCCACTCGTATATTTAGATATGGATTGTAAACTTTGGAACAACTCATCTACTTCGAAAACTAGTTCTTGTGACTAATTTTGACTAAAACATAAGCGTTATCCTTTTTGGTTGCAACATGCATGACACGTGCCGTGAATTGTAATTTGGTGTTCAATCTATAATGATGAATATATTGGAATAATAATATATCCATATGGGTATATAGAGTAAGTACGAAAATATCGAAAACAAAACTAAAAGGAAAAACAAAATAGCTGAATTTTTGGCCTGAGCGAGTGCCCAATGTCGCTTTCAATAATCCGAGGCCAGAACTTTTGACCTAAGTGATCGCCCAATTTTGTATTAGGTGATCACCCGAGCTAATTTTTTGACCGTTGGGTTTAAAATTTCTAGTTCATTTTTTGGCACCTTTCCACAAAAAAAATACATGTTTTCATGAACTTTTTGAGGATTTTTTCGTATTGCATGATTGAGAATCTATATGTATGAATTAAATTTCATTTCTCTACACAATTATTACACCACCAACAATTGGAATCATTCCAATCATAGAGAGGTTTGCAAAAGTCTCTTTACATATTCACCCTTTTGAGCGTTCTTCAAGTTTTTAGTAGAAAACATAAGTGCTTAGTGTCTTTCTTCTTTTAAAGCTTATTAAATCCTACAAACCATTTGCCATGAATCCTTTTAAGCATAAAAAACAATCCTAGAGAGGACAAATTTAGTTTGGGACAATGATTACGCGTTCAAGTCAATTTTCGGTGTTTCTCTTTCTTTGGTTTTTTCTCTCCATCCCTTCGTTAGGATCAAATTTTTTCCAACAATCTCTAACTATTTTTTTTTTTTTTAATGGAGAATGAAACTGCCATAGCTACCGTTAAACTTATGAATTAAGACCTTGTTCGCTTAGATCGATTCGACGGAACAAATTTCACTTGATGGTAAGACAAGTTGAAGTTCTTTCTCACGGCGTTGAAGATTTTCTACGTCGTTGATCCGGAGTTGGCATCACTATTAGAACCAACAAATGGAGATACCAATGCTGTAAGAGCCGATAGGCAAAAGCATCAAGAAGATAAATTAATTTGCCTCGGTCACATACTCAACACACTATCGACTAGTTATATGATCTCTACACCAACATATCATTGGAAAAAGATATTTTGAATGCATTAGAGAACAAATACAAAACAAGAAAGAAGCAAAGTGGCATCCATTGATGAAGATAGTACTGTGGCTATTGTGAACAAAATAAATGCTACCAAGGAAAAAGTTCCCGATTGATGGTATAATATATGTGCAACTATATATGTATCATATGATAAGTCACTCTATAAGACTTATGATGAATTAAATGGAGAGCGAGAGATTCAGATGAGCAATAAAGGTCGTTCCAAAGTGGAAAGGGAAAAATCAAACATTGGATATTTCAAAGTATAGGGCGTCTTGCATATTGTAAGAACACGGACCCTAAAAAGATCAAATTGGGTCCAAAAGACATTAAATGTGTCTTTGTTAGATATCTTAGCAATAACAAATTAAATAAATTATTGAATTTGAGACCAATGCGATAACTGAATCAAATGACGTGGAGTTCTTTGAAAATTCACTATCTTCGAATAATGAATCAATGGAAACTCAAAAAAACATTTCTAGCTTTATAATGGAACACAAGATAAAACATATTTTAAAGATGTCAATGAATCTAGTGAACCTCGAAAAAGTAAAAGAACTCAAATAGAAAAGATCTTAGGACCGGATGAAATTGATTCCCAATTTATTTCACTTTACTTAGTAGAGAGAAATGAGAAGAATGTAGTAAAAATAATACCTTTTGTTTTACAAGTGAAAACTGATCATAAAACTTATAAAGAAGTTATCGCTTTTTGTGATAGTATCTTTTGAAAAGATACAATAAAAAATAAAATGAATTCAATTATGTCAAACAACACGTGAATACTTGTCGATTTACCCCTTGGGTTTAAACCTATTGGTTGTAAATAGGTGTTTAGGAGAAAATATATTGTGGATTTCTCTCCTAATACCTTTAAAGCTAAATTAGCAGCTAAAAGTTATCGATAAAAGGAAGGAATATATTATTTTAATTATATATGCATTGATAGCTAGAATAATATTAATTAGGATATTATTTGTATTAACATCTACCTATGATTTGCATGTTTATCAAATGAATGTCATAATGGCATTCTTAAATGAGAATCTCGATAATGAAATTTATATAGAACAACCTGAATGGTTTGTTCTACCTGAAAATGAACACAAGGTGTACAAGCTAGTAAAATCATTATATTGTTTAAAACAAGCACTTAAGAAATGATATGAGAAATTTGATTTAGCAATTATTTAATTAAGGCTCAAACACAATAGTGTAGATAAATACTTATATTCAAAATTACGCGATAATTGTGTTATATTTATTTGCTTATACGACAATGGCAAATCTAGGAATTGGATCCAACTAGTGTGGTCGTTGACCGTCGATCGTCAATGGTCGTAATAACAACATCATTTATTAAACACGATCGTGCATATTACTATATTTCGATTTATTCTTAGAAACTGTTTCCACGGACAATTTTTTTTTTTTTGCAATAGTTACAATAAAAAATTGGAATATATTTTCAATTAGACAATAACAGATTCCAAGTATAATGGACAAGATTTCAACTCTCATTCATTCTTAATAAACAGAAAATACATATAAGGGAGAGTCTGAACAGAAAATTCCAAGATGCTAGACTCTAAGAATAAGCTATGCTTTGAATCCAATTCGAAACAAAGAAAAGAGAAGGTCAGGCTCCCTTTGAAAATTCTAAGTTCTACCCATTGGTAATGTATTTCATTTATATTCAAAAGCTATATAAAATTTGGGTCCAAAATTCCAAATTGTCCAATAGGAGGAATTTCTACTTTCGTAAGAAATTAACATAAAAAAAAAATCATGAATCAAGAAATTGGATTCCACCATAAAGCATAAATGAGGCCTTTATTGTGAAATCATAACTCATAAATGATAAATCAAAAAAATGAATTAAAAGAATAAAAAATAAGAACAAAGAAGAAGAGAGTCAGAGGCTCATGACATACAAGTCCTGAAGATGGCAACTGGCAACAGGGCAAAGGTTGAGTACTATTGGCGAGTGCGATGCACATAGTGATAGGGCAGCGGGAGAAACCTTAGCCGCCGATTTGAAAATTGCAAATTGGAATAGCTGAACAGTTTGGGACTTGGATTAGAAATTTAGGTAAAATGGATTTGTTATATGAACTTGAATTTAAGCGACTTGATTGTATTTGGGCCTAATTCTTTTTTTTTTTTTTAACAACATTAGACTCAAAAGAAAAGGCCCAAAAAATTGAATAAAAATGATGCGATCCCACGTAGCGCGATCACTACCAAACCCACAACAAATTGAGAATCAAACCCAAGAAAAGCAAAGACAAGGTTTTGAATTAAACCCAATAAACTGGAACCAATCAACCCGAATCGCCGACAATATGCGGACCTCTTGATTACGCAATTTAAATTAATCTCACCTAGTTGATTTGAATGCCACAAGATTAATTTTGATAAGTTCACAAGTTGTTCAACGAAAAACGAGAGAAAAAAATTAATGCCTCACGAATAATATTCAATAATATGAGAGTTGTAATGTTTTACAATAAGGAATAAAGTATTTATACTATTCTAGAGAACCTAAGTAAACTAAGAAAAATATCTAAGAATAATGCAAAATTTCGTCTACAATAGCTTAATTATGGTAAAAATCTACTAATTATGAAATTCTATTAAAATAAGGAAAAAACGCGATATTTGGAAAAATTCGCCTCGGACTTGGCCTATGCGGCTTTAGAGCATGCGGTCGCATAGTGCAATTGGTCTATGACTTTGGGGCTTCTGCTGGGTGTATGCGACCGAGGACTTTAGACTTGTGCGGCCGCATGGTTTAATGCTCCAACTTCGTTTTCTTCAGCTTTAAACACGTTGATCCAATACTTTTCGGCCTTCGTCCCCAACACAAAACTTGATCCATTTTGCATCCCGAACATTGTTTCATCAACCGTTGCTTTGAGGAGCAATCCCATCGCCTCTTTCACGCGCTTGGCCCTCGATCCCGTCATCGACATCTCGACTATCAACGGATCTTTCCTCGGGCTCGACTCTGGACTTGACTTTGGTACTTGTGCTTCCTGGATCACATCATCCCCTCTCTCTTTGAAAGAATTCGACCTCGAATATGCACCTGCCTCGAAAAGAGATAAGTCAGAAATATTGAAAGTTGCAGAAACACTATACTCACCTAGAAGATCTATCTTGTAAGCGTTGTCGTTGATCTTCTCAATCACTTGGAACGGTCCATTTCCTTGTGGCAATAACTTTGATTTTCTTTGCTCCGGGAATCGCTCTTTCCTAAAATGCACCCAAACCTAATCTCCCAGTTCGAAAGTGACATATTTTCGACCTTTGTTTGCTTGTGTTGTGCGTTGATTGTTCTTCCTCTCTATTTGCACCCTTACCTTTTCATGGAGTGTCTTCACCAATTCGGCTTTCTTTTTCCCATCCAAGCTACCTCGTTCATTCACAGGCAAAGGTATTAAATCTATAGGTGTTAAAGGATTAAAACCATAAACAATTTCAAATGGTGAAAAAGTCGTAGTAGAATGCGTGGCCCTATTATATGCAAACTCAATGAATGGCAAACATTCTTCCCAATTCTTTAAATTTTTATTAACCACAATACGCAATAGTTGTGTCATTTTTCTATTCACTACTTCAGTTTAACTATCAGTTTGTGGGTGATAAGTTGTAGAAAACAATAATTTCGTGCCTTACTTATTCCACAAGACCCACCAAAAGTGATTAAGAAACTTAACATCTCTATCGGACACAATAAGTTTGGGAACATCATGCAAACGCACTACTTCTTTGAAAAACAAGTCCGCAATGTTAGTGGTATCATCGGTTTTGTGACATGGTATAAAGTGTGTCATTTTACTAAATATATCCACCACAACAAAAATTGAATCATGCCCCTTTTTAGTCTTAGACAAACCTAATACAAAATCCATTGAAATGTCAACCAAAGGTTCACTAGGTACCGGTAAAGGTGTATAAAGTCCATGGGGTAAAACATTTGATTTAGCCTTTTTACAAGTCATGCAACGACTACAAATTCATTCTACGTCAATCTTCATTTTAGGCCAATAAAAGTATTCATTTAACATGTCTAAAGTCTTTGCTACCCCAAAGTGACCCATTAAACCCCGACCGTGTGCCTCCCTAACCAACAATTCACGCATTGAGCAATTAGGAACACATAATTTATTTTCTCGAAACAAATACCCCTCATGCTTAAAGAACTTGTCAATAGCCCCCTTATTACATGAATTGAAGATGCTAGAAAAATCAAGATCGTTTTCATACATGTCGTTAACATACTCAAAACCAAGTAATTTCGCACTTAAAGAAGTGAGAAGCACATACCTTCGCGACAATGCATTGGCTACTATGTTTTTCTTACCTTGTTTGTATCGAATGACATATGGAAAAGTCTCTATAAATTCCATCCAACGTGCATATCGTTTGTTCAACTTACCTTGACTCCACAAATGTTTCAATGATTCATGGTCGGTGTGAATAAAAAACTCCTTCGGCCATAGGTAGTGTTACCATGTCTCCAAGGCCCGAACTAGATAATAAAGCTCCTTGTTATAAATAGGATAGTTAAGAGCTGCCCCACTTAGCTTTTCGCTAAAGTATGCTATCAGCCTCTTTTCCTGCATCAAAACTGCTCCAATACCTATTCCTGATGCATCACAGTCAATCTCGAAAGCTTTGTCAAAATTAGGAAGTGCAAAAACAGGTGCTTTACATAAACATTCTTTGATGGTGTTAAATACGTGTTCTTGTTCTACACTCCATTGAAATCCAACGCTCTTTTTGACAATTTCAGTAAGTGGTGCGGCTACTGTGCTAAAATCCCTAACAAATCGCCTATAAAAACAAGCTAACCCATGAAAACTCCTAACCTCAATTATGTTTTTAGGTGTTGGCCAATCTTTAATAACTTTTACCTTTTCCTCATCAATTTCAACCCCATTAGTACTCACCACAAATCCTAGAAATATGATTCTATCCATGCAAAATGTGCACTTCTTGAAATTAGCATAAAGTCGTTCATTTCTTAAAACCACAAGCACACATTTAAGATGTTCTAAATGCTCTCCTAGGTCCTTGCTATAAATTAGAATGTCATCAAAGTAACCCACAACAAATTTTCCAATGAAAACACGCAAACACATGGTTCATTAATTGCATAAACGTGCTTGGTGCATTTGTGAATCCAAAAGGCATAACTAGTCATTCATACAGCCCATATTTCGTTTTAAATGCTGTTTTCCATTCATCACCCTCCCGCATACAAACTTGATGATACCTGCTCTTAAGATCGATTTTAGAAAAGATGCAAGCACCATATAATTCATCTAACACGTCATCTAACCTGGGAATTAGGTGACGATACTTTACCGTAATGTTGTTGATAGCTCGGCAATCCACGCACATCCTCCAAGTTCCATCTTTCTTTGGCACCAACAATACGGGTACGGCACATGGACTCATGTTCTCCCTTACATAACCCTTGCTCATCAACTCCTCCACTTTCCTTTGAAACTCCTTTGTCTCTTCCAGATTACTTCGATAAGCTGGTCGGTTTGGAATAACAGCTCCAGGTATGAAATCAATTTGATGTTCGATCCACCCTAATGGGTGGCAATCCACTAGGCACGTCTTCCGAAAACACATCGTCAAATTCATGCAATAAAAAAATAGCCAAATTAGGGAGGGATGTGTTAGACTTCTCAAAATTGAGAAGTGATTCCTTATATACCAAAAGAATCATTGGTTGTCCTCCACTATCACCTTTTTCAATTCACTCCCTTTTGCAAAGAAATTCACTTTCGACTTTTCTCTCATCTCGGAAAACTCTCTTTCTTTTCTCTCATGTAGCCCCACTCTTTTTTCTTCCTCACCGGCAACCTCACTATTTTCTCTCTTTTTCTCTAACTCTCTCACTCTCTTTTCTTCCTCATTTTTCAATTTGATTTGGTCCGCATACACTTGTGCCGTTGTTAATGGTACAAGAGAGATAGACTTTCCCTCTTTCACAAAGCTATATTTATTTTTATACCCATCATACATTGTTTTCCTATCATATTGCCAAGGTCGCCCCAACAAAATATGCTCCGCATGCATAGGTATAACATCACATAACACCTCATCATGATACTTTCCAATGGAAAAATTAATCAACACCCTTTTTGTCACCTTAACCTCCCCACGTTCATTTAACCATTGCAACCTATAGGGTCTAGGATATTTTAATAGTGTTAATCCCAATTTTTCCACTAAATTAGTGCTAGCTACGTTTGTACAACTTCCACCATCAATTATTACACTGCATACCTTCCCGTTGACGTGAAACCGTGTGTGGAATATATTTTCCCGCTGCTACTCCAAGTCATCTGTCTTGATTTGAGCGCTAAGTGCTCCCTCGTGACCAACAACTCCCCAACTGCATACTCCGTGGTGTTTTCCTCGTCAATGTCCTCCAACTCCGACATGTCTTCATAATCACCTTCACTCTCGGTCTCCACTTCTCCGCTATCTCACAAAATCATGGTTCTTTTATTTGGACATTGTGAAGCAATATATCAAACTCCCAAGCAACGAAAACATTTGACGTCCCGATTCCTTGATAGCTGGGATTCTACCTTTGGTGTAGTCTTGCTAGCTCCTTCCTCCTTTCCTCTCGGTACCTCTGGTCTTGCTCTTGCATTAGCTCCATCTCCTTTATTATTTTCCGACCTCGGCTTCCAAGAAGGATTAGAAACCGAAGATCCACCTTGATACATTACTGTCCCCTTTCGCTTCAATTGCTTTTCCACTTTCATGGCCACATGTAGCATGTCTTCAATCTATACATAATGTTGCAATTCCACTACATTGGCAATGTCCCTATTCAACTCCCGCAAAAATCGAGCCATAGTGGCTTCCCTATCATCTTCCACGTTCGCCCTAATCATAAGCATCTCCATCTCCTTATGGTAATCCTATATGCTCCTAGTGCCTTGATATAGATTTTGTAACCGCTGATGAAGCTCCCAGTAATAGTGATTAGGTACAAATCGTTTCCTCATTAACATCTTCAACTCCTCCCAAGTATTTATAGGTTGTGCTCCAATCCTCCGCCTCGTCGTCACCACTTGATCCCACCAAGTTATTGCATAGTTGGAAAACTCAAAAATGGCAATTTTTCACCTTTTTCTTCCCCGAGTAATTGTGGCAATCGAATATCAATTCAATCTTCTTCTCCCACTCTAAGTATACCTCCGGATCACTCCTCCCTTTGAAAGAATGAATGGTAATTTTAATATTTCCCAAATTACCATTCAACTCCTCTCCACCGAGATTCTTACCTCTCACACCTTGCCTAACGCCTCTATTCTTAACCCTTCCAACCTCCGCATCCACAAGTGTATCCTCATCGAATCCACTATCAGCCTCAAAGTCATCATGATCATCTATCCTAACTTCCCGCCTTTCATTCCACCGTGCATTATTAGCTCCCCGTCGAGGATTAGCAGGCATTCGATTAAGCCTGTCTAACCGCATATCCTGTCGATCCAATCGATCCCTCACGTCCCCCATAATCCTTTCCATCCGCAGTATCAATTCCACCATCATGTTAAGTTGATCATTGTCCCTGCCAGAATGAGTTCCTTCCATGTCAGACATCCTATAATCTAACTTTTTTCTGCCTCACCAAGTTCACTCGAAATTCACTCAATTTGGCTTTTACCCTCAATTGATCTTACCACTCTACTTTTTACCGCTCGTTGCTTTCACTATGTGCTTCAAAAAACAAATTGGAACTCAACCAAGGAATTAGTCTCGTGAAACCTAAACCAAATGTGAGTGAGATTACAAAACAAAGAAGGACTCGAATTTGGAAGTTTTGAAATTCAAGAAAGTGGTTCTTGAATTGATTTGGACTAAGAAAGACAATTTAAGAAAACAAGGGACTAATTTGCAAATAAATAATTTATTTTTTTAACAGTAGACGTGAACAGTACGGACGTGAACAATACTTTTTTTTCGACCTTTTTTTTTACTTTTATTTTCTTTTTTTGCTATTGTACGATGAATAGTACGATTTTTTTGGACCTAGACTTTAACTACGACACCAATGAAAGAAACGGAAGTTGTTTGGAATTCTAAATGAGTCCAAAAATAACTTTTGATGTTTTAGACGAAAAGAATTCGGATCAAAGACTCAAAAATTTTACTAGACAGAAGAACACGAAGAACGAAGAAAAATTAGAAACAAAGATTCAACAAGAATTTAAAAGGGATATAACCTTGAATTGGAGCTTAAGCTCTAATACCAACTGATGCAAACCCGCGTAGCGTGATCACTACCAAACCCATAACAAATTGAAAATCAAACCTAAGAAAGCCAAAAACAAGGTTTTGAATTAAACCCAATAAACTGGAACCAATCAACCCGAATCGCCGACAATATGTGGACCTCTTGATTACGCAATTTAAATGAATCTCACCCGATTGATTTGAACGCCACAAGATTAATCTTGATATGTTCACAAGTTGTTCAACGAAGAACGAGAAAAAGCAATTAATTCCACACGAATAATATTCAATAATATGAGAGTTGTAATGTTTTACAATAAGGAATAAAGTATTTATACTATTTTAGAGAACCTAAGTAAACTAGGCAAAATATCTAAGAATAATGCAAAATTTTGTCTACAATAGCCTAATTATGGTAAAAATCTACTAATGATGAAATTCTATTAAAATAAGGAAAAAACGCGAAATTTGAAAAAATTCGCCTCGGACTTAGCCTATGCGGCCACATAGCTTTAGAGCATGCGGTCGCATAGTGCAATTGGTCTGCGACTTTGAGACTTCTGCTGGGTGTATGCGACAGCAGGACTTTAGACTTGTGCGGCCGCATGGTTTAATGCTCCAGATCTATTTTCTTCAACTTTAAACACATTGATCCAATAGTCTTCGGCCTTCGTCCCCAACATGAAACTTGACCCATTTTGCATCCCGAACATTGTTTCATCAACCGTTGCTTTGACGAGCAATCCCATCGCCTCTTTCACGCGCTTGGCCCTCGATCGCGTCATCGGCCCCTCGACTATCAACGGATCTTTCCTCGGGTTCGACTCTGAACTTGACTTTAGTACTTGTGCTTCTTGGATCACATAAAAAAAAAATGGCCTAATCTTCTTATTCCTTTCATTTTCCTTGTTGACTTCTTCCACCTGTGGCGGTTCAAGTTTCAAGCTTCTTCCTAGCCGGTTGGCTTTCTAACAACGACAGTAGATTCTAGTAAACCCAGCATGCGCAATCACACCCCTTGTCGGTTGCTGGCTCCGCCACTATTATACGTTGATGATATATTGATTTTGAGTAGTTTACATGGAATGAATAAAAGAAACGAAGAGATTTTCATCTTTCACATTCAAGATAAAGGATATTGGATAAGTGGGTACCATTTTAAATATTAAAGTTATTATTACTAGTGGAGATTACCATTTGAGTCAATCACATTATATCGAGAATGTGACAAATAAGTTTAAATTTTTAAACATAAAAGAGTGTGGCACCCTTCTTGATTCAAGTTATAAACTTATAAAGAATGATGGAAGAGCTATTGTTCAATGGGAATAGGCAAGTGTTATAAAGAGTCTTATGTATGCAGTTCAATGCACAAGATCAAACATAGCATTTATAATTTGTAAACTTAGTACATTTATTAGTAATGAAGTTCAGTATTAAATACAAGTATCTCTAAAAGTAACAAATATACTGAAAGAATTTTACCTAGATGAACTTCAAGTTGGTGCTACCTCAATAGAGAATTGTAGTTTCTCTCTTAAAAGTTCAACGAATAGGATGAGTGCAAGACCATATTAGTGTTAAGCGAGTTTGAGAAATTTGTGAACAAATGACATTTGTGTGTGTGCTTTTACTGGTATTATTATAAGGAATAATTGGTTTGAAACTATCATGTTATTTTTAATTTCGATTATACTTTGTGAGAATTACGTTAAGATTAGATTCAAATCGAAAGATATCTAATCCGAATGCATATTATTATACAATTGAACAAGTGGGGGATTGTTGTACTTTGGTGTTCAATTTATAATTATGAGTATATTGGAATGATAATACATATATATGGGTATGTAGAGTAAGTATAATAATACCGAAAACAAAACCAAAAGGAAAATGGAGGAGTTGAAATTTTGGCCTGATTTTGTACTAAGCGATCGTCCAAGCCAATTTTTTTATCGTTGGATTTGAAATTTCTAGTTTATTTTTTGGTACCTTTTCATGAAAAATGCATGTTTCATGAACCTTTGAAGCATTTTCGTGCTGTATGATTGAGAATCTATATATATGAGATAGATTTCAATCCTCTACAGAAGTATTGCACCACCAACAATTGAAATCATTCCATTCATAGAGAGTTTTATAAAAGTCTCTTTACCTATTCAATTTTTTGAGTGCTCTTCAAGTTTTAAGGACAAGTGTTTAATGTTTTTCTTCTTCTAAAGCTTATTAAATTCTACAAATCATTTGCCATGAGTCCTTTTTAGCATAAAAAAAGAATCCTAGAGGAGGCAAATTTAGTTTGAGGATAGTAATTACGGGTTCAAGTCAACTTTCAATGTTTCTCTTTCTCAGGTTTCTTTTCTTCATTCCCTTGTTAGGATCAAGTTTTTCCGACACCTTGTTCCATGTCAATGTCATGTTCAGGGCAGGTCGAAAATTATGTAATTTATTGACATAAAGGAAATGTGTGCACATTTGGCAGTAACGAGAGACGTTTAATGTGGGTTTACTTGATAGCAGTATTGCACGTGTTTTGGGAATGTGCCTATGGCAAGGCACAAAAGGTTGTGGGCATCGATTCAAAGTGTTGGCTTGCAAGCAGCAAGTCGCAGACGGTTGCTAGCTGCCTTAGCTAATTTCAATCTTTCTTTTGTTTATATATCTTTTAACAATCAACATGGAGTGGATATCTTGAAATATATCTGAAAAATGTTGGATACACTTTTCATTGTGTAAATTCTATGCATATAAGAACATACTCACTGTTATGAACCTCTCCACTCTTTATCTATTTTCTTCTTGTCAAATTAAGTGATCCACTGAGATTGGATCTACAGTCATTCTTTAGTTCAAATGACGAGTGCCAGTACCCATTTTTGAACCAAAATTTTTTCTAGAAAATTGAGACTACTCTCGTTTCTAATTTTGCTATACAAATTAATTCCTCAAGTGAAGAAGTTAGCCACGGAGAGGACGTAATTATTAAAAGAGTAAAGCTAGACTTACAGGAAAAAAAATGGTACAAAACCTTTACAGAACACACACATATCAGGGTGGGTGGGTCATTTTTTATTTTTATTTTTGCAATATTTTAATACAGGTTGGATCCACCGGATGTGAGGGTCTGTAATCTTTCTGTGGAAAATAATTTTGTACATTCAGTTTTTTCCTTGTTAAAAAAATGTTTTAGTAATTGTTTTATTTACTCGTTTTATTTTTTTAAAGATTTCGTTAACATCAATATTGGATTGCTTGAGTGAGAAATATAAACTATGACATTTAAATAAGAGATTATCATTGAAATATTGAATTTTGCAAGCAAGTTAAGAATTTCTTAACTCTGGCTGGTTTGAGCTTGAGCCCAACACATTTCCCCAGTTGTTGTTGTACTAGAATATACATGGTGAAAGGGTAGTTTAGTAATGAACAAACGAAGATGAAGTTAAAAAATTTAGATTGTGGGAGCGTAATTAAAGTTTATGGAAGTAGAAACAAGAAGAAGAAAGTAAGTAAAATGAAGGTGGAAAATGGTAAGTGATTATACTTTCTCCTTAAGACAAAATTGCCCCTCAACGGTGTTAATAGTTTACAGCACTTGTCTTCTAAGATACAACGGGTTCAACTTGTGGTAGAAGCACCTCAAACCACAAGCAACGGCGAACTCGAGCGGAATTTATCCCCTATAAGGAAAACAATATGGATTGATTTTTGGAGAATTTTTGCAAGAAATTCTATGCAATGCTCAATGTAAAAGTGATATGGATGCATTATGAACATCCAAAGTGTCCTATTTATAAAAGATGAGGGATTGTGGGTGAAGTGATGAGTATCAAATCTCGCAACTTTGCGAATGGAAGCATCAGCTGTTATCACTAACCTGTCACTGGCCTCTTGCTCGAGCGCCAATGTCAAAATTTTAACAGAAACTGTTCGCCTGGCTATCGCTCGAGCGACGTCCGCAGAAATCTAGGCCAATTTTTCATCTATTTTTCTTCCAATTTTAGGCCACAATTTATCATTCATCTGAAATTGGTTTTAAGCTTTCAAATATACCATGATTATCTATTAGACTAGTAGAACAAGTTAGTCAATTTATATTTGTAATTTGACTATCGGATCAAATCCAAATATTTGGTCGAATTTGATAGGAAAATCACTTTTTCCACATTTTTGGTTTTAACACTTAGTCCAATTTCCAACAATTGTAGAAGCAACAATCCAGATTAATCTGTGCAAGCTTCATTCTATGCTTATTTATCGTATGATCCATGCTTTTCTAAGCTCGACCAAAATTTAAAGGAGTTTGGTTGAAGATCATGTTCAAGGCAAAGATGACTGGGTGGAATACAATGGCTGGGAACAAGTGATGGTGATTGTGGCATCGAAGGGTCTCAAGTGAGACGCCATCAAGCCTTTTAAATCTTGAAGAAGAAGAAGACAAGGTTGGATTTTGACCATATGCATTTATCTCAGACCCCTACCATTTGAGTTCAACAAGAATTGTCGACAATAAATATATATTTCTGTTTCGCGCGGGTTAAGTCGCTAACAATTAAAAAGGATCAGACGATTGTGTAAGGGACGAAACCTCTTGAGACAAAGTCCCAAAAAGGGGTGTTCTTTTATTGACGATGAACTTTACAATTGGAAATGGAAAACAACGTGCCTCCAAGGGGCGCAAGCACACGAGTTACTGAAAGAAAATTGTTTAAGTCTAAAAAACTGAGGAAATGAAAATTACATGTTCTCTGTTCGAGAGTTTTGGATTCGGTCCTTTGCTTCTATTTTCTTTCTCCCTTTTATACTTCATAGACGATCTCTTTGTGATTAACTGCTCTAAAAACTGCTTGATCGTCCTATAACTACCCATTTTCTTCGTAGTGGCCATTTTATCATGAAAACTGTCTTTTAACTGCTGCCATTACCTTTCATCGATCAACCGCTTTCGATTGAATTCCTTGAGTCGTGGAACGTGATAGGGCTGCTTTAACAACTGCATTTCTTGATAACCACGACGCGTTATGTCTGTTGATACCTTGGGCGACTTGAAGGTTTGGGCGAGAATAGAATAACAGCTCTGGGCGACCGTATGATACTCTATTCGTTCAGATTCTGGGCGACTTGCAAACTTGGGCGATGGCGTTACAGCATTCTTGGGCCCCCTTATTTGGGCCTTCACCTTGATTTGTTCGATTGGACTTCGTTCTTTGGGCTATCTGATTTGGGGGTCTTCCAATTGGGCTTTACTCCTTGGGCCGTTCGATTTGGGCTGAATTTTTATGTGTCAACAATTACCCCCTAATATGGCAGAATTAATAATAATTATTGAATTTTGCCATATTCACTTTGTGTTTCCAGCAACGTTCGAAATTTCCAAAAATTTCAATCATTGTTTCCTTCTATAACTTGAAAAGGTGCGTCGTTTTGCAAACCCTTATAA